>NC_134085.1:166629877-166974043 GCF_000715075.1 Nicotiana tabacum | reverse complement strand
CTGCCTTGAAAATAATATACACGCACACAACACAAGAAATTATCAATATTCGGTAAAGCTTCTGGGAAGCCAAAAGTGCTTATTTTAGAGAGTTAAGGTGTTTGGCCAAGCTTTTAAAAGATAAAAGAGCTTTTGAGTAGTAGAAGTTTTTCGAAAACTGAAAAAAGTAGCTTTTCCCCAGAAGCAACTTTAGAACCTTGGTCAAGCACAAATTGCTCCTCTAATATTGGCAAAAGTGTATTTCAGATTGATTAGCTAAATAAAATTGCTTCTCAAGTAAAGAAGCACTTCTGACAAATAACACTTTTTAAAATAAGCATATATTGGAAGCTTGGCCAAACAAGCAATAATAGGATATGATAAAAGAGGAAAAGTTTTTTAGAAGTGATATTGTAAAAAAGACTCACTTCGCCCTCTTGCTATAACTCAGTCAACTATGGGATATCTAGTCTTGATATAAAACTACTTGAACCACAAAGGTTTTACATGACCTGGAGAGACAGCACTTTAAATATTATCACTTTCATACTATTACCAAATTCACCACCCGAGTAGCCAGCACATCTCCAAAACCTTTCCATGTAACTCTTATTTTGTACATAAATTCTTTTGTTTGCAGCAGGGTTCGAACTTGTGACATGCGCCTAATCAACACATCACCTGTTGTGCTCTAACCACTAGACAATAGTCCTACGGGCAATTTTGTAAATAAACTCTACACTGGCTTTTACCCCTTCAATTAATTAATGACTTATATTTATCAAAAATAATTATTGAAAATCCAAGCACTCATTGATGCAATAACAACAACAACACATAGCCAGTGTCGTCCTACAAGTGGGGTCTGGGGAGGGCAGTGTCATTTATGCAATGACACCAGTAAACCAAACAGATAACTAAATACTGTAATAATCAATTAATAACTCACTGGATCAGGCTCAACAGGTATCCCAAGTCGTGACTGGGCATTTGCAACAATGAGGATGACATTTTCGCGCTGGTTACTTATATTGTCTTTCTGCACATAAGAGCAACCTAGATAAGCAAGAATTGTGACACAATTCAACATAGTAGCAGGTTAGAACGAATTATAGGACATGAGGAAATGCTAGAGCTAAAGGTCAAATTTACATAGGACTAATGACTTTCCTATCCTATTGTTGTTCATTTCCATCTGCAACCTTCATATAGAGGTATACAGAATACAATCCCACGCAGTTCCAGTGAGATTGCTTTGGCAAGAACAGTGTGCCCACAGGAGCAACATCCTAACTCAATAAAACCATGAATTCCTGGCCACTATGGAAATAGAAATCACTGACTCTTCCCATAAGAACATTTTTTATAGCTAAGGAAGTTCTCTTGACGGTCAAAGCTCAGGTGTATCGTTCCACTGATACAAACAGCTTAAAGCTTGACCACTTTCCTGATTAAGGAAATTTTGCAGATTTACAAGGAATAATATGACAGTATTTGATTTTGTTAGAGAACAAAAGTAATGCCGATACACGCCCTACAATGTATCCTGGAAGGCAGGATATATTAGAAATGACCTCCCCCTCTATGCCTTGCGGTAATGATACCTCTGGCATTACGAAAAAAAATTTAACAGCTAACAAGATAAGTTCACTAATCATATAGCAAATACTAAATTTGGTAAACCGAAGCTCACAAATTCTTTTGGAGAAGAAAAGATCCAATAAATTCCAATGTATCTCTCCAGAATTTACATGGAAAAATTAGAAATAAGGCATATCGAAATGTTATTAAGCACCAACCTGAAAGCCAAAGACGTATTCTAGAAGATCAAACATATCCATATCCCGTTGTCCAGGAATCTCAAAATCAGCGGGTAGCTGAGGGAACTGCTCAGTGTACTTCAGTGCTGATATGGCACCCCGAACCTGCACATATTTCCCACTAATATTATTTCTCTCTGATACATTGCATGAATATATATAACGCATATGTATATTAAAGAATAGATGATTCTTCACATGCAGCAAAGCAGATATAATATTAAAGAATAGATGATCCTCCACTGCAGCAAAGAAGTGTAGGCCCCAAAATAAAAGGAAACCTAACACTCATAATCCTCAGGTTCAGAAACTAGTTTAAATTAAGCAGAATCCAGACTGTACAGGCAGGCAACAAGCATTACGTGCAATTTTTCCTTTGCAGTTTCAATGGTGTCAGGCACTCAAGCCCAAATTCTTCTTATGTTAAAATAGGATTTAAGGAACGGAAGAAAACACCGGTATTCACAAAACTCTTGTCAGGAATTTTCACTCAAGAGAGACAGGAAATAAAATAAGGTTATACAAGCAAAACAAATAAGGCCATAATTCAGAACAGGCAATAAATTTAGAGCTAAAGTGAAGTGATAAAAGGAGGAATATTTAGAAGATTGATAAATTTGACAAATAAATATTATTGACAACTACTAAACAAATACATACTACAACATTCTAGTCTGCCTGCAAATATTTGCACGTAATATCTACATCATAATAACCCTTTTCTGATTTGACTCATCATAGAAACTAAACAACAACAAACCCAGTGTAATCTCACAAAGTAGGGTCGGGGGGGGGGGAGGCTTACCCCTACCTTGTGAAGGTAGAGAGGTTGTTTCCGATAGACCCCTGCCTCAAGATAAAAGTAAAAAAGCAGACGACTCATAGAAACTAAGAAAGTTCAAAATGAATATATAGGAGTTACCTAGATATATGCTTTATATTATAGTTGAAGCGAGTAAAAGTGGTTAATTTGTTGAGTAAATAGCACATCAAGGTAAAACTATTTTGCATTTTGAATACGATGGAAGACAGTAAGATATTGTTGTCTAAGGTAAAGAATCAAACAAATTGGAACGCAAGGAGTAAAATGATGACATTTTCTAAGTGGTGATAATGATTAAAGCACATAAGGGGGAAATCTTACTGCAGAGTTCTCATAAATAACAGGAAAAATCAACATTCTTACCTCTGGGAAAAAACCAATAGCATTTGTCAATGATGGTGCCTCTAGAGGAACAATATTGTAAGGTGCAAGTTCCCCCGATAAAGTTGCATCAGATTTCTTGATCCTTCTCAACTGAACAAACCATGAGAGAAGAAGTCACAAGTAGGGGAATTAGTCTTAGACTATACTCAGACAGAAATACAAATAAGTGAAAGGCAATATTACCTCCTCTATAATAAGCCTTCCCACACCATCAGGAGCGGCATCTTTGCTCAGAGACTCCATCACTTCAACCACAGCCCTCAAGGTAGCGAATACCTTTCTCATTTCTGAAAATCTAAGTCCCAACCTGAGAAAAGAATAAAAGAACAAAATTAATGGGTGAAACTTTTTCATTAACAAAAAGAGCAAGCAAGGATCAACAGAAGAGTAAGATCAGTGCTCAACTTCTGAGATAATAAAAACAATAAAAATTCAATACTATCGCAATCTTCATCATGAAACAGCTTATACGCCAAAAGTGAATATGCTATCAAAGTGGAAGCACTGCAGCAAATAGAAGATAGCCAGAAAAGACACCTCAAGGGTTAAGCTAAAAGGTCAAGAAGATCAGCCCCACACCCCGAAATATAAAAATTAGGAATTTCAAGTGAATGAACAATTTAGATCTACACACTACAGATGACAGAAACAAAATAAATATTAATCAAGTCAGGCAAACCAAGCCACTTTTACTATGATTCCTCAACACTAACCAACAAGCCCACTGAAAAGACACAAAGGCAAACAATGACAAGTATCTCAGCTTGAATACTACAGAATGTCACACGAAATTGCATACATATCTTCAAGGCTATAAACGACAATTTAAGCGGGCACGAAGATTTAATGACATATTTACTGTTACACTCAGGAAAAATTTAGTAGTGAATACTGTAATGATTAACAACAAATTCCTGATGGCTGATAGAAAATCCCTCACATGATGTGTAATGCTGCAATCAAAAGTTTCAATATCACATATTTCAAGCCTTAAATTCGCATCATTATCATGAAAAGTTAGACAAGATTCTCACAACCCATTTTAATTTAAAAAATAAGATATATTCCATCTGTCAGACAAGCATAACCTTGAGCAATAGATGCAGTAAAGCTATCACTCCTTAGTGCAAGATACACCAAAGGAGAATAGGAATTGCGCTAAGTAACACAAAGAAACAAGAAAAGTAACAGAAACATACTCTCCTAAATTAGCACTAACTGCTCCTGATTCACGCCATTTTTGCTCCTCTCTTTGAATATCATCCACTTTGTGCCGCCTTTTGTATTGCTGATAAAAATCCCATAAGCGTTCAATGTCACGATTACGGTCTATCCTAGCCCCTTCCTTCTTGGCAAGTTTTTGCTGCACATATTGAATTCCCAATCAAACTTCATCACACTCAAAGGGTATGGAATCAAGAAATGCTAGTCAAGCGCTACAGATATAAGATTATGTGGGATTATACTGGCAAAATGGGGATTATCAGAACACGTAATAATAAGGGATTTAATTATTTACAGGTTTTTGATGAACAAAGGACTAGGGAAAGAAACATGTCCTCGCATCGCTTGTATGCTTCATCAGATTGATGGCCGAATTTTAGAACGAAATTAGATTTTCATCACAGGCATCGTCATTACTCACTACCTTAACATACATCAACAACAACAACAACAACGACCCAGTATAATCCCACAAATGGGGTCTGGGGAGGGTAATATGTACGCAGACCTTACCCCTACCCCGAAGGGTAGAGAGGCTGTTTCCAGGAGACCCTCGGCTCAAAAAGCAACAGGAGCCGATATATTAGTACCATAAAATGCATAATAAAATAACAGCAATACAAGAGATATGAAATACAGAATACGAAATACGAAAAAGATGGCTGGTATAATAAAACTAGCAGGTAAAGCCCTGCATCAATAGACGACCAATGACATTCTTAGTCTAACTCCTAACTGGCTAGTCTCACTCTATTGTGCTGTAGAGATATTTACAACTCTCCCCTAACCTACAACCTTAATACTCGACCTCCATAATTCCCTGTCAAGGGCCATGTCCTCAGTAATCCTAAGTCGCGTCATGTCCTGTCTGATCACCTCTCCCCAATACTTCTTAGGTCGTCCTCTACCTCTCCGCGTGCATACATCATGGCCTAATATTTTTTTAGTGAAAGGATAATGCAGCAGTCAAATGTAGCTAGGCATAAGATTAAAATCAGCTGTCCTTATTAAAAAAAAAAGATTATAATCAGCTGCATCTACTGAGAGTCTGAGACTATTGTACAATAACTAAAGCTTAAATCAAGAAAAAACCGGCAATGTCATAAATCTGTAAAAATAGATTTACTTGATAATTGCATTTTTATTATTGATGGATTTTCATTAGTGTATTCAGAATTTACATTATTTCACAGTTTGTGTGGATTTATGTCACTTGTATTTATTCGAGTTTAGTAGAGACTTTTGAGCTTAATCAAATGGTGACTCAAGCACCTGAAGGCAGCTGAAGAGAAATTCCAGCTAAGGTTCAAAAATTTCAGCATCTTGGCTCTAGTATTGGGTGCCTAAGCACGGGCAGGCGACTCTTTTTTTTTTTTTGAAAAGGTAATATGTTTGTATTGAATATTAAAATGGTTACACTAATAGCGTAACCTTCTGATAATTACAATGGGGAAACCAGAAGAGAGGCCTAAGATTCTATAAGACTCACAATTGATCTAAAACATCAAAAATTAACTCACTCTCTTCTAGATATTCCTGTTTACACCAAAAATAAAAGAGCATCAAACAGCTCATCTTCAGTTTTTGTAGGGGCAGGCGACTCTGAGCAACAACTATTTTTATATGGTAATGGTAGAACTCCCCCCCCCCCATATCCCCTGCCCCGCTCATAAGTGACCTTTTCCCATATTGCTTTCTTGGTGACCTAACCTCAGCCTCAAGCTGGTGTCCTTCCGCCCAAACAATCAGTCCCTTGCCAACCCTGAGCAGCAAACTTCTGACACCTCAGTACCCGGTTGTGAGCACGTGATTTTTGCTTCCACGACAATTACTCCAAAAGAAATCGAAAAATAAAACAAATTGTCTTTGTGTATTTTGAGAATTTGCGTGCCATTTTTTTATAGTTATTTGTAGTTTTTGTCTTTGATTGTTTATTTTTATTAATTAAAAATACAAAAAATATGTTGCGTGTAAATTTAGGATCTTATTCTACTATTAGGAATTAATTAAATCGTATTTGGTTTTTAAATGAATGAAAATCACAAAAATATTATTTTTGGTAATTTTGTCATTTTGTTGTTTAATGGTGTGATTTTGTTTAATTAATGTTTGATCTTGTGTGAGTCAATTAATGTCTTTTGATATGATTGTAGTTTTACAACTTATTCTAGGATTTTTGGTAGATTAGTATTTAGAAAAGGAATTAAAAGAAGAAAAGAAATGAGTTAAAATTGGACAAATCGGAATCGGACCAGGAAGCACCAATGTACCATTAATCTAATGCATTTGTTTAAATAAAGTTGGGAACAAAAGATAATGGTATGGGGGAGGTTTTGTTGGGGAGTGATTAAATAAATGTTGTCCATAATCTTTGAATTAAAAATAGGATAGGACAAGTGTAGTGGGGAACAAAACATACAATAGTGGGCAAAAGGAGGAGGGGGCAGAATATTTTTCTGATTTTAGTTTTTGGAGTGCTCTTAAGAGCTGGAGTGCGGGATCTTTTGGATATGTACAGAGCCACTGATAGGCAGCAAGGAGAGAGGTTAGAACCTAAGGGAGCCTATCTTGGAACTAAAAGAGAGAGCTCATTCCTGGACTTCAATCCTAGGTAGACAATAAACAAAAAACCTCTGTTGCTCCATTGAAGCTGAAAATTTCTGCTTTTCTTCACCTTTTCTGTTTGAGATTAGCATTAACTGTTATTGTTCTATTGAAACTTAGGCTTCTTTCTTTGAGTGTCCGAAAATCAGGAACTACTGTTTCACTTTTGTTTCGGATTCACTTGTTTTCTGCCTGTGATTAGCATTGGTATTTCCGGGTCTCAACTGAGTCTCCCGAGTCTGTTTTGGTGGATATTGGTATTGTTTTCATTGGTTTATTTCTGTTCGTTCACTGGGATTTATGCTGCCTGGTTGATACTGTTGCTGTTGCTGCTGTTATTTGCGGGTTACTGCTGCCATTTGTTGTTGCTGATCTTCTACTTTCTTCTTCTTCTTGTTGTGTTTCAAGATCCAGGTACATATTTCGAATCACCTTGATGTAACTTGAATTGAAGTTTGAAACGGGATTATGCAGCAAATCTGCACATTTGGATGCTATTTGTCGTCTTTAATTCTATAGATGTCAAATGAAGTAGATTTATCTAATATTAGCTCTGTTTTTATATTTTGTATGAATATTGGAAACGTGACTGTATAATTGAAATTGTTTTAGGTGTGTAGATTTTTGTGACAGAAGGTTAAATTATGTAGACAGTTCATAATGTCATCCCGTAGTTGGTAATTTGAAAAATAAGCATGTCAAATGTTGACTCCAATTAGTAAAGTAGGATATTAAGTTAGTAATTTCGCAGAATCAGTAAGTCTGCCGTATTTGAAGTTTGATTCGATGTAGTAAGGCTAAGGTCATTAACTTAATAGGCATGAGTTGATTTTGAACAAGGTTTGTTAGAGTTCCTTTAAATGTAATAGATTTCCAAAGTGTAGATTAAGTTTAACAACCTTCGAATGTTTTGGTAGTCAAGGTTGGTTCATTTTCAAATAGTTTTAAAAAAAATAATTAGTTCCAATGGTTCAATTCGTCTAATAATGTGAAGTCTAAATTAGTTAAAGAATAATTTGTTTGTTTTGACGAATAGCGTTTGTCAATTCCATAATTTATTTATAATTTTATTTTTTTTGGTAATGTTCAATTATAGAATAAGGCACAAAACAATTTTCTTTTGAGCAAATTCGATCGCAATTTTGCGTTAGCATCTTTGTAATCTAATAATTGATAAGAGACCCGAACTTGCCAAGCATGTGATTTAATTAGCACATATTTTCTTCTTTCATTTTTGAGACGAACGAAAAATAGAAAATGTAGTCATTCTAAGATTATCCTTTTAAAATAATGAGACGAGCCTCGCAAAAATAAAAATGCAAATTGCGGGACCCTCAATAATTGGTCATAATAAATACTTAGAATTTGGGATGGGCCGTTTAGCGAATTTCACTGTCTTCCTCAAAGATAATAACGCGTTAGACTTTTTAGGCGCGATTTTAATTAATTTACATCCTGGATGCAGCAATCAAATGGACGGCTGAGTGTCAAGAGGCTTTTGACAAGATCAAAGAATATCTTTCAAATCCTCCAGTTTTGGTCCCGCCAGAGCCAGAGAGACCCCTGTTCTTGTATCTGACGGTCTTGGAGAATTCTTTCGGTTGTGTCCTTGGACAACATGACATAACTGGAAAGAGAGAGCAGGCGACCTATTACTTAAGCAAGAAGTTCACCGGTTATGAGGTCAAATACACTTTGTTGGAAAGAACGTGTTGTGCTTTGACATGGGTCGCTCAGAAATTGAGACATTATCTCCAAGCTCATACTACTTACCTCATAACCAGGTTGGATCCTTTGAAGTACATATTCCAGAAACCGATGCCTACTGGGAGATTAGCAAAATGGCAAATCTTGCTTACTGAATTCGACATAGTCTATGTCACTCGCACAGCGATGAAAGCCCAGGCATTGGCGGATCACTTGGCTGAGAACCCAGTTGATGATGAGTACCAACCATTGAGTACTTATTTTCCAGATGAAGAGATAAACACCATAGGAGTAGTCTCGGAAGACGCTCATGCTTGGAAAATGTTCTTTGATGGGGCTGTAAACGCCAAAGGTGTAGGAATTGGGGCAATCTTGATCTCACCCACTGGTCAACACTATCCGGCTACAGCTAGGCTTCGTTTCTTTTGCACGAACAATACAGCTGAATATGAAGCCTGCATCATGGGCATGAATATGGCTATCGATCAAGATGTTGAAGATTTGTTGATTATGGGGGATTCTGATCTGATTATCCGGCAAGTCCAGGGTGAATGGGAAACTCGAGATGTCAAGCTTATTCCTTACCGGCAGCACGTGGAGGATCTCGGCAAGCGATTCAAATCAATAGAGTTCAGGTATATCCCACGGTGTCACAATGAACTAGCCGATGCACTTGTCACCTTAGCTTCAATGTTACTGTAATGTAATCGAGGTAGGACCAAGTACCCAGCCATGGTACCATGATGTTAAGAGGTTCTTGAAGACACATACCCCGAACATGCTACCGGAGATCAAAAGAGAACTATTAGGCGGCATGCGAGTGGATTCTTTTTGAGCGGTGAGGTATTGTATAAAAGAACCCCGGATCTCAACTTATTAAGATGTGTTGACACCGAAGAAGCAGGAAAAATAATGCATGAAGTACACGCAGGAGTGTGTGGACCTCATATGAACGGGTATGTTCTGGCGAAGAAAATCCTTCGAGCTCGGTATTATTGGATAACCATGGAGAAAGACTGTTTCAGTTTCGTCCGGAAATGTCATCAGTGCCAGGTACATGGAGATCTGAATCATGCACCTCCAACAGAGCTACATCCTATGTCGGCACCGTGGCCTTTTGTCGCCTGGGGTATGGACGTCATTGGTCCGATTGAGCCGAAAGCCTCAAATGGGCACAGATTCATATTGGTCGCTATTGATTACTTCACAAAATGGGTCGAAGCTGTCACTCTCAAATTGGTCACTAAAAAAGCCGTGGTGGATTTTGTACATTCAAATCTTATCTGTCGTTTCGATATTCCTGCAACTATCATCACAGATAATGCGGCAAACCTGAATAGTCATTTGATGGAGGATGTATGCGAACAGTTCAAAATAACGCATGGGAACTCCACTCCTTATCGGCCCAAGGCCAATGGCGCTGTTGAAGCAGCAAACAAAAACATCAAGAAGATTTTGAGGAAGACAATCCAGAGTTCTAGACAATGGCATGAACAGTTACCTTTTGCTTTGCTGGGATATCGCACTACAGTACGCACATCAGTAGGGGCAACCCCATACTTGTTGGTTTATGGGACCGAGGCTGTGATACCGGCAGAGGTAGAAATTCCTTCGCTCCGAACCATTGTTGAAGCAGAAATTGAAGATAGCGAGTGGGTTAAGACTCGATTGGAGCAGTTGGCCTTGATTGACGAAAAACGAATGGTTGTGGTTTGTCACGGACAGTTGTACCAACAAAGAATGGCCCGTGCTTACAACAAGAAAGTGCGACCCAGGAATTTTGAAGTAGGTCAACTGGTATTAAGGCGCATTCTTCCACATCACCAGGAAGCGAAAGGAAAATTTGCTCCTAATTGGAATGGTCCGTACATCATCAGGAAGATATTGCCAAGAGGAGCGTTATATCTGGGTGATATTGAAGGAAATGATCCTGAAACAGCTGTGAATGCGGATGCGGTCAAAAGGTACTATGTTTGAGTTTACTTCGGTGATGTCTTGGCACATTTGAGATGATGAAGGCTTTTATTCCCGCTACCCAAACACTATCAACTTTTTCTACAAACCTTTTGAGTCGTTTACATTTCTTTGGCTACCCTCTCTGGAATCCAAAAGCACTGTTGAAAAAAATGGTTTGACCTGAACTACGTCTGACTTGATTCCGAAAGGATACGTAGGCAGCCTCTCTCTGGGGTTCAGTCACACTAAAATAAAAATCAAAATTCCCTCAAAAATGAAACTGGGGCAGATGTGGTAATGGTCCCGCGGTAACCCCGTTTTGAATGGTTCCAAAGTTGTAAGTCAATCCAAGTCATTTTTTTTATGAGAGAATTAAAATGAGAGAGTCTTATTGGTGAAAACCCACACGGGCACCATAAGGCGAGGGTGAGTAGAGAAACTGGAAATGAGAGAGCTTGTTTAGTGAAAACTCGTAAAGAGTGCTACCAGGCGACGGTGAGAAGAGAAATGAGAGAGGTCGACTAGCGAAAACCCGCAAAGGGCGCTGTCGGCCGAAAAGATGATTTCACCACAAAAAGTTCTGGCAAGGTTCCCTGATTGGGAAACATAGATCCGTTTTGGTTCACGAGGAAATGCAAGTTCGTGAGGTTCGGGCATCCAGTCCAAAAGGCATGTCATGTCAGTTTAAAGCCAGCATGCACCTCAGATAAGTCCTTTTCCCCGAAAGGGACGCTTCTCTTTTAAATTCGTTTCTCCGCTCTTTGTTTACCTTTCCTTAAATCCCTTTCGGTTTAACCCTAAATTCCAAATGTGTTAGAAAGAAAAGGTGGCAGAACCGGTTTCACAGAGCTCTGTTTAGCAAAAAGTGAAGAAAATACCAAGCCTCAGTGGTGCGTCAGTCCAATCCCGACTGATCATGATGTTGATTACCTCCAAAGTAAAGGCATTAAAAAAAATCCCAATGAGATCTGCCCCAGTAAAAATCCCCAAGCAGAATGAGATGGAAGAACCAAAGCCTTACACAGGCGAATCATCATGAAATCCTGAAATCCGAGTCTTATCAATTTGAAAGGGGGTCGCCCTTGAATTCAATCAATGGCGAAGTTTCTCAACAGAAATGAGGCCGAGACCAAGCAATTGGAATGATCAACGCCACCGAACCAACCACCGTTTTCAAACTGACAATTGTTCTTTGTTTGGAGAATTGAAACAGGTGCAATCCAAAGCAACCGTGCAAGAAGCAGGTGCAACCAAAAGGGAAAAGAAATGCACAAGTGCAAGAAACAGCTTTGCGGCAAGGAATCAACCCAAAAGGGAAGTTTTTCCAATATCTTTCCTGCATTTTTACTGAACAAAAATAATTATAAAAAAAAAAACACCAAAAAACAAAAAAGAAATAAGAAGAAAATTCCAAAAGAGGGGTTAGTTTAGAATCCCCAGTATCAACCTATTTTTCGCCAACATTAGGGCTCCAATCCCTAAGTTGAGATTTTAGACATAGGGCCTCCATTCCCTAGTCGCCTTTATCAATATTAGGGCTTCAATCCCTAAGTTGAGATTTTAGACATAGGGCCTCCATTCCCTAGTCGCTTTTTGCCAACATTAGGGTTCCAATCCCTGAGTTGAGATTTTAGACATAGGGTCCCTGAGTTTAGCGATCTTCTTTAGCCGACATTAGGGCTCCAATCCCTGAGTTGAGCGATTTTCTTTAGCCGACATTAGGGCTCCAATCCCTGAGTTGAGCGATTTTCTTTTAGCCGACATTAGGGCTCCAATCCCTGAGTTGAGCGATTTTCTTTAGCCGACATTAGGGCTCCAATCCCTGAGTTGAGCGATTTTCTTTTAGCCGGACATTAGGGCTCCAATCCCTGAGTTGAGCGATTTTCTTTTAGCCGGCATTAGGGCTCCAATCCCTGAGTTGAGCGATTTTCTTTTAGCCGACATTAGGGCTCCAATCCCTGAGTTGAGCGATTTTCTTTTAGCCGACATTAGGGCTCCAATCCCTGAGTTGAGCGATTTTCCTTTAGCCGACATTAGGGCTCCAATCCCTGAGTTGAGCGATTTTCTTTTAGCCGACATTAGGGCTCCAATCCCTGAGTTGAGCGATTTTCCTTTAGCCGACATTAGGGCTTCAATCCCTGAGTTGAGCAATTTTCTTTTAGCCGACATTAGGGTTCCAATCCCTGAGTTGAGCGATTTTCCTTTAGCCGACATTAGGACTCCAATCCCTGAGTTGAGCAAGTTTCCTTTAGCCGACATTAAGGCTCCAATCCCTGAGTTGAGCAATTTAGTTGGGCAATGAATCGACTGATATAGTTTAACTTGCCCAATAGACTCATCACGTCTTTCTTCGTTCTTGGAGGAGGTAGATCTCGGATAGACTTTATCTTTGTTGGATCTAACTCGATACCTCTCTTGCTTACTATGAAACCCAGAAGCTTGCCCGATGGGACTCCGAAGGCGCACTTAGCCGGATTCAGCTTCAGGTCGTACTTTCTCAACCTCTCAAAAAATTTCCTCAAGTCTCGAACATGATCGTCCTGAGTCCTGGACTTGACTATTACGTCGTCTACATACACCTCTATCTCTTGATGCATCATATCATGAAAAATGGCAGTCATGGCTCTCATGTAAGTTGCCCCGGCATTCTTTAAATCGAACGGCATAACCCGATAACAGTAAGTACCCCAAGGTGTAGTGAAAGCGGTTTTCTCGGCATATTCTTCATCCATCAACACCTGATGATATCCAGCGTAACAATCTACGAAAGACTGTGTCTCATGTTTGGCACAGTTATCAACAAGGATGTGGATGTTGGGCACCGGGAAATTGTCTTTGGGACTTGCCCTATTCAAATCTCGATAATCCATACACACCCGAGTCTTCCCATCTTTCTTCGGTACCGGAACTACATTAGCCAACCACGTAGTATACTGGACTACCCGAATTACTCATGTTTTCAACTGCTTTGTGATTTCTTATTTGATCTTATCACTGATATCAGTCTTGAACTTCCTCTGCTTCTGTTGAACTGGAGGACAATCAGGGTAAATTGGCAATTTATGCACCACTAGATCAACACCTAATCTTGGCATGTCATCGTATGACCAAGCAAACACATCTTTAAATTCAAAGAGGAGTTGAATTATTGCATCTCGCGTTTTCTCATCTGTGTGAATGCTTATTTTGGTTTCTCGGATTTCTTCAGGAGTTCCCAAATTAACCGGTTCGGTGTCATTCAAATTCGGCTTAGGTTTATTCTCAAAGTGTTCCAATTCTCGATTCATTTCCCTAAAAGCCTCTTCTTCGTCATATTCCGGTTCTTGGTTCATTATTTCACAATTAAACAACTCGTTTGGATCTGGGCGTGAAGTCCGCAAGCATGTCATATTATTTAAAGCCGCATTATTATAACTGGAAGGAAAAGACAAAAGAAAAATAGCAAAAATCAGAAAGAATAAAGGAAAAATGATGAAATACTGATTTTATTCCTTGGAATTGGGAAGATAACAGGGTTTATAATTCAGGAAGTTAAAACAGGAAACTAAAGAAAAACATCTGAGTTACACCCTGGGATAACTCGTGATGCAGGAAAGGTGGCAGGACAGGTCTACCCGGACTCCTGCCTAACTGGGAACGGTGTGGCCTCCCAATTTTGAAGCTTAGCATTTGGCCCCATGTATAGCACCTCAGCGGTGCTTGTGCCTTCTCCCAGCTGAACCATGTGAGTTTCGTAAAGCATTTCTCTCATTGCGCACACAGTTTATCAGGTTTTTGAAGTTGTGCTGGCGGAACAGTATAAAGAAGGGAGCCCTTGTCCCCAACCTTTCTGGTCCAACGCTTCAATCATGGTTGCTAAAGAAATGATCCGACAGGGATTCAAACCGGGAAAAGGGCTTGGAAAATCGCTGCAAGGAATAACTGAACCTATCACCTTGCCTTCCACTAAGAAACTCTTTGGGATAGGCTTCCAACCTACTCCAAAAGATGAAGATTGGGCAAAGAAGAGAAAAAATGAGGGATGGAAGTTGCCTCGACCATTGCCACATTTGTACGAAACTTTCGTCAGACCAAAGTACATTGAAGAAGAAGATCACGAGGCCTTTACGGCCGAAGAGATTGAAGAAATATGTGGGGCAATGAGAGAAATGCTTTATGAAACTCACATGGTTCAGCTGGGAGAAGGCACAAACACCGCTGAGGTGCTATACATGGGGCCAAATGCTAAGCTTCAAAATTGGGAGGCCACACCGTTCCCAGTTAGGCAGGAGTCCGGGTAGACCTGTCCTGCCACCTTTCCTGCATCACGAGTTATCCCAGGGTGTAACTCGGATGTTTTTCTTTAGTTTCCTGTTTTAACTTCCTGAATTATAAACCCTGTTATATTCCCAATTCCAAGGAATAAAATCAGTATTTCATCATTTTTCCTTTATTCTTTCTGATTTTTGCTATTTTTCTTTTGTCTTTTCCTTCCAGTTATAATAATGCGGCTTTAAATAATATGACATGCTTGCGGACTTCACGCCCAGATCCAAACGAGTTGTTTAATTGTGAAATAATGAACCAAGAACCGGAATATGACGAAGAAGAGGCTTTTAGGGAAATGAATCGAGAACTGGAACACTTTGAGAATAAACCTAAGCCGAATTTGAACGACACCGAACCGGTTAACTTGGGAACTCTTGAAGAAATCCGAGAAACCAAAATAAGCATTCACACAGATGAGAAAACGCGAGATGCAATAATTCAACTCCTCTTTGAATTTAAAGATGTGTTTGCTTGGTCATACGATGACATGCCAAGATTAGGTGTTGATCTAGTGGTGCATAAATTGCCAATTTACCCTGATTGTCCTCCAGTTCAACAGAAGCAGAGGAAGTTCAAGACTGATATCAGTGATAAGATCAAATAAGAAATCACAAAGCAGTTGAAAACAGGAGTAATTCGGGTAGTCCAGTATACTACGTGGTTGGCTAATGTAGTTCCGGTACCGAAGAAAGATGGGAAGACTCGGGTGTGTATGGATTATCGAGATTTGAATAGGGCAAGTCCCAAAGACAATTTCCCGTTGCCCAACATCCACATCCTTGTTGATAACTGTGCCAAACATGAGACACAGTCTTTCGTAGATTGTTACGCTGGATATCATCAGGTGTTGATGGATGAAGAATATGCCGAGAAAACCGCTTTCACTACACCTTGGGGTACTTACTGTTATCGGGTTATGCCGTTCGGTTTAAAGAATGTCGGGGCAACTTACATGAGAACCATGACTGCCATTTTTCATGATATGATGCATCAAGAGATAGAGGTGTATGTAGACGACGTAATAGTCAAGTCCAGGACTCAGGACGATCATGTTCGAGACTTGAGGAAATTTTTTGAGAGGTTGAGAAAGTACGACCTGAAGCTGAATCCGGCTAAGTGCGCCTTCGGAGTCCCATCGGGCAAGCTTCTGGGTTTCATAGTAAGCAGGAGAGGTATCGAGTTAGATCCAACAAAGATAAAGTCTATCCGAGATCTACCTCCTCCAAGAACGAAGAAAGACGTGATGAGTCTATTGGGCAGGTTAAACTATATCAGTCGATTCATTGCCCAACTGACTAGCACATGTGAGCCCATATTCAAGCTATTGAGGAAGGATGCAACAATCAAATGGACGACTGAGTGTCAAGAGGCTTTTGACAAGATCAAAGAATATCTTTCAAATCCTCCAGTTTTGGTCCCGCCAGAGCCAGAGAGACCCCTGTTCTTATATCTGACGGTCTTGGAGAATTCTTTCGGTTGTGTCCTTGGACAACATGACATAATTGGAAAGAGAGAGCAGGCGATCTATTACTCCGGTCAATGGAACCTTTAAATTAAATCTAGGGAGAAATCTTAAGGGTTGTCGCTTTTAAGGAAAATTCGATGGACAAGCATGTTTTGAACGAAAAGGGGCTTGGGTAGCTATCTGTAGGAGATGTATCATTCACCACTCTCTTCTTCTTTCTTTTTGCCTTCACCATTTTCTTATTTCTTTATTATCTTCAAGTTCAAAATGTTTGTAATGATTTCCTTTGTTCCTTGAAAATAAAAAGATCATTTATTGATGATGTACTTACTTTTTCATGTTGGTCTGTAATTTGGATTCTTAAATACTTTTTCTCACTTAGTATCACTGGAAATTGGATTATTTGTTCAATTTTGTTTTTTAATAATTCTAATTGCTCGGCCACCAATTAGATTGATTGGTAATTTAAAGGTTCTTGATTCACGCCTTGAATTGAATAGTTTATTTTGAATACTATTTGCTTGAGATGATTGATTTGATTTGTTTGCAGAATGGATACTTGCAAACCACAAGCATTCAAATCAGAGTTGGTTAATAGAGCATCTTACTTATAAGTTACGATCCATGGGAATAAAGGGTATTGGTTTATTAAATTAGGTTCATTTGGCATAGGATAAGCATTTGAATAATTGTTAATTCTACAACCCCGCATGCCATAAACATATAGGAAGGCAATATATTCCAAAATGATATATCAAGAAACATGTGACCCTAGCTTCATTTAAGTGTGCATCCAGACTTTTTAAGTTTATCGCTTCATTATTTTCATAGAATTAGGTTGCCCCAACATTTGTACTTACTAGATATTTGGTATCAAATCTTTGTGAGAACGATCTTGGATTCATCTATATACTACTAGTGAAGCAAGCGCATGTTTCATAAATCCAAACAAGTGACAACATAGAGGCGACAAAGTGAAGTTATAAATTCACCACATAATTGCAACTAGAACCCAAAAGTAAAAGCACGCATCTTAAAAATCCAAACCCTTTGATCCCAAGCCTTATTGGTATACCAACTAGTAACTAACTAACATTTGTTGGGCTTCTCTCGTTGGGAGTCTGCATCCAACTTTTTAATTACTCCCACTTTCCCAATTTATGTAATGCACTTTCCTTTTCAGTCTATTCCAAAAAAGAATGATACCATTTTAAAAAAAAATTAACTTTAAACTTTTACCCTATAATGAGATATTTTATAGGTGCACAAATATCTATGGCTTGTTTTAGACCGCAAGTTTCAAAAGTTTTTTCTTTCTTAAACTTTGAGCCCAGAAAAAGTGCATCACATAAAATAGGAGGGAGGGAAAAATAAATTCATCCAACCAAAGGCTGGTAGATAGTCAGGTGAATCTTTCGGAAACGGACAGTGTAAATGTGAGAACTACTGTTAATCATGGTGAACCTTAATTGACCGATCTAATAAACGGAGTGATTCTCAGGCAGATTTCACTTTCTTTTCACATCTTGTTGCAGGCGTGCCACCCGCTCCCATTGAGAACCAAGTTTTCAAAGGAGATACTAGAATTTGGTATTGGTATCTAGTTAGTGATCAAGGCTGAGAGTTTCTTTGATCTCACTTTTTTTATCACGTAAAGTAATATATTTTTCCCTTCTCAAAAAAAATTACTGTAATATTTTTTTGATAATAATGGGAAAGCTCTCATGTAAAAGAGATATACGAAAAAGAAGAAAATCTGCAAAAGGTTCCTTTTTTTCTTGAATCTATCCAAAAAAAGTATCTGAAAATCATATACAGTTGATTATTTCTTAGATTTTGGTAAATTGTACAGTAAAATTTTAACACAATCACTACCACATCGCCAAAATGATCAAATGAGCATATATCTATCGCCATGAACAAGAAATCAATATGTCAGAATAACTTTCTTCAACTATGCGGCATTTTAGCCAATCATCTTAAGATTAAGATGGTCCATTATTAGCAGGTTTAACTTGAGAAATACCTTAATAACCGACATTAATCCAGTTTTAAACTGAAGAACGCCTCGACCATCGCTGTTGGGATCCAAACTTTGTGCCATTGAATATGCCTGCTCACATACTTCAGCAAAACAACCAATCTCAGACATAGATCACATCCAGAACCAAAAGAACTTTAAAAATCGCCATTAGAAGCTCACATGAATTATCACAAAAACTTATGCTCACCTAACCAAATAACAAATCTTGTGCATAAGTGTGTAACAGCAACAAGGAATGCATAAACCACAGCAATCATCCTGTTATATCTTATATTAAAGAATCAAACTACAAATTCAACATAGAATTTCTATTTTAACTTGATGACTGTAAAAATCACTCCCCGTGTTGATCTCAGCATGAGATCTTTAATTTGTAGAGATGTTTTAAGTTAAGTTTTGAGAAAGCAGAACAAGAAGGAACATAGGTCCTTGTGCAAAAAGAAGGAAAAAAGTAGGAGGTTTTGTCTCACTAACTGTGATAACTTAGAAATTTTTTACTACTACGATATACTAATTGCAGTAATAGGGAAAATATTTAGACTACAGTCAAAATATAGAAATGTTCTTAAGTTTATTCAAGAACAAATTTAAGATCTTGAAATTGGGAGAATTCTCTACGTTATAATTAGTATCTGTTGAAAGCACATCAAACCTGTTAGAGCATCTCACAAAAAGGACACACAAACAACTAAAGACAGTGAAGGTAAAGACTGGATCTCGGGATTTTCTCGCATTGTCCCTCAAGTTAAACACATCACACTTGATCCTGTAAACATTTTCACGTCATACCATTCATATATCAATCAGTTGACTACGCCTGAATCCAACCGGGGGTCCTGGGTTACCTATATGATTCATTTGTATCTAAATTTTTCAATTAAGATCAATCTCAATCTAAAACTAATTGCAATTTGGACATGCATAATATTTGCAAATATTGAAAAATTATTTGCAAATCAATGGTTGGACATCATTTTTGCTAGGTATTTCAACTAGTACTTGAAATAATATATTTTTGAAGAAATAGGTTTAAGGCTACATTTCTATGAAATTTTAACCGGTGAACATTTTCTATTTTGAAAAAAAAAATCCTAACTTTATAATTCACAATACAACCGAACTTTACTAAAACTTTATTACCTAACCAACCTCCACTATCGATTATTTATTTGTCTAAACTCCTCAAATCTTCAGTAGAATGTTTGATACATACAAACATGTCCATGGTTAAGGGCTACGTTGCTCGGAATCTCCAAAAATTATCATCCGCTGAGTGTCGGATCCTCCAAAAGTAGTGTATTTTTGAGGATCAGACACGGATGCAGCAGAATTTTGGATAGTTCGCACAACATAGGTTAAGGGTTAGCTCGCTGGGTGCATAGCCCGTTGGCGCTGATCATGATTCCTAGTTTGGGTTGCGACAGGCCTATATCTCATCATTATATTCACTAGGCAGAGCATACAGCTCAAGCAACAATTTCAACTGCTCCGACCAGCTAAACTTTTGAACGCCATAAACCAAGAAATGCTAGCAAATGATAAGTTATTATACCTCAATCTTTTAACCAAAGCGCTAACTTCCCACCCTTGACATTTAAACAATCAGAGCAAGAGTTGTCAAAGGCTCATTTGAGGTGCGCTTAAACCTTGAAGCTCAAAATAGCTCGGGGTATTGGCTCCCCCTCACTTAGGTTGTGCTTTAGTGTAGGCAAGGCATTAAGGTGCGCCTCATTGCCTATAAGTTCTATCTTGAATAAAGCGGTACAAAACAATAAATATGATCGGCAAAAAGATATATTACTTGTTGAGGAAATCTTTATGAATGAAATTGTCCTTTTTTTCTTGAATTACATATATATCTTTATAACTAAAGCTCACATTTTAATTGTGCTTTGTGCTTAAAGCCCCAATAGACTTGGACCGCTTTTTAATGCTTTTTGCCTTTGACAACAATGATCAGAGCATAAAAAATAATAGCCTATTAGGTGGTTTGGTTTTGATACAAGTTATGTAGTATAGTACCGAAGGGATTGTAATGTGGAGATTAATAATAGAGAGAGTATTTCTTGTTAAACGATTAGTTTGATATGTCATCAATTAGTACACAATGTATAATATAAAGTATTTGTTTATTTTTTTAAGGAAAATAATTTTTTCTTACTATTATGAGGGTTAGTTTGGTCATTTTAGCACTTTTAACCCATGTATTACTAATATCCGCATTTTTTTCCACATTCTACTCCACATAAAATAAAAAATAGATTCTCGCATAACTTATGCATAAATTCTTTAAGAGGAAAGCAAGAAAAAAACAACCAAACATTGTATTAGTTAATTTTGAATTTTATGTGGAGATTAGTTCTCCTTTAATCCATCCAAACATTGTATAAACTAATGTTAGTTTCTATAAGGAAATTATATTTTCTATAATATGTTTGTGTGATAAGGGATGATAATCCGGGGTAAAATAAGGGATTATTTTATCTTGCGTTTGTTAGATTATTCCGAGATTAGTTATACCATAATTATGGTATTATTTTTATACCATTCTTCAATGCGAGATAATAATCTCATGATCACTAATCTCGGATAAAACTCCAAAATTACCGAGATGCCTTTCTCCAAGGCTCTTCACCTAAAGTCCTAAAAAGTCCGAGGTAAAAATGAAAATAAAAACTTATCCCAACTTATCTAGTGTAAAACCAACTACACGTTTTATATTATACCCTGTATATCCTATTTTTAGTCCAATAAACCAAAGAACTACCAACAAAAGTATATCCACCGAGTAACTCCATCATTATTTAATCCTCGTATTATAATCCTGTCATGATAGTTCCGGTATAACTTGTTCACCAACCAAACAATCCCTAAGAGTTACTCCATCCGTCTCACTTTATGAGGCGGTGTTTGACTCGACACGGAGTTTAAGAAAAAAGGGAAGAAAGAAAAACCAACTTTTGAAACTTGTGATCTAAAACAAATTAGATATTTGTGCGGCCGTAAATCAATTCGTTAGAGGTAAAGTACCAATTCTAAAGATAAATTATTTCTAAATAAGGAAAGTTGACATTCTTTTTGGGGATTGAGTAAAAAGGAAAGAGTGCTATATAAATTGAGAAGGAGGAAGTAATAAAGAACAACATAAACTATCAATGATGCAGAACTACATCTATATGCATCAAACTAAAGAGATGACATTTCACCTAGTTCAAAAAAAACAATACAAACAACCAAAAAAGTAAAGAACTCGTTGTGTCTAGGCGTTGTGTCTAGGCAGGGAAACGCACAATCAAAGTCTTTTTCTCTTGTTAATTGGAAAACTGTCATTATGGGGGGAAAATGCGGAGGTCTTGGCATAAAGAACCTCAAAGGTCATAATTAAAATCTTTTGATGAAATGGCATTGGGGGGTCAATAAGGAGGTAAATGCTCTTTGGAGGAGACTTTTATTTGATAAGTTCACTATGGATGGTCCCTGCACATCAAGGTCTCAAATGCTTCTCATGGTTTTGGAGTTTGGAAACACAAACTATCGTTCTGGAGCATGTTTGAATCAAATGTTGGTTTCTCAGTTGGTGGTGGTAGAAAGATTAGATTCTGGGAAGATGCATGGATTGGACATTCACCTCTGAAAGATATTTTTCAAGACATTCACAGCATTTTCTCACTTCATAATGCCCCTATAGCTGATTTTTCTGATGCTCAAGGATGGAATTTGTTTCTAAGAAGGAATTTAAATGATTGGGAAATTGCAAGATTTTTTTCTCTATTACAGTCCCTAATCATCGCTGTTAAATCTTGCTGTCATTGACCTCTTCCAACACTAATATTTGGCCTTGGAGGAAAATTTGGCACAACAAAGCACCATAAAAGGTTTCTTGTTTTCTTGGCTTGTGGCAAAGGAAACATGCCTCACTCAATCAAATCTTCAGAGAAGAGGAATGCCATTATGCAGCAGGTCCCTCCGTGAAGAGATCCCTGAAGATACTCGTCATCTTTACTACACTGGAAAATAACTTATTAGATTTGGAGCTTGTTTTTTGCTATTTTGGGCATATCCTGGACAATGCCTCGCTGCATTCTGGATTTCTTACATAGCTGGAGATGAGATGGTTTCAATAGGAAGACACACAAGCTTTGGAACACTATCCCCATGGTCATTTGGTGGACAATTCAGACTGAAATAAAAAATAGAATTTTTGAAGGCAAACTTAGCAACTTACATAGCCTTAAAACACAAATCTATTTCTTTGCAAGCTTTTTGGAGCAACACGGCCTTTGTAGATGATGTAGATTCCATGTTGGATATGATCAAGTATGATACTCTTTGTAATTTTAACGCACAGTCTTAGTGTGTCATACTTATCCAAAACAAAGAACCTTTTTATCTTTTAGGACTACTATGTAATTCACAGCGGACATGAAACAAAGCACTCTAATTTTAGAGTCAGAGAAAAATAGGAACTTTCACAATACAAATACGGTTTTTTTTTTTTTTTGATGAAGTAACTTTCACAATACAAATAAGTAACTACAACAAGTAAAAGGAAGAGAAAAAAAAATAATGGAAAGCTTAAGATAAGCAGACATGCTAAGAAATAATAGACACACAAATTAAATCCGCTCAAATGCACGTATAACTTACAAATTCTGGCCACATTGGGGTCTTCATCCTGTATCTCATCAGCAGCTTGAAGAATCGCATTAATGTTGGTAGTCCGCTGAAGAGAATCGGGAACGGAACCTGCGATGCCACTAGGTTTCCTCGCGTGTCCAGGACCGGTCTGCCGGAGCTGCTCCCTCCGCAGCGTAGCTCGCACCAGCCTCTCCCAATTATCGTAAACCCTCGCCATTCTCAAAAAAAATAAAGGAACCAAAACCCTAGGGCACTACGTGAAGGAACCAATCAACTTATCTTTGTAGAACCCTACTGTTAGTTCAAATTCAATTCAAACGTCAGATCTATGAATTGAAGTGAATCGGTGAATATGTCAGGTTTTGGTTTTTCATTTTCTTCTCTCAGTTTTTTCTAACGCGTCGTCGGAATTTTCTTTAAAGCTCAGTCTTTACCATGTAGATAGTAATCACCTGTGGTTAAGACTATGTCGTTGCTGTGTTTCTCCCGTTTTGATTCGTCTAAAAGGGACCTTGTCAAGAATCTTGGACTTTGACCGAGATTTAAGGGCTTGCTGTTAGGTTGATTTTTCCGCTTATAATACGGTGGTCTAGACACTACGGTTGCTTAATCGCGTTGCATCATTTACTATACAATATAGTGCAATATTATTTTTTGGTATATTTAGCTAAAATATATAATTATTTTTATCCGATCAGTCAAATATATAACTTATCCAATTTGAACCAATCTACGATCCACTGTTAATACTTTTCTTTGCACCTTCGATACGTGAACTGCCTGACAATAACTTAAGCAAGAAGACTTTTTAGGCCATTATTTAAATTGGATAAAATAGTTAGGTAGAAATTACTTCTTTTGGATAATAGTTTTTTCGTTCACTTTTACTTGTTCACAATGAACTTTATACTCCACTTAAGAAATAATAAATAAATTATATATATTACTATAATACTCATAATAATGATAGCATTTCATAAAGTTTTGCCAATAATTTGGGAAATGAGTAATTAATGATAAGGGTAATCAAAAAAAAACTATTTTTCTCTTGATTTGTAAAAATAAACAAGTAAAAGTAATAATATATTTTTTTAGTATAGTGGACAAGTAAAAGTGAATAGAATGATATTAAATTGAGTCTACTATTTGCTCATAAAATTTCCAGTTTGCTCACAAAATATTAGTATGTCTTCTAATATTTGCAATAAACTTAAAAAAACTAGATTGTGCCCTAACGTTACAATATTTTAGACGGTGGCCTACGATTTCTTATAAGATTTTTAGTTTACTCATAAAGAATTTTTAGATCGTAATCTAAAAGGTCCATCAGTAGCAAGTTGCAACGTAAATAAAATTTAAAATAAAAGAAGAGATATTTACTAAATAATTGATACAAAAGGGACAATTGGTGAATTTTTGGGCTAAATTTCCCCATTCCAGTTAAGTACTTCATTTTCAAATGAAATACAAAAAAGTTAATATTTACATTTGGCTAGTCATCAACTCTCAAACAAAGAAAATAATAGTGTCATTAAAAAAACATTTAGGTATATGCTAAAGAATTGTGTTATAGCCATATACATTGATATATGCTTTAACTTCTTGTAGCGGAGTTAAACGTGTGATATAATTCTGAATCAATATTAAAAATTTAATCCAACTCTAATTATGTTCCCGCTAGGTGTTGTATGTCCATTTATTGTCGAACATTTCATCCGTTTAAGTTTTTGACTGCTTTTAACCAAAATTATGCGATAGTAAAATTAAAGTTGAGGCTAATGATTATTATCCACGTGCAAGTTTACTATTGTAGTGCTCAAAACGGGCCAATAGGTCACAAAGTGTTCATCTGGCTCATATATATGCAGATTGGCCAAGCATCTTTTTCACCTAAAGTTCTTCTTTCTTCTTTTTTTACCAAAATTTCTTTTTTTGGTTGGCCAAACTTTTAGAAGGAAAAAGTATTTTTGAGTAGAAGCAAAGCAATTTTGCGAAACAGAAAAAAATAATTTTTTCCCATAAATATTTTTTTGAAAAGTACTTCAGAGAAAAATACACTTAGAAACACTTTTTTTTTAAATTTGACGCAAGACTAATTGCTACTCAAAAGTAATTTTTAAATTAATTAGTTGTTTATCCGTAAAAAAGTACAGTTAAATTTATACGTGATTTATAGACAAGTGAATTAACTTGATCCTAAAATAATAGATGAATTAGACGAAAATGTAATACTTAGCCTTGAGATGAAGATAAAATAACATAAATAGCAATTCTAGGAGCAAGTGATACGTACGCGGAAGCAAAATAACAAAAACACAAATAAAATGATAGAAAGGTAGAGATTTAGTAGAGAACCAACTAAGGAAATTAAAAGAACTTTTGAAATAAACAAATACCCAATCAATTTAAAACTTAATTGACCCAAAACTATAGGAACAACCGTCAAGGGAAAGCAATCCCCTTGCAAGTTCACCTTAACAAGTAATCAACCAACATAGGAATTCATCCTAAGCACTCTTAATGAGTTTTCATTCACAATATCAAAATAAGTTAACCCTAAAACGAGAGCCTTAAGGCTATTTATACTAGGGAGCTAAATATTACAAATATAGCCACTAAATGTAGTATAGTCTTTAATTGCTGGCGAAATTATATATGTAACCGTCCTGTTATGAAAGTAACCTCCAACGCTCCATGGCTATCTAGATTGTATCATCCTCCCTCCCTTAAAAGAAATCCGTCCTCGAATTTGGACCTTTAAACAAAATAAAGGGAGTTTCATTAGTAAAATTTTAACTTGGACATAAGCAAGTGCCTCAAACTAACAAGGAAACCATAATTTAGCAAATTTATGGTAAATCCAAGCATCCAAACCAATAAGTAAGATAAATCTACCATTCAAACTAAAATCTAATGATACTCATGGACAAAACAAAGCATAGAAGCTACCCAAAATATGAGAATTGTCATGAAATACCTCCAAACTACACACCAAGTGTGCCCCAATATAAGAATCATCAAGAAAAGTATTAACTCTCATAGCTTTATCAAGTCCAAGCATAAGCATAAGCCAAATAAACAAGTCATTCTTGAATTCAAGCCGGCATGAGAAATCAAGAATAAGAATGGTATGTTGAAATAAAACAACCGAGGCTTCACCAATATTATCATTCAAGAAAGATTTAGCATGTTTTTTTTAAACTTATAACAACCAATCTAAATGAAAGTTATCAACTTGCTTTAAAGTCAAAGTACTAGTGTAGTAGAACAAATTAGCTCTATCAAATATATGAGTGGAATAAGTTAGAGAGTTTACGCCAAGTAAAGAACTTTCTTCTTTTTCAAAAAGTTTAGCTTCCAAAGCAATCTTATTAGTAATCTCAAACGACTTCTCAAAAATGGAACCTTTGATTGCTAAATCCAAATCAAACTCAAAAGATTACATATCACAATCAAACAAGAAAGAATCAAATGGCTTAAAACTTGAAACTTTATCACTCAATTCACCTTGAAATAAGCAATCATCACTAATTAAAGAATGATCCTCAAAATAAAAAGCATGAACAATAGGAATCAATGGGTCAAACTCAACAAAATCACATAAAGGTGCAACCTTTACGTTTTCCTCAATCTCAATCAATTCTTCTTCATAAGCAAATAGGTCATTCAAACCATCAAAACAACTAGAATCACTATCTAGTGTATCTCCACAACTCAAAGAATCATTAGAATTAGTAAATGTGCCCAAACTAACAGTTGAAATATCACTATGCTCATCACAAGAAGAAAAAGTGTTAGGCTTAGCAATCATACCTTGATGCACTTCTAAAGATTCTATTTTACCTCCTTGAAGAATGGAAGAATCTTCACTTTGGGCTAGGGTGGCTTCGGTCACTTCACTTGGAGTTCTTTCTTGAAGACTTCCGCTTGAATTTTTCTTCAAAGGATCTACACAATAAGCCAAACAACTAGCAAGAAAAGCATTAGTCATGAAAGAATTATAAGAAGAATGTCCCTCACTTGAACTCTCTTGTTTTCTCTCTTCTTTCTTTTCAATCTTTTCTTTTCCTTCTTTCTTGACTCTCTCACTCAACTCTTTCATATGCCTAGTCTTCACTCACATGAAACGGAGTCAAAGGAGTAAGGACTATTTTTTTGCCATTTTCCTCAAAAGAATATTTATTAGTCCTCCCATCATGGAGAGCATTCTTGTCATATTACCATGGCCTCCCCAACAATAAATGACATGCTTGCATGGGCACCACATCACAAAGAATATCATCAATATATTTTCCAATTTTGAAACTCACCAAGACTTGTCTATTCACTTTAAGTTAACCACATTCATTAAGCCATTGGAGTTTATAAGGATGAGTATGACTTTGCGTCTTCAAGTTCAATTTGTCAACCATAGAAGCACTAACAACATTAGTATAACTACCACCATCAATAATCAAATAGCACACTTGATCTTTAATCTTACACCTTCCATGGAACAAGTTCTCTTTTGGTTCATATCTTCCATCACTTGAGCACTCAACACTCTCCTAACAACATACAAAGGTAAATTAGGAGTGTCACATTCCACTTCATCATCACATTCGGCCTCCTCTTCTTCATATGATTCTCTACTTTCTTCCCTTTCATAAGCTTCTTCCATAAGGATTATGGTTCTTATATTAGGACATTCACTCATTCTATGACCATATCCTTGACATTTGTAGCACCTATTAGAGTTAGGATTTTGAAAATAGGGTTTAGAATTGTTACCTCGCTCCTTAGCCTCCACCTTTGGTTTGCCTTTGTCATTTTGCCACTTGGAGTTAACTTTTGACTTGTTTTCATTTGAAAGAGATTGCCAAGTTTCCTTGTTTTTTCTCCATGAAGTGTTGTAATTTTTGGATTTGCTCTCTTTGAGTTGCCTCTCTTCTTGGAGTTTATTTTCAACCTTGATAGCCCCTTGGAGTGCCTCATGCATAGTAACAAATTTGTACAAAGTCATTTGGCTATAAATTTCATGCTTAAGCCCCGCCAAAAATTTAGAAATCATAAGTCTTCCATTATCATCAAGATTGGCTCTAACCCTAGTGGTTTCCAACTCTTCAAAGTAAGCCTCCACATTCTTATTTCCTTGCTTCATATTATAAAATTTAGTAAGCAAGTCAATCACATACTCTTCGGGCACAAAATCTTGCTCATAACCACCCTAAGAAACCCCCAAGAATCAATAGCAATATCTCAATTTCTATTTCTATCTCGTTTCTCTTTTTCCCAACAAGTTCAGAAATGACATGCTTGAACCTCTTTGTATCGGATACATTGTTAAGCTCAAACATCCTTTCCATTTGTATTTTCCATTTTAAAAATTCCTCGGGGTCACTACTTCCCTTGAAAGTAGGAAGTGAAGTCTTCATGTTATTAAGACCCCGGTCTTCTTCATCTCCCCATCTTCTACCATGTTGTTCATTACAAATATTTTCATCATAACCATAATCATAAGCATCATTCAAGTTTCTACCTTGATAGTTCCTACCATGCCTTTCACATTTCCCTCGAAAGCCTCCTTGTCTATTCCTTCTAGGTTGGACTCTAACCGGTTCATCATATTGCTTGTCATAGTCCAAATCATTATCAAAGTTATTTTGCGATTGTTGTGAACTAAGAAGTTGTTGTTGATGCTCAACTCTTACTTTTATACCTTGTGGAAGTTGACCTTGTCTTGGTACTTGATTGTTATCAACTTGTGGTTGATTGATTAGCCTTGTAATGTGTGGTGCGGTAGGAGTAGAACTATTTTGTGTTGTTGCACTAGTTCTCACTCCTTGGTTAGGATTAGGTGACAAGCCTTGCCATTGGTTAAGAAGGTTGTCATGAGACTTGACCATATTTTCCATGTTGTCAACTTTCATAATCAAAGCTTGTAAAACCTCCAAAATGGTCTCATTAGAGACCCCCTCCTTTGGTGTTGAAGTACCTCAAATATTCAAAGACTTAGTACCTACAAATAAAGAAAACAAGTTAAAATAAAAGGACCTCTCCAATTCACTCCCTTAGTGTATCCCTCAAAAATTGCACTCAAATTTTACCGCTCTTGTGCCCTCGACTTTTAGGCACACACTATAAGAATCTCACCACTCAAGCCTTTTTTTTCACTCTTGGATGAATATCCAAAGTTGATATCAAACTCAATCAATGTACGAGAATGGAGTTTATGTGACTCGACAAAGAAGCTAAAATAACTAAAGGACAACGAAAACAAGAAATTAACAACGAAACTAAAGAGAAAAGCACACAAAAAAATTAGCACGAAATAAAATAAAGCACAAAAAAAAACCTAATTTATCATTAAGTATGAACTAATACTTAAGTAAAGTAGCTAGAATAAGTAAGAAAAGAAAGAAAGAAAGAAAGAAAAAGAAACAAGTTGAAAAGGTTATTTTTGAAATTGCGCAAAAATGGTTTACTAGACAAAAGTGGCTAATTTTGAAATTGTGCTGCATAATGTGGCTACTCATGCAAAATTCGAAATTCCAGCATTCTTCCTCAAGTTCTTCATTTTTCAATCCCAAATTCAATTAAAAACACCTCAAATCTTCACCAAACCTCACCAAATTTGAGATACAAATTCCCTACAACTCCATGAACAAACCTCAAGCAACAATTTCTTCAAACAACTATCAAATCAACAAAACTCGTTTTCAAGTTTTGAAACTTAAGCTTCAATAATGGAGTTTCTTCTTCAGGTTTTCCATTCTAAATCAATCCAAACCAAATTTCAAACTCCAAATCAAGCACCCTTCAAAATCAAATAACCTCCAACAAACATATTCTAATTTTTTTTGGTAAAAGTGCTACAGATTCAAACTCAAAGAACCAGCAATTGAGGGTCACGAAACAAACACCCAATATTTAGTAGGTAATTTTAAGAACAAGCTCAACAATTCAAACCCACAATTATTTAACCCTCAATTTTGAAGCAACCAAACTCACAAATAATTTTCAAACACCAACAATTCTTCAAATTTCATATCAAATCTTTTCGAACTAATGGACCCAACAACTCCTTGGGTTAATAGAATTTTATGAACTTCAATAGTGATTGAAAATCAAAATGTCAGCTCACATGATCATTTAGATCTCAAAGCACCCACAATGGAATACGGAATTTTCAGAATCAAACTTATTAGAGGGAACCCAAACAAGAACGGTAGTACAACTATTTTGATTTTTTTAACTATCTGATATAGAAATAAAAAACATAGACAATGTATAAAGGAACACACACTAACCCAAGCTCTTGATACCAATATGATACGTACGCGGAAGCAAAATAACAAGAACATAAATAAAATGATAGAAAGATAGAGACTTAGTAGAGAACCAACTAAGGAAATTGAAAGAACATTTGAAATAAACAAATACCTAGTCAATTTAAGACTTAACTGACCCAAAACTATAGGAACAACCCTCAAGGAGAAGCAATCCCCTTGTAAGTTCACCTTAACAAGTAATCAACCAAATTGTAGTATAGTCTTTAATTATTGGCAAAATTATATATGTAGTCGTCTCGTTATGAAAGTAGCCTTCAATGCTCGATGGCTATCTAGATTGTATCAGCAAGGCTTCCGGGCACAACAACAATGATATCAATAAACAAGAAGATAAAGTTATATTGAGCTTTGAATAGAGTGTAGCGTATGTTTGCCAGAAAATTCGTGTCCTTTTCAATGATAATAGAGCTCCCTATTTATAGTTGATCCTAGGGAACAAGGTCCTAGGATCAAGCTCCTCTTTAATGTTAATTATAAGGGCCATTACAAAATGTATAACGGTAGGAGGTGAATGGCATATTCCTTGTAATGGGTCGTGTATTTAATGTTGTAGAATATTCCTCATTAAATGCTACCGGGTGGCATGCATTTATTTTATCTTTATGAGTATCATTCTCTCCGATAACAGACGGGATCGTTGCCTTCTAATTCAACTATCTTCTGCCTTTGGCTCCACATGTCACTTTCTCATGCGATCATTTAATATAAACATATTTTACCCTATACAAATAGTCCCCCTGCTTTCTGGTGGCATAACTTTGTGTCACCGGAAAGTTGGTAGATATACCTTTTTGGCGAAAAATTCACTGACCCCCTCTGAAAAATTTTTGACGGTTGATTAGACGCACGTCTATCCGTAGTTAATGCCCCGAACATGCGTCATCCCACGATTTAGCATTACTTTTGCCAGTTATTGAGGTAATTATGGCCACGATTTTAGTAGCCTATACCTTTAATTATACGCATCAACCTCCTTCATTTACACTTCACAATACTCTAAATCTTCTCAAACTTTCTTTACTCAACTCATACTTCATCTTTAACCTTTCTTTAACTTTTTTCTTTGAGAGAAACCCCTTCTTATGATAAAAAATGGCTTCTTCTTCCAGAAACCCTAGTTCTTTGAAGAGTAAAGGTAAAACTGATGATGATGCTCCCCCTACGGTGAGTACAATCATCCCAAAGAGTCTTTTTACTACCAAAGATTTTGAAGAGAAGTATCCTTCTACTCATCCTCGTACGTGGGTTGTTAGCATATACCCTTATTCCAGCCGTCCTTCGAGTATTCCTGTTGTGAAGGAAGATTGTCGCTGTCAAGATTTTGGACATTAATTCTCCTGATCCGGCGGAGCGGATAACCCTACCCAAGAAGGTTTTTACATATTTGTACATGTGTCCCTTCACTTTGTGAGCATTTTCTTTGAGTGGAGAGCTTGTCATCGTGGAGTTCTGCCTCTGTTATCATGTGTGCTTGGCACAGGTAAGTCCTTACGTGTTGAGGACAATCGTTTGTCTTCAGCGCCTATGCCAGTAAACGGGAGAAGAGTTATCACTAGCTTGAGTGATGAACTTCTATTCCCCCAAGATCTTCCACGAGGGAACGATAAATTTATGCAAGCATGGTTACCATGAACTACTATCCAACATGGATGATGATAACGAATGTGGGTGGATAGAACGGTTCATTTTAGTCGCCACTAATGACATCATCCCGGCCACTTCTCCAGCCTTTTTAGAATTATGGAACCACACTCATAAGTCTACCATTAATTTTTTTCTTCCATTAAAAATTATTCCACATCGTTATTGACCCTTCTTCTTTTGCTTATTTCAACAACTTAGTGGGTTCCGCCTAAGGTTGAAGGCTTGGACCAATGGGTCCAGAAAATTTTGGACATTATTATGCCTGAAACCCGCACGTGAAAAGAATTGTCCCTCAAATACGGGTGGAACGCCAAAAATCATGGTAAGTCGAGCTCATCTTGTTTTTACCTTTTCATAAAAGGAAGTTTCTTGACCCTTCTCTCCTATTGAATTCAGTTCTACCCCAGGGCTCAGTTGTCGTCCCCGAGAAGGACGTTTTGGCTAATCATGTTAATGCAGCGAGGGTGCTGCAGGAGGCTTTTACACAGACAGGTGTCTTCGGAGCTGCTTCTAGTGTGAGTGCTTCTTCTCGAAGTCCCCAGCCAGAGAACAAAAATGCAAAGAGAAGACGTTCCTCTGCAGTTGGGGGAAAGAATAACAGGGCAAAGAATGTCGCTCTCGAGTCATCTCCGGGAGTTGTGGTGACGAGCCCCCTGCCCGAGCCGGCTATGGACATGATGATTGATGACGATGGGGAAGCCAGCGAGGAGGGGGCTTCTCTACATAGAAGACGATGACCTTACTCAGCTCAACAGACTACTCAATCTGTTGAGTTAGTTACACCAACCGAGGACGATGCCTTGGCGCTCTGGGAAAAGTTTGAGATGGTGGAAAATGCCAACTCCCATTTCCAGATCCCAGTCATTACATCCGGTACCGTGAGGCTGAGTACCGGGTCCCTACCATCTTCGGTTGATGAGCAACCAACAACCAGAACTGCGTTTGCCACAACCACTTCTCATCATTCATCGCCATGAGCTTCATCTCCTTCTTCACCAACTCTTCCTTTACTACCAGCAACTGCTATATTATCTCTACTGGCCACATCTGTTCGAGAAGAGGATGTTCCTCTCCCTCAGTCCCTAGTTCATGGGAACTTGGGGCAAAATTACGCCGTCCCCTTAGAAGATCCGCAAAGGAGGAGGAGCGTTACTTTTTCGGTCTCTATCAGATATAATTTGATGTCCCTTCCGGTGGAACTTCCTAACTATCTAAAGCCTTTGGTTTCAGAAAAAGATAGGGAAAAGATACAATCTCTCTAGGGAGAGTGCTTGTTGAATAATTCTATGCACAATGCCTCAACGGTATATTCTTTGTTTCCTTCGTTATCTCTTTTATCTTTGATATATTAGTATTTTGAGTTTGCCTTTTTTGTTTTACAGGTCAATTTTCTTACTTCCGAGGGTCTCCAAAGGTTGATTCGAGATAAGGAGGAACTTACCTCCGAGCGAGATCAACTTTTGGCCGAGCGGAACCAAACTGTTGCTCGCCTTTCAGAACTGGAAGCTAAAGTTGTTGAGGCTGTTGTGTTGGAAGCTCGATTGCAGCAAAGCGAGCAAGAAGTAGATACCCTTAGCCAAGAGATCGCTCTAGTGAAGGTTCAATTTGAAGAGTCTAGGGCTAAATGGGTTGAAGTTCATAGTGTTGTTCTTGCTGCATCCGATCGCGAGGCTACCTCCGCTAAAAGATTAAATAATTTGGAGGCGACCTTGAACTCCAAAACTGAAGAGCTTGTTGCTGTTGGGGTAAAATATGCCCAATTCGAGGAGAAGTATAAGAAGACCATTGAGCATAACAGACTTTTCATCTCCAGTGTCCGAGATCTCGATGTTAGACTTCGGTCCGTTAGATTCGCGCAGGAAAATCTCTCTGCCGAGGTTGACCAACTTAAAGAAGAACTCAAGCATCGAGCGGCTTCCCTCGTTGTTGAAAAAACATATGTTATGTACAACATGAGGAGAAAAACCTTGGAAGAGGCCAAAATGGGTGTCATTGACTTTGATGCCAAAATCGCTAAGGCTCGCGGGCTAGAGTCAACTACTAAAAGGAGTTTTCCTGCCAGGACTGATGCCTCCGATTCTTCTGGTTTCATTTCTGAATTCTCGGGAACTGAATAGAAATCAGAAGAAGATAATGTTTAAAGTCAAAATGATGAAGGCCAATACATCGAGCCGGCGACAGATCTACCCACTTCTTCTGGGGGCGCGGATGCTTCTCTTCCTCTAGGTTCTGGAGATTCAGTAGCTTAGCTTTTTATTTCTTTTTTCAACTTTTGTACTTGTGCCGTTTGGTACAGTTGTTGTAAATAAAAACACTTTCTGCTCAAGTATTGCATGAGTTTTCCTTTTTGCGTACCTTTGTTTAAGCATTTATGCAAGTTTAGTCTTTGTGTCCTTTTACATTTAAGTGTTGTGTGCAAGTTTTACTGTTTGTGTTTGATCATGCAAAGCTTTGGGTGTATTTTCCTCCCAAAGCGTTTGGATTTTGGGCACAAGTTCTTCCGAAATCAACCCTTTATCGTGAGGGTTTCATAAGAAAGGGCCCTCTTATGTTTATGATGCTCTTGAAGAGGACGTCTAATGTTTATTATGGCACTAGCATTTGAAGTACTTGTTTAACTTTCAAATGACAAAATCAATCCATAGTTCAGACAAGAAACAAGATAAAAGTAAAAGGACTTTACTTTATTCCTTCCATTTTTAAAAGTACATAAGCATTCATTGTGCTAAAAAGAAATTGCCATTTCTTATGGCTAACTTGTACAACTTGCTTCTGCGGGGGTAGCTGCGCAGTCCCTGGTCCCAATGATATAACTATGTTTCCGGGTTTCGTGTTCCAGCCGAAGCGATAGTCATTGTTGTCGTATCCTTATATTATTCTCCTAGTGTTCGAATGAAAAAAATGTGTGTTTGAACACTGGAAGTTTTACACCTTCGAGGATTCTACTAATGAATTGCTGGATAATCTTTAGTTCGGTAACAAACTTCACTTCCCCTAAGTAATTTATGCTATTGAGCCAAAGACTATCTAACAATCCCTTTGTGGCCTGCAATTGTGAACAATCAGATAATCTTTGTTCAATAACAAACTTAACTTCCGGTAGGAACTTTGCTATCGAGTAGAAGATTATCTAACCTTATGAAGTGTTTCTGCACTTGTGTGCCTTGTCATTAAAAGGTCTTATTGTTGTTGTTGAAACTTCCTTCGTTGTATGCTTTCCGTTGATGCATCATCAAAAACCTTGCCAGAAAATCCAATTGGGACAAAAACTAGACGAAGGGAAAAAAAGTGCAGCATATGCTTTAGTACATGTGAAGTTCATCAGCAATAGTATCTCTTGAGGTGTGTCATGTTCCAGTTGCTTGGAAACTTTTCTCCATCTTGATTCTCCAACTCATATGATCCTTTCCCGGTAATAGCCGAAACTGATATGGGCTTTTCCATGTTGGACCTAGCTTCCCTACATTGAGTTCTCGGGTGTTTTGATACTTTCCTTAAAACCAAATCTCCCTCTTTGAAATAACAAAGGATGGCTCTTCGATTGTAATATCTTTCTATTATCTGCTTTTGGGCTACTATCCTTATATACGCCAAGTCCCTGCTTTCATCGATCAGCTCCAGATTGACCAACATTGCTTCATTGTTTGCTTCTTCATTTGCCAAAAATATCTCAAGGTAAGATCCCTTACTTCCACCGGGATCAAGGCTTCTGCTCCATACACAAGAGATAAAAGAGTCTATCATGTGCTCGATTTGGTCGTTGTTCGATACGCCCATAATATACCGAGCAGCTCCTCGAGCCATTTGTCTTTAGCTGCTTCCAATCTTTTTTTGAGATTTTATATAATCACTTTGTTCGACGATTCTGCTTGACCATTTGCGCTTGGATGATAGGGAAAATATGTGATCCTTTTGATTTTCAAGTCTTCAAAGAACTTCATGACCTTGGTGCCTATAAATTGTGGCCCGTTGTCACAGGCTATCTCTTTTGGTATCCCAAATCTACAAATGATGTTCTTCTACAAGAAATTCACCACTTCATGTTCACCGATCTTCTGATAAGGACCTGGTTCAACCAATTTAGAAAAATAGTTAGTTAAAATAAAAAAAAACCTTACCTTACTAGGGGTCGGCGGAAGTGGTCCAACGATATTCATTCCCCACTTCATGAACGGTCATGGAGACAAAATTGAGTGCAAGGATACTGCTGGTTGATGTACTAATGGCGCGTAACATTGACACTTATCGCACTTTTTAACAAAAGCTTTGGCATCTCGTTCCATTCGAGGCCAATAACATCCTGCCCTTACCAATTTTAGTACTAAGGAATCTGCGCCCGAATAATTTCCACAGATTCCGTTGTGGACTTCTCGCATAACATAATTAGCTTCAGAGGCTCCCAAATATCGGGCCAGCGGGCCTTGGAAAGATTTTCTGTACAATTGGCCTTATTTGAAACTATACCATGTTGTTTTAGCGCGTAATGCCTGGGACGCCTTGGGATTTTCAGGCAACTTTCCATGCTCGAGGTAATAAATGATCTTATTCCTCCAGTCCCATACCAAATTAGTCGTGTTTATATTGTAGTAGCTAACTGCATCTAGAACCGAGTACATAAGTTGTACAACCATACTGGAGTTCGATCCCTTCATTTTTGTTGGCGAGCCAAGGTTAGATAATGCGTCTGCTTTGGCATTTTCTTCTCTCGAGATATGCGTAATTTACCACTCCCAGAACCGAGCAAGTAGAGCATGAACCTTCACCACATATTGCTGCATACGTTTCTCTTTGGCATCGAAGATCCCGTAGACCTGATTTACCACCAACTGTGTGGATACCCAATTTTTTCCTATATATTTTTTCAATATGCAAAATAACTTCAAAATGGCATATATATATATGCATATGTAAGCATATCCAAGTGTTTTATTATTTTTCCATAGTTTTTAAAGGTTTTAAACCAATTTATTTCCCTTTTTTATCCATAAAAACCCAATAATTATTTCCAACATTATTATTTTGGTAATTCATTTGTTAGAATTTTATATTTATGCTAAAATATAGTTAATTTAATTTTTTCATAGTTTTAAAAATTTATTTACTATTTTTAAGCTAAATTGCACGTAATTGCAATATTAGCCTCTTTTAAGATTTAATTGTGTTTATATTCATAAAATAAAGTACTATGTTTTTAAATTGTTAATTATATGTTATAAAGCATTTTAGTGCTTTTAATTTGTTTTCAAAAATTAATTTACTATTTTTTATAAAATAAATAGGAAAAAATGGCTATTTAAAATCTAGCCATATTGGCTTTCAATTTTAGCCTAAAATTGATCCCAAATCAAACCCAATTTCCCAGCCCAATTGCAACTCAAACCCAACCCCTAACCCATTTAAACGACCCAACCCGGATTCCCCACCTAACCTCTTTAATCCTAGCCGTTGATCATTTAGATCAACGACCACCGTCCTCCCTTTTCTTTTTATCCCTGAACGACCCCTAAACCTAAATCCTTTCTCTACACCCGAAGCCTTTGAATCCCCTTTCTCTCTCAACTCTCTCTAAAACCTCTCAAGAACCCTAGCCGCCGCCATCTAATCCCACCATAATCTACCTCAACCCCTACCTAATCCATGGCTTCTCATGGTCATTTGAGATATGTATCAGTCTCCTACGGCTCCTGGGTGCTTGTTTCTATGGTTTCATGGCCAGACCTCGAGGGAATCTGGTCCAGTCCTTGCTCGACTTCTATTCATGGTTTTTCTCCGGCCAGCCATGACCCTCCGGCCATTCATGGCCTTTCAAGGCAGATCCTTGACTTTCCTAGTTAGATCGGAAACTTTCAAGGTCTTTCTCACCTTTTTAGGGTTTTCCAAAACCCTAATATTTAAGATCTTTTGATTTTTCTTTCAGATCTACTTTAGATCTGTACTTGCTATGAATGATTTAAGTGTTTTCTCGAAAGTTCTTCAACTTTTCTTTCAAAACGACCCTTCATTTTCTCCAATTAGGGTTTCTCTTAACTTCTCTTTTAAAAAATCTCTTCTCTTATTCTTGATGTTGTTTTATGGTTTTACTATGTTCAAACTGCTTGCTATGCTTTCCTTCTACTTGAGTCAGCATGTTAAAACCCTAGTTCTTTTCTGTCTCATCCGAGATCTGAAACTGCATGTTTGAATGTGTACTTGCTCGATTAAGTTCTTCATTCTCGTTTGACTTATTTGATTATGAGTTTTACCATCTTTTAAACTCGATTATTGTGGAAAACACTAGGTCTTTTAGTCTGAGACTGCTTGTTTGAAAGTATACTTGCTCGATTAAAGGTTCCTTGTTTCAGACTCTCTTTTCTTTTATGTGACCTATCTGATTCTGAGTTTCACTATCTTTTTAACTCGATTATTGTTGAAACTCTAATTTCTTAAAAGGTTTTCCTCACTTGTTACTGTGAGACCTTTACTTGTTTTGACTCTCTTCTTCACTTTGGCTATACTTGTGAGCCATGACTATCTAACTTTGTTCATTACCGAATCCTATGCTTATTTTTGTTACTATTGTATGTTGTTTCTTTTGCCAATGTGCTTGGCCTCGCATGTCTGATGCTTCTGTTCACTCTATTTATATATTGACGTGCAGAATCATGTTTCTTCCTTGATTGATCTTGGTCTTGTGACTGATTGCAAACGCTTTTCTTTTATAAGCCCTAATTCCTACTCATCTGTTTAAAGTTAATTGATCCCTTTCCTTTACTATGATATTTTACCTTACTGAATCTTTTTCAAAATAAGCATGTCTTTGTACTTAGACTTGATTGTTTACTTCACGCTTTTACTACCCCTTGTATGGCAATAATCAATTTGTTTCCAAGCTGATTTTCCTTCCCCAACTAGACCTGCTGCTACCTGTTAAACAGGGATTCCTTAATTAAAGGGAATCACTTGGGTTAATTGATTCTGACTTGTGATTGTTTCCATGTTTGTGTTAAAACTTTACTTATTACCTTATTCTTCACCTGTTTTCAAAACTATAAATACCCACCCTCTTCTCTTTCAAAGACACGAACCATCTGAGTTTAGAACACACACTTCACTCAAAACTCTCTCTTCTCTACTATTACTTGTGCTACTGCTTTGACGGCTGAAAGCCAAGGCTAGGTTGTGGAAATTTGCTGACTTTTTTCCTTTCTGCACTTTGCTTCCTACTGGTATGTCCTAGTTAATCTTCAAGCATCAACAACAACATGTTTCTTTAGCTGTTTCAGTTTCCTTCACTCTTATCTGCTTCTGCTTATATTTATGCAATCAAGTTACATTACTAAACATGCTGCAATCTGCTCCCTCCCCTTCTAAATTAATGTTTTCCCTTATGTATGTACTCTGTAAGTCACTTGTTATGTGATTTGCTGACTCATAAATCCCAAACCCCCATATCCCCCTATGTTTTTGTGTTCTCTGGCTAGTTTGTGGGCATGTCAGCATCATCTATTGTTGTGCATGTCCAAACTTGACCTTTCCTAGGGTCATATGCTTCATGCTATGTATTCCTAAAACCCCTAACCCCTTTGTGCAATTACTAATTCTGTATAGTTCAAGTTTTATTACTATTGTTTTCAAATCACCCTTATCCCTTACTATTCTCACTCAGTTTTAAATAAATCCATGTTTCTGCACTTCCACTATACTCTTAGAACCTAGCTTCTGCCCCTTTTGTGTGAGCCTTGCCTTGGAACCTTTGAGCTCCCTCTGAACTTGGACACATAAGGGTTGGCCCTTCCGCACTGCACTCATCCCTATTTGGTTATGCAAACCTGGGTGTAAGCACTGCCTGGGGTCCCTTGAGACCCTTAGGGAACTTTGACACACCTGGGTGTAGCACTGCCCTGCTTCACTTCGCGTTCAACTAGATATCATGTCTATAGGAATTAAAAATCAGCACTAATAGAGATCATGCCTATAGGATCTGAAACCAGTCTAGTTTAAAAATCAGTTCGACTCGTACTGTTCTGAATCAGTTTAAACAACCTACTCTTTTATTAATACGGTTTAGATAACATGCCTATAGGATCCAAATCGCCGGTTTAAAACTGTCACTGCTTTGCTCCATTCAGAATCAGTAATATATATCATGCTTATAGGACATCACCAATACACACTTAGGCAAGCCTTAGGTAATAACAACAAAATTAAATCCGCCTTTGTTTAATTAGCAATTGCTACAACCAGCAGGCAGGCCTGATTCAGACTTCTTATCTGAGTTATGTAATAAATTGGTCTGCTTTAACAATTAAAACTCCCCTGCCTTAGTACTTTAAATTCTGACCCTAAATATGTTTAAGTCATGCTATTTATATGCTTTACTTGAGGAAGTATATATAAGTCTCTTAGTTGTTTATATGTTTCCCATAATGTGCAGTCCTATGTATTTTGAATGTCGCCTTAGTCTTTTACCAAACTCAAGAGTCAGCCTAAAATCCTCCCTCTTATAGGAATAGTAGTCCTAAGTTCCTCCGGGACTGATAGGAATGGAACGGGTAATAGCATGCAATAGAGGTCGAGATCAATCTGCGCTTTAATACCTTAACAGGGTGGGAAGGGTAGATATGAATATGATGAGCGGTGCGCTAATACCACGTATATCCCCTATTCTGAGGAGTGTCATACCGGGTATCGGATTGATGTGATCCAATTATAAATAAACCTAGGACCCCCCTCATTTTATATTCTCAAGTATTTGTAGAACTATAACTTATTTTGTCAAAATTCGCCTTTTAATTGTTTTCAAACTCTTATGTGTTCAAACTCAAATCCCCCACTACTTGAGCCTATATTTGCCTATCTGCTAATTGTATAAATTCATAAAAAACTGTCTGGCCGGGAACCACACTAGTGGATCCTGAGGGGTGCCTAACACCTTCCCCTTGGGATAATTTCAAGCCCTTACCCTATCTCTGGTTATTAAACAAACTTAGAAATGAACCCTATAGGTGTCCTAATGTACCTTAAATCATTAGGTGACGACTCTTCAAATGCAAACCCAGTTCCCAAAAGGAATGAGTTATCCTATAACCAAAATGTCATAAACCCGATTTTCCGATGCAAAGAGGAAAAAAGGGGGCGCGACAAACTAGGAGTCACATTTGATTTCTATGACCTCAGAATCTAGTCCCTGGGACAATTAGAGCCCCCAATCAAAGCTTGATACTCCGCTTTATTGTTAGTCAGAGGAACCCTTCTTAAGGCATGCCTTAGGGTTTCTCCCGAAGGCGTGGTTAATACTATGCCGAGCTCGGACCCTTTTACGTTGGAAGCTCCGACCATAAATAGGGTCCAAACTCCTAATGTCGATTCTGACACCATCACTGCTTCTTTGGTTGCCAAAGGTAACAATCCCAGACTGAAATCAACCATAAAGTCGACCCAAACTTGTGACTTAATTGCAGTCATAAGTTTGTATTCTATGTCAAATTCACTTATTTCGATGGCTAATTTGGCCAGCCTATGCGAAAGCTCGGGTTTATGAAGGATATTTTGCAGGGTAAAGGTGGTCACCACAGCTATCGGGTGACATTGGAAATAAGGCCTCAGCTTCTGAGCGGTGACTATGAGGGCTAAGGCCAAATTGTTCAAATGTGGGTAGCGAGATTCTGCTCCCGTTAAAATTATACTAACGTAATAATCATGAAATTGCGTACCTTCGACCTTACGGACTAAAATGGTGTTTGCCGCTACCTCCGAGACTGCTAGGTAGATTAGCAGTTTTTTGCCTTCCTCTGGCTTCAATAATAACGGAGGACTTGACAAGTATCTTTTTCAAATCCCTCAAATCCTGCTGACATTCCGGGATCCATTTGAAGTTGTTCTTCTTTTTGAGCAACAAGAAGAAATGATGGCATTTCTCTTAAAATCGAGAAATGAACCTACTCAAAACGACCAATCTTCCCGTGAGCCTTTGACCCTCTTTTAAGCTTGACAGCTGGTCCGGGATGTCCTCGATGGATTTAATTTTATTGGGGTTAACCTCAATCCCTCTTTGTGACACTAGGCATCCTAGGAACTTACCAGAGCTAGCCCCGAATGCACATTTCTCGGGGTTAAGCTTCATGCTATACTTCCTTAGGATGTCAAAGGTTTCTTACAAGTGTTTAAGATGATCACACACGTTCAAAGACTTAACAAGCATATCGTTTATATAAACTTCCATAGTTTTCCCTATTTTTTCCCAAATATTTTGTTTACGAGCAACTGATAAGTGGCTCTGATAGTAGCTTATATTATGCGACGTAGATGCTATTTATGCTCTAAATTAACCATACTTTATTGATATTTTAAGTGTTAAATGATAACAAAATGCTCTAATCGAGGTTTTTATGCTTTGTAGGAGTTACTCTAAGTTAGGCGGAGGATATAAAGTGTTTTGGAGTCAATTATGTAGATACAATGCCAATCGAGAAGAGCCCGGATGAAAACAAGCAAGAAAAGGCGAAGAAAAACTGGGCAACAGTCCACCGCGACCGCGGTAGGGCCACGGCTAGAACGCGATGAAAAAGAAGCGAAAAACAAAAAGTTTAAAATGACTACGGTCATGCCGCGGTTGGCCGCGAACGTGGTCGATCTGGAGAAGGTCAAGAAGTCTAAGGGCTAACGTGTAAAATGCGAGAAACTTATACCCTATATAAACTTAAAAAACTCGCCCAAGTCAAGGTTAAGCTTGTTTTTAGACTCAATTGGAGGCAAGAACAAGTGTGAGAAGATCAAGACACCATTAGAGTTTTTTATTCTTCTTACTTTTATCATTATTTTGAGAATTATGAATTATTTTATGGCTTTATCTTGTTTTACCATGAGTAGCTAAACATCTAATCTAGGGTTGATGGAACCAATTGTTAGATGAAGTTTTGACGCAGTTTTGTTATAATCGAGCCGGGTTTATTATATGATTGTTCAACTATGTTTTGTATGGTGATTAATTGAATGGCCCTTGATTAATCGTATCTAATCGTCTTGTGTTGCTTGAGAAAGAATACTAGGTTAGATTATTGTTGAATAACACCAATTTTGGATAATTGAAGAGATTCATTACTTGAATTTAAAAATGGGGTTAGATATAACGAAACTTTGGTGGGATAATTCAGAGCTGCATAAATTATCAGCTAGAGTAGGTCGAGAGAATGCTCTAGTAAATTATCATAGTTGATCAAGAGATAATTTCGGTAACCCATAGCCCATAATCCTCATAGAGTATTACGGCGAGATTATAGCAAAAGAATTAAGAATTAATCTAGCAATTGGGGAAATCAGTACCCTAGATCTTTTTACCATTGAATTATCTTTAATTTGGAATATTGTAGTTTTAATATCATTTTACTTTAGTTAAACAAATCCTAATATTTATTGATAAAAATCTTGCATTGGGAAATTGTTTGAGCTTGTACTAGCATCACTAAGAGTTGTAATAGATAGGTTAGTTCCCTGAGGATTCGACTCCGGACTTATAAGCCGGATTATATTTGCAACGACTACTTTATCTTTTATAAGGCATGTAAGCACGTGATTTTTGCCCTATACGAGAATTACTCCCAAAAATTCAAAAAAATAAAATAATTTTTCTTGGTGTGCCATTTTTGTGATATTTTGTGATATTTTGTGTAACTATTTGTATGTTTGTCTGTGCATGTTTATTTGTTAAATTGTTAAAAATATAAAAATATGTCGCATTTTGCATGTAGGATTTAATTCTACAATTGTTAATAATTAAGTTTGTTTTACAAAAAAAAATAAAAATTACAAAAATAGGCATCGTTTGCATTTTTAGCATTTAATGTCCACATATACAATTTTATGCTTAATTATTTCTTAATTATGCATTAATTGTTATTGGGAGTTAATTTGCGCTTTTATAACTTAATTTAGCTCTTAATAATAATTTAAGTATTTTTATAATTTAGTTTTAGATAAATAAAAGAAGAAGAAAAGAAGACAAAAATACAAAAAAAATCGGAATTGGGCCTCTTCTTCAATTTCAAGCCACAGGCCCAAAAAAATGGCCCAACCTTCCCTACGACCCAGTCCATTTCGAACTGGGTCGACCCAGTCCATAACCCAAAGAGATCCAAACCCTCTTTTCTTTCATTTTTCATAAAACAAAATAAAACAAAAAATAAAAAAAAAAACCAAGAAAACCCTAACACTAACCATCCGCCACCCCCCCTCATTTTCTTTCTTCTTTTTCTTCTTCAAGATCCAAATGATCTCCATCCATGGCTGCCCCGTCTTCAGCTTTCTTTGTCCCAAGCTTCATCTTCATCGTCAAATAACATCCGCCATCGACGAGCTCGCCAAGCTCCCATGGCTGCGAATCTTCTTCTCCTTCTTCTTTGTTGCGTCGTTGTTTCTTCTACTGCTGCTGCGTCTGCCATGGTTGCTCCCCCACTGTTTCTGCGTCGCTGCTGCTGCTGACACTGCGTCGCCGCTGCTGCTGCCACTGCGTCGCCGCTGCTGCTGCCACTGCGTCACCACAACTGCTACTGCTTAAGCAAAAGCTTCGTCCAAACGAGCATCGTCGTCTCCATCGCTGCCACTAGTTGAGTAGCGTTGCTACTGCTGCCCGCGTCGCCACTACTGCTGCGTTTTTCTTCCAGCTATTTGCTGCTTCACTTCGTCGTCTTCAAGTCCGTTTATGTCAACGTTTCGTTGGATTCGTTTAAAGTTCGTTCGAGTTCGTCGTTGGTCATTTACGGTTAGTTGTTCTAAGTTTTGTTTCTGTCCATAATTTGTTTGATATTTTCAGATTTGGAATTAGTATAAGTTTGCTTTAGTTTTCTTATTTATTTTAGATAAAAATTGTTAGTTTAATTATATTGTTGTTAGATTTAAGTTGAAGATCCAATTTAATTATTTTTCAGCTTGTTTTATTAATTTTAAGAGGATTTAGTTTTAATATAGAAAGATATTAGTTTAAATCGTTCAAATCCGTTGTTGGTTGTTAATATAGATTTAGTTCGTGTTCATCTTGTTTGAAGTTCGTTTTTAATTTAGTAATTTAATGCGAAGTTATGTTTTGGTTTTAATTTTTGGATCATGCATCTTTGTTATAAATTTTGTTGGATTTAATTTAAGAAAGATTAGTTGATTATTTGAAGATTAGTGATTTGAATATGTTTATTTGTTTTGTTTAAGTTTAATTCGAAGTTTGAACAAAGTATGTTTGTTATTGTTATTGAATATTTTCATTCATGTTCATACTTTATTTGGTTGATCTTGAATCCGAAATTTGTATAGTTTGATTTCTTGTTTATCATTTATGATTATTTCTTGAATTTGTCTCATAATCTTGTTTAAGTTTAATATAGGAATTGTTGGGTGTAATGTTGTTAGAGTTGGTTTTAAGTTCAATATTATTGAATTTAGAAATTTGAATATACTTGTTTGTTGTTGTTGAATCCGAAAATAGGATTGTTTGTTGCTAAAATATTGTTCAATCAAATTTTAGTTGTTCTTTGTTGTTCAATTTGTGTTCATGTGATTTGTTGTTGAAATGTTGAAGAAATCATGTTCATGTGGTTTGTTGTTTGAATTTATGTAGAAATTGGTCATATTGGCTATATTTTGGTTGAGTTTGATTAATTGATTGGTTATAGCTGATGAGGGTAGTTTGGTAAATTGTAGTACGTCCGGGGGTAAAATAGTAATTGTAATAAGGTCGGAGGGGTAGTTTAGGAATTGTACATTTTGTAATTATTTATATGAAGCATGAGGGACAAAATGAAATGGGGTGGGTTGTGATATAGTTGTTTAATATAAAGGGGGAACAAGACAAAATTTAGTGGGGAGAATCTTGTATTTATTTATGTTAGGCATGGGGGACAAAATATAATGGGGTGGTGTGATATGTTTATTTAATATAATGGGGATGAGTGGGAAGATAATGAGTTTGGTAGAGAAAATGGGTTGATTTTAATTGATTAAAAGATTTATGGGATGGGTTATAAGAAGTCTTGAAATCAGAATAAAGACAGACACAGATACGAGAGAATACATAAGAGAAAGAACGAATCTGAACAGAAAGAAAAGAAGAGAGAGAAAAAAAGGGCTGAACATTTAAGAGAGAGAAAATTCCGAAAAAATATTTAAACTTTTTTTAAAAAAAAAACTAAAAAAAATCTTTTGCTTTTTTTCATTGTTTGAAATCAGAATTAATTGTTTTTTCATCAAAGCTTGAAGCTTTTGTTTTGAGTTTAAAGCGGTAAAAGCAACATTTAGCACATTAGGCTCAAAACATGTAAAAATCAGATAAAGCCAAATATAACAATTTATCTAAACTCGAATTTCTAACCCTGAACTAGTGGTTCTGGGTTATAGCTTCCCCAGCAGAGTCGCCAGAGCTGTCACACCTCCTTTTTCCGGCACCCGCGAGGGTGAAGGAGTTTTTTCCAATTAAAGGACAATCGAAACGGGATTTATTTATTTATTTCATAGTCGCCACTTGGGAGATTTAGGATGTCCCAAGTCACCAATTTAATCCCGAGTCGAGGAAAAGAATGACTCCATATTACAGTCTGCGAATCAGAAATCCGGATAAGGAATTCTGTTAACCCGGGAGAAGGTGTTAGGCATTCCCGAATTCCGTGGTTCTAGCACGGTCGCTCAACTGTTATATTTGGCTTATTTACCTGATTTTTAAACAATTAAGAACTTATATGCAAATTTAGCATTAAACCGCTTTTATCATTATTCTTATTATTATTTTTATATAAGAATTGCAACATCGTGAAAGCGCATCTCGAACCACGTCACAACCAGTGTACACGTGATTTGTTGACGCATTTTGACTTCGTCAAGATCGGGATTTGGGTTACATAAATGCACACCCGTATTTAAGAAAATAACTTTATTAAATATGCGCCAAAATACTACGCGTTATTAAACTATTAGGTAGGACTGTGAAATTTACTAAATGGCCCATCCCGGAATCTAAATATTTTTTTTAAAAAAAATAAATAAGATTGGAGGACCCTGCAAATTTTGTATTGTTTATATTTATTTATTTTTAGTGAAATCCTCCCTTATTTTATGAATATCTTTTAATGACTACTTTTTATTATTACTAATATAAAATCAATCTCTACATACTTAAAAATAACATATTAAATACTAGTTTAAAACAAATATTAACGAGAAAGTAATATTACTAAAATTATAATTATAAATACAGCATGGAATTGTCAAATAATTTATATATATTTTTAAAAAAACTAATTATCCCATAGTCAATTAAAATCATATTGTTAGATGACTTGAGCTATTGAAATTAATTATTTACAAATACTGAAAATTAGAAATAATCTTGATTACTAAACCGTATTTCTAAAAATTAAATAATTTAACCTTAACTAACCTTGTTTTAATTTAAATCATGTCCTAATACTTGATTCGCAAAATTAATCCATGTTTTAACTGAATTCAGCTACATGATTCCGATTAACTTAACGTTGGCGATACTAAAACCCTTATGAATAAGGAATTTAATCAATTTTCCAAACTGATTTAATAAAGCCATTTTTACGTTATTTTCTTCTATTTTTATTATTTGACAGTTTAATTAGTAATGAACATGCTTAAATATGTACTACCTAATAATCAGGTTGAAGCAAAGCACTATTTAATACATCACTACAATATGCCTAATTATGCCAAACGACGGCGATTTACAGAATAATAATACATGAAATAACCTGAATGCAATTAAAAAAACTAAATTAAAAATTTAAACTTCCATTTTTCATTTCAGCTTACAAAAGGCCAAAATTACAGTTGTATACCTGGTATTGCCAATATAAGAAGAAGAAAGTCAGTCACGCAGTACGTAACACAGCAACAACAATAATAACCAGCAATCCAGTCAACAGAAATCCCAGTGACAGATTTGAAAATCAAAATAAAATCCAGAAACACCGACAACAAACAACAGACAGAAACCAAGGGAATTTTCAGATTTGAAAGGCTAATTAATGTTTAACCCTTAATTTCTAAACCCGTATATCAGAATATTTATCAGATGTGTACTACTCTCTCTTCTAATTTCCAGCTCTTTTTATTTGTATTTTTTTTCTTTTCTTTTTCTTTCTTGAAAGTTTTAATATTTTTCGGATTTTTTCTTTCTCTCTTAAATATTCAGCTTTTTTCCTCTCCTTCTCTATCTGTGTCCTCTAAAATCTGATCAAGCCTCCTATATATATCACATCCCCAAACCCTTTAATTAATTAATAAAACACCAATTTTCTCTTACCAAACCCATTATCTTTCCACTCATCCCCATTTTAATCCCACTAAATTAAACAAATATATCAACCCCACCCCATTACATTTTGTCCCCCATGCTTATCATAAACAATTACCATATTCCCCTCCACTATATTTTGTCTTATCCCCCATTTATATTAAACAACTATATCACCTACACCCCATTACCTTTTGTCCCCCATGCTTAACATAAAAATTACAAAATGTACAATTCCTAAACTACCCCTCCGACCTTATTGCAATTACTATTTTACCCCCGACGTACTACAATTTACCAAACTACTCTCATCAGCTATAACCAATCAATTAATCAAACTCAACCAAAATATAGCCAATATGACCAATTTCTACATAAATTCAAACAACAAATCACATGAACATGATTTCTTCAACATTTCAACAACAAATCACATGAACACAAATTGAACAACAAAGAACAACTAAAATTTGATTGAACAATATTTTTAGCAGCAAACAAACCTATTTTCAGATTCAACAACAACAACAACAAACAAGTATATTCAGATTTCTAAATTCAATAATATTGAACTTAAAATCAACTCTAACAACATTACAACCAACAATTCCTATATTAAACTTAAACAAGATTATGAGACAAAGAAATAATCATAAATGATAAACAAGAAATCAAACTATACAAATTTCGGATTCAAGATCAACCAAACAAAGTATGTACATGAATGAAAATATTCAATAACAATAACAAACAAACTTTGTTCAAACTTCGAATTAAACTTAAACAAAACAAATAAACATAAAATCACTAATCTTCAAATAATCAACTAATCTTTTTTAAATTAAATCCAACAAAACTTATAACAAAGATGCATGATCCAAAAATTAAAACCAAAACATAACTTCGCATTAAATTACTAAATTTTAAATGAACTTCAAACAAGATGAACACGAACTAAATCTATATTAACAACAAACAACGGATTTGAACGATTTAAACTAATACCTTTCTATATTAAAACTAAATCCTCTTAAAATTAATAAAACAAGCTGAAAAATAATTAAATTGAATCTTCAACTTAAATCTAACAACAATATAATTAAACTAACAATTTTTATCTAAAATAAATAAGAAAACTAAAGCAAACTTATACTAATTCCAAATATGAAAATATCAAACAAATTATGGACAAAATAAAACTTAGAACAACTAACCGTAAATGACCAACGACGAACATCGAATGAACTCTAAACGAAACCAACGAAACTTGGGAGACGTCGAAGCAACAAACATCATTCGAGGTGAAAGATGAAGAAGTATGCATCAAGAAGACAACTGGAACGCAGCAGCAGCGCCAGGCAGTGGCGGGCAGCAGCTCGTGAAGCAGCAGCGGCGACAGTCAGCAGCAGCGGCGGCGACGGGCAGCAGCAGCTCGGAGAAGAGAACGGAGCAACAGCGCGACGGGTTGACGACAAAACACGAAGAAGAAGTAGCAGCTATGAGAGCTGGAAAACGCAGCATGAAGTGAGAAAGAAGAAGCAACGACATTTAACGTAAACTTGAAAAAGAAAAACCTCGCGATCTTGAAGAAGAAGAAGGAACACGGGCAGTGGGTGTATGTGTGTGTGTATGTGAAGGAGAAGAGTTGGGGCAGCCATGGGAGGGGCATGGATGGGGGGGGGGGAAGCCATGGGAGGGGAGCTTGATGAATTTGGTGAAGAAGAAGCTAAATGATAGGGGGGGTAGTTAGTATAGTTTTAAGGTTTTTCATTTTTTATTTTTTTTGTTTTTGTTTTATTTTTGAAAGGCAAGATAATAGGGGTGTTGGGTTATGGACCGGGTCGACCCGGTTTGAAATGGACCGGGTCGTGGGGAAGATTGGACAATTGTTTGGGCTTGGGGTTGAAATTTGAAGAAATGGCCCAATCCGATTTTTCTTTGTATTTTTGCTCTTTTCTCCTTTTATTTTTCTAGAACTAAATTATAAAAATACTTAAATTATTATTAAGAACTAAGTTAAGCTATAAAAGCGCAAATTAATTCCCAATAACAATTAACGCATAATTAAGTAGTAATTAAGCATAAAATTGTATATTTGGACATTAAATGCTAAAAATGCAAAAGATGCCTATTTTTGTAATTTTTTAATTTTTGTAAAACAAACTTAATTACTAACAATTGTAGGATTAAATCCTAAATGCAAATGTGACATATTTTTGGTATTTTTTTATTAATTTAACAAATAAACATGCACAGACAAATACAAATAATTATTCAAAAATATCACAAAATATCACAAAATTGCACACCAAAGAAAAATCATTTTTTTTTGAATTTTTTGGGAGTAATTCTCATATTGGGCAAAAATCACGTGCTTACACACACGTTTTGGCACCCCCAAGCCATAATCAGTGATGATGGCTCTCATTTTTGCAATAGAGCGTTTGCACGCATGTTGGAGAAGTATGGAGTTCGCCACAAGGTAGACTCACCATACCACCCATAAACAAGCGGGAAGGTGGAAGTGCCCAATAGGGAAATCAAAAGTGTCCTCTCAAAAATAGTGAATGCAACAAGAACTGATTGGGCAAAGAAGCTGGATGATGCATTGTGGGCATACCGTACAGCCTTCAAAGCTCCAATTGGTATGTCACCATACAAGTTGGTATTTGGAAAGGCATGACACCTTCCAATTGAGCTCAAACACAAAGCACTGTGGGCATTGTGGCAGTTGAACTTAAACATGGAGACAACAGGCACCAACAGAGTTAATGGGTCGCATGAGCTTGAGGAATTCCGGTTCCAGGCATTCGAGAGCCCTAGACTATATAAAGAAAGGATGAAACTGATGCATGACAAGCACATCTTGAATTTAAACATCAACCCCGAGAATTAGGGCTACTATATAACTCAAGGTTGTGGTTATTCCCGGGTAAGTTGAAGTCCCGATGGTCAGGACCGTTCAAAATGGTGCAAATGTTCCCAAGTGGAGTTCTGGAGATCGAATCTGAAGATGGAATAAACAAATTCACAGTGAATGAGCAGAGGTTGAAACATTACCTTGGAATGACTGAAGAAAAAGAGGACAACGTGGTGATAACGTTGGAGGAGCCCCAATACACAAATGAGGATTGATGACATGAGCTTGCGTCGTGACGCAACGTTAAATCAGGCGTTGCATGAGAGACAACCCATTTTTTATTTTGTTTCTCTTTTTTTTGATATTGTAAAAAAAAAATATGCTCGTGACCGCAACCGCGGCCCGGGCGCGACATTTTCAACGTATTTTGTTTCTGGGTCACCGCGACCGTGGCCACAGCGCGGTGAATTACAAGTATTCTGTTTTGTTTTCTTGATCCACCGCGACCGCGGTCGGACCGCATAATGGGCGCAATGAATCGCGACCGTTCTGCCGCCCAGGTAAGTTGTAATAAATTTTTTTATTATTTTCTTTTCTCTTTTTTTCTCTTCTAAACCCACTAATAATAAAACCTACCCGCCCCCCTCCCCCACTTCCCCCACTCCTCTTCTCTTACTCTAAATCCCTAACCCCACGCCACTTTCTTCTTCTTCTTCTTCTTCTTCTCTCACAAACCCACTTCTCCCCCCCCTAAAACACACGTCCAACTCACTCTTCCCCAACTTCCATTACACTCAACTTCTACAAGAACAAGGTATGTTATGTTGTCCATCTCTCTTCTTCTCCCCTTCTCTATTGCAATTTTAATGTTTGGGTTGTTGTAGTATCTATAGTTAAGATTTTTGGTTTTCTTTTCTTCTTTTTAGTGGGTAATGTATAGAATGTAGTAGAAAAGGGCATGGTGTTATTGTGTGAAGTTAATTATGGTGGGGTGGAGTTATAAAGTGATTGTGGTTGATTTGTGGGGGAGAGTTTGTACTTCCATAGGATAAGTGTGTTAAATCATAGTTCCATGCACACCAGGTGCTAGTGAAATTGCCCCAATTGAGTTGTAATGGCTAATATGACCATGGTGGTGGTGAAGCCTGAGTAACTACCCAGGGTTCACACAACTCAAACCCTCACTAATAATAGCCCTTGTTTTGTCAGGTATAATGCATCAATCCAGGAAAAGACGTGCCACAGATTCCTCCGCTAGTGGGCCAGGAGGTTCACCCAAAGCTCTAGCTCAAGCTAGTTCGAGCCAGTTTGACCACACTCGGTTTGTCTCCAAAGAGGCTTAAGATAGGTTTAATGCAAAGGCATCCAAGAAACTGTTGCCTGAAGTACACATTGACAAGCATGCCCTACAAGTTGAATGTCCAAGTATTTATGAAAAATTGAGCAGACGTCAGTTGGACATCTTGTTTGATGAATCAGAAGAGGGCAATGTACTGATGGTAAGGGAATTTTATGCGAATTGCCCGGACCATGTTGATAGGGTTGTCACGGTACGAAATACCATGGTGGATGCATCTCTTGAGGCCATCCGCCGAGTGTACAGGTTTCCGGTATTCACTGAAGAGACGAATTATTACTAGGATTATCAACACCCACCTGTCTGGTGGTAACCAATTGTTGAAACAATCTATATGGCTGGCCGGGATCCAATATGGATAAAGTCGAGAATTACCCTGAACTCCCAATCTCTCACTTGGGAAGCTGAGTATTGGCTAACAATCATTAGTAGTCGTTTGCTGCCATATAGCAACACTACAGATGTTAATGGGCCTACAGCAGCAGTGATTTATTGTTTTGTAACCCAATGCAATTTTGATGTGGCCCGACTCATTCAGTATGAAATGTTCATTCGGTCCCCGAAAATACTCAAAGGGTTCTACTTCCCTTCCTTTGTCACCAAGCTCTATCGTGCTTCACGAGTTCCTGAAAATCCCATAGTATATATGGGAAATTGCCATTAAAAGCCGCATTCAAGGCTAGCAAAATCACAGTTGGGAAAGAGCAGGCTGTGGCAGATGATAATGATGATGATGAAGGAGCTATGCATGCTGCCACCCCACCGGGGCAGATTGCTGATGAGGCAGGCCCATCACAGGCTCGCCGGAGTACCCGAATGACTGCCTTGGAATAGGATATGGCTAGCCTACGCACTTCGGTCAGTGACGTGAGTGTTAGAGTTGATACTTTGGCTACTCAAAATGCTAGGTCAGAGAAAAAGATCATGGGCTAGCTCCGGGCGCTAGGACGAGCGTGTCACCTCGATCCTGGCACCGTCTCCGATCAGGACTGAGCACCAGGGAAGTCCTCTTACCTTACTCTGCTTTAAATTCCTTAATATGGGGGATATGCCATATCTTTAAGTGTGGGGTGGGGGACGATTGTTGTTGTTGTACAATTGTATAAATTTGTTTGGTGTTTTTGGTTGCTGTTAATTAACTCCAACTTGGCCCGAAGATGGACACCTCTCGACTGGTCTCTTGAGGGACTTAAGTCGAACAATAAAAAAAAACAAAAGATTTTCTTCTGTTAGGTAGTGTATCAACTTCCCCTTAGTTTTTCTTTAAACCACGATTCTTTTCCAAGGGTTTCCATTTGAACCGGGTGTAGTTAGTTTTTTTATTATTTTTCTTTTCTTAGTGTAGGAATTTTTGGCCGAAGAATAGAAATAGGATCCCTTAACTCCATGATACCTTGAGTAGAGATTGCTTTAGTGTGACACTTAGGCTCATTAGTTGACTCTAGCAATAAAGCCTTAAATTGTGTGTTCTTGAGTTGGCTTAAGCACCTTGAGCAGAGTGTCTGATGGTCCTAACTGAATTGAGTCATGTGCCATGTGTGAGTGAGGATTTGTGTATTCTATGCTAACACTCCATGCCTAGAACTTGCCATGTGTGTGTACGAAGTGAAATGGTAGTCTTAATTGGTCTGGAAAGTGATATAGACATTTCCTTGTTAAACCTATCTATATATGTTGTCACCTACCTGATTGTGTATATCCTAATTAACCCCTTTGAGTCTGTAATCCTATTTCTTTGGCAACCATATTAAAAGCCTTACCCAAGTTGTTAATTGTCTATCTTTTTGAACCCTATCACCTCTTAGAAGCACTTGAATCGTAATGAATATGTAAAAGTTAAAGTGTGGGGCGGTTGGTTGGGCTTTTGAGTGGAGCTAATGAAATAAGGAGAAAGGTGCACTGTGTTAAAAAAATTAAGAGCCACTTGAATTGAAAAAAAAAATTAACAATTTTCCTTGCTAAGTGGTGACTCTTGATGTGAGTGTGCTTAAAGAATTAGGGGTTTTAACTCAATGATGTAAAAGTGGAATGGAGGTTTGAAAAAGGTATGGTCTTAAAAGTGAAAAATGTATTGGAGTGCTTAGGGAGGTGTAGTCACTATACCCATATGTATCCGACCTGTCCCGCAGCCAACATTACAATCAAATAAAGTCCTACTTGATTCTAGACCAAATGGGCTCGATTAGTCGAGTATTACACTACGGGCAAGCCTATGGTGCGTTGTTTGTGGCATAAGAATTTATTTCTGAGGGTGAGTGAAATCTTACATATTTGAATTCCTCAGTGCGTGAATTACAATGACCATGACGCAAGTCTCTTTTGTGGTGAGTAGGCACGTGATTCATGAAGGGAAGGTAAGTCTGGACTGACTGAGAGTATGAAAGTCGGTTAGGGACATTACGTGGCTAGAGAGAGAGAGAGTCCGTTCTTGAGGTCAGGATGCTACACTAAGGTAGTCTATCTATGTGAATTATTCTTAGTCTATCTATGTGAATTATTCTTTGTATAGGGAGTAAGGAAATGACCCAGAAATGATTAGGCCTATAGAATGTGGTTTTGTTGCTAGAGGACTAGCAACGGTTTAAGTGTGGTGTGTTGATATTAGCCTATATTATGCGATGTAGATGCTATTTATGCTCTAAATTAACCATACTTTATTGATGTTTTAAGTGCTAAATGATAACAAAATTCTCTAATTGAGGTTTTTATGCTTGGCAGGAGTTACTCCAAGTTAGGAGGAGGATATAAAGTGTTTTGGAGTCAATTATGTAGATACAAGGCCAATCGAGAAGAGCCCGGATGAAAATTAGCAAGAAAAGGTGAAGAAAAACTAGGCAACAGTCTACCACGACCGTGGTTGGGCCGCAGCTGAAACACGGTGAAAGAAAAGCAAAAATAAAAAGTTCAAAATGACCGCGGTCGTGCCGCGGTTGGCCTGCGACCGCGGTCGATCTGGAGAAGGCCAACAAGTCTAAGGGCTAAAGTGTAAAACGTGGGAAACTTATCCTAACCCTATATAAACTTAACAAACTCGCCCAAATCAAGGTTAAGCTTGTTTTTAAACTCGATTGGAGGCAAGAACAAGTGTGAGAAGATCAAGACACCATTAGAGTTTTTTTATTCTTCTTCCTTTTATCATTATTTTGAGAATTATGGATTATTTTATGGCTTTATCTTGTTTTACCATGAGTAGCTAAACATCTAATCTAGGGTTGATGGAACCAATTGTTAGATGAAGTTTTGACTCAATTTTGTTATAATCGAGCCAGGTTTATTATATGATTGTTCAACTATGTTTTGTATGGTGATTAATTGAATGGGCCCTTGATTAATCGTGTCTAATTGCCTTGTATTGCTTGAGAAAGAATACTAGGTTAGATTGTTGTTGAACAACACCACTTTTAGGTAATTGAAGAGATCCATTATGTGAATTTAAAAGTGGGGTTAGAAATAATGAAACTTTGGTGGGATAATTCAGAGTTGCATAAATTATCAGCTAGAGTAGTTCGAGAGAATGCTCTAGTAAATTATTGTAGTTGATCGAGAGATAATTGCGGTAACCCAATTATAAGGCATAGTTGAGCGTGATCAGGCTATGACGTTCTTTAGCCCAAAGGGCATCACATTATAACAATATGTGCCGAAATTCGTTATGAACGAAGTTTTTTCCTAATCCTCCGGGTTCATCTTAATTTGGTTGTACTTAGAGTAAACATCGAGGAAACTCATTAACTCATGCCCGGTCACTGCATCAATCATTTGATCAATGTTCGGCAATGGGAACGAGTCCTTTGTGCATGCCTTATTTAAGTCCTTATAGTCTATGCACATGCAAAATTTATTATTCTTCTTTGGAACTGATACTACGTTAGCTAGCCAGTCTGGATACTTTACCTCTCGGATTGAACCGATATCAAGTAGGCGAGTTACCTCTTCTTTGACGAATTTGTTTCTGGCCTCGGCAATATGACGTTTTTTCTGTCTTACCGGAGGAATGCTGGGATCCAGGCTTAGCTTGTGTATGGCCACTTCCGGTGGGATACCTGTCATATCCGCATGTGACCACGCAAAACAATCGACATTAAATTTCAATAAAACTAGACCTAAGATCGGGGTGCAGTCCTGTCCCCAAGTGGAATTTCCTCTCCAAGAACTTTTTGAACAATGCAACTTGCTCAAGCTCTTTCGCTGTGGATTTTGTTACGTTCGTCTCTTCTGGTTCCTAAAAATACCTCGGCACCTGATAAGATTCTGATGCCTCATCCGCTTGGTTGACTTCTCTTGACTCGAGAGCAGGCACCGGTTCCTGTAATTTCTATGCTGCATGCTCTTTCCCTTTGCTGCTGGAGACCGAAATTGCATTCATCTCCCTAGCCACCGGTTGGTCACCTCTTATTTGTTTAATTCCCTCGGGAGTTAGGAATTATAGCAGCTAGTGATATGTCGATGGGACAACTTTCATCTCGTGCAAGCATGGTCTTCCCAGGATAATATTGTAGCCCATATCACCATCCACCACTTCGAAAAGGGTTGTCTTCATCACCCCTTCAACATTCGTAGACAATTAGATCTCTCTGTCACGACCCAAAACTACGTGACCGGCACACGACATACTACCCGACCAGAGCGAACCAAACTATATGCATGAAAATTAATTTAACTGCGGAAGCTCCTTGAAAATCATATACATTTTCAAGTTAAATGATAAAATATTTTCCAATTCAAAATCACTCATGACACCTTTCATGATAATAACAATGAGACTAAGTAAAATAAATATATTTTCATGTATTTCGTGTACAACCTCGTTACTACAACCTTTCACAACTATCTATGGAGCCTTTATACCAAAGAACAGAATTAAACACTTGGGCTAATACCCGACTAGCATAAATTAAGAAAACAACATGATAACTACCACGAAAATAGGAGTAGTGTCTCACCATATACTACAGGAAGAGAGTCATCCTAGCCCTGACTGCATGCCACGTATCATACCTTATCCTGAAACATGAAAAAGTAAGCGGGACCCTAGAGGGGGCCCCCTAAGGGCTGAGTACACCACATCGGTACTCAATAAGTGTCATAGACTCTCTCAAACTTAAGTTCTTGGGACAAACTTTATAAAAAATAATGCATTAATATTTGATATAAAACGATAAAAAGTTTTATCAATTCATGATCCTTGTCATTTTAAATAAAAGACAAGTAAAATATAAACCACAATATAAACTTTTAAAACATTTACATCAATCCAAGATTTTGGATAAAATCATATAAAATCATTCCATTTACTTTAAGTCATTGAAATCACTTTCGGCTCATTAGGCCTAAACATAAGAAAATTATCCTTACCTTTTACTAGGAGTACCATACCATTACTGACATAAGAAGGTCAACTAGGTTATGTACCTAGCGGCAAGTATCATATACCCTACTTGCTCAAGTCGACTCATCGTAGTGCCATACGAATCGACTAGGCCATGCTAATAATAACACAAAATAGTAACCTCTCGAGGGAGAGTACTCCGCCGTAGTCTATACCACAAAGTGACCATCTACGCCTACACCGACACGTGTAGTTTCATGACAACGAACACGATATAGTCGAAGCCAATCTTGGTGAACACAAGTAACTCCCAAAATATTTGATACTTCAAAAATAGATTCATAGCATAATAGCCTCAATGGATCTATTTTTATCAAATTATAGCATTTATAGAAAATCTAAATCATTTGAACAAAATTTAAATAAGCAACCTTTTACATGCTAAAGCCTTTAACATGTTAACATCAATCTTTAAAAGATACCACAAGTGCTATTCTGCTCATCAATTTCAAAAAGAAATACTTTCCATGAAAACTTATCTCTATCACTCAAATATGTATACACTTGTCAATACGTAAGTTTTGATAAAATCTTATAACATTTACCTTGAGTGTCATTTTGCCAACAAGATTTAAAATAAAATTTTATAAAACAGCATGACACTACATATGTAACATAATACTTTAATACATGGAGACATCCGTACTTGTTTGTCCTCACAAACACGAAAACACATTTGCAAACAACTTAGTTATTAACTCGAAACATGCTTTTAGAGAAATTCCCTCAAGAAGAGTATGTTTTAATCAACTTATCTCCTTTTCTCTTAATTAACATTCACAAGCTTTCAATCATTTTCCATCATTCCAATGTTGATTAAAATGCTAAACATCACCAACAAGTCGATATCTACAATTAGACATCCTAATTACATCATAATATGACCTAAGATATTAATCAATATCCATATATTGCTCATAAGTTGGCTACAAGCCTCCAACAACTCAAATCGCCAAATAGATTTACATGTTACACCATTCAACTTCATTCTTATATTTTAATACCCATTCGAAGTCATTAATGATACTACATCAATTGTCCAATGCCACCAAGTTACTATTAATCGTCTTCCATAATCAACACTTGAAAAATATATAATTCGGGTGATTACTTATATCCATGGGTTCATTGTATTCATCAATTCATCGGCAAGATTACCATTCATCTTCTCTCTTATTTTCTCAAAAGTACTATTCATGCTATGAACTAGAGTTTTATAATCAAATCTTTCAACCATTAAAGCTTGTAACAAATGCTTTAAATACTTCTAACTACTCATAATAAATGAATTTAAAGCATTGGAATTATCTCTAGTATATCAATCTTGAAAAATCACAACTTTGGTGATTTTTGTGTTCTTGAGTATTTGATGAGGAAATCTAGTATTTGGATGTAAGAATGAAATTAGAACTCATGTATATTGAGTAAGAGTCAACCCAAAACATCATTAACAACTTATCTCGGTTGATTGGACTTGATTTGAGCTTAAAATCACCCCTTCACCTCAGGAACCCTAACCCCTAATACTCAAAATACTCTCCTCCCCCGACTTTGTATTTATAGGACCAGATTTATAGGTTTTGGATGCGGCCTTGGATGCTTCGCATCCATTTCACTCCTTTTTGAAGCTCGGATAAGGACCTGGATGCTATGGCAGCACTTCACTACCAGCCTTTCTTTCGGATGCGGCCCCGGATGCTTTGCATCCGCAGTTCACTCCTCTACTAGCCTTTGGTAATTTGGTCATAACATCTTGTAGGAATGTCCAAATGACAAATGGTTTGAAGAGTTAAAAACAAGACTCAAATATATTTCATTTTATTGGTTGACCATCACATAACTCTTTATATATGTAGATATACTTGTCCAAAGTTAGGTCTTATGCGTACTCATTTGGAACTTTAGTCTATTATGTAATTTCCAACTTGATTTGTCCCAAGGGCTCTCCTTATACCCTATATCACTTCAAATACACCTCGTACACTAACTATCATATCCATCATATTAATAGTCCTCGTCTGCACACAAAATAATATAATTAGCATACATCAACTTTCTTAACAACGCTTAAGTATTTTGAAATTTTTAGGGGTGCTACACTCTCCTCAGGTTGTCAAGCTTGCCAAGTTAAACCCGACGAGGAGTTTAGTGGTCGGAATGATGCTTCCGATGAGCTTGGCTTGCTCCAATACCCTCTATTGTATAATATTGGCCAAACTCCCTAGATCCACCAAAATACTTTTGATTTTAAAATCTAATACATTAAAGAGATTACCAATGCTTCGTTGTGCGGTAGCAACAATCCATCTGCGTCTTCCTCCGTGAAAGTGATGTCGACTTCAGAGATTTCCCGGAGTCTCTTGATGTGTGTTACCGACACCTTCGTCTTTTTCGCCGCCAAAAATGTAACCTCATTAATCTCGTTACCCCGAAAAATCATATTGATCTTTTGGCGGGGGAATATTCTCCTGCTTTCGAGGGCTCCGTGTTGTCACGATTGTGACCGTAATTATTTTTAGTCCGGTCACTTAGGAATTCCCTGAGATGGCCATTTTTCAGCAATGTCGCCACCTCTTCACGCATATGCTGACAATCCCCAGTCTGGTGACCGTTCATCCCGTGGTATGGACCACAAATTAGGATCCCTCTGGCTGGGATCAGATCTCATTGGTTTCAGGAACCGTGCTTCTTTAATGTTCCTTATAGCTGATACCAACTCTAATACGCTGATGCAGAAGTTATATTCTTACAGTTTGGGGTAGGAAGAATCTTGAGAACCTGACATTTCCTTGTCCTGTAACGACCAGTTGATCCGGCCGCGATCAGTTCTTTTATCGATAACGAACCTATCCACCGATCAAAAACCTCTACCGCGTACTTCGGCCCGTTCATAAGGCAAAACCGACTCCTTGAATACCGTCGATCTGTGTCGAAAACGTCTTTTGATTTCTCTTTATTCTTCTCCCGACCTTTAACTGACGCTGAAAAATCGAGCTGATCATCCTCAATCCTTATCTTTGACTCATACTGGTTGTGAACATCTGCTCAAGTTGTCGCTTGGAACTCGAGAAATCTTTCTTCCAACTTTCGGGAAGCATCGAAACTCCTCAGATTCAAACCTTTGGTAAATGCTTCAGCCGCCCATTCATCCAAAACAGCCGATAGCAACATCTTTTCCTTCTAGAACCTGGTTACAAATTCCCGTAATAACTCAGAATCTCCTTGTGCAATTCTGAAAATATTGGCCTTTTGGACCTGTACCTTTCTGACTCTGGCATGTGCCTTAATGAAAGAATCTGTGAGCATCTCGAGGGAATCTATGGAATGCTCGGCAAAAGCGAATACCACGTCAAAGCTCCTTTCGTGAGAGTCTCTCCGAATTTCTTCAGCAACATTGATTCAATCTCAATGGAAGCACCTGATAATGCGTGCTTTAGTTCTGTCATAACCTTATCCTGCCATGTGAGATGACCTAGAATGTCCTCTTGTTGCTCCTGCAGGACCCTTACCGCTTCGACGACGTACTCCTCTTCAGCATCATCTGGAGTCACCTCTCTAACATGTCACAGGTATCATCTTCCGTGGACCGGTGTGTCCTCGTTCCCCTCACTGCGGGTATCGCTGATTGAATCCTCGTGCTGAGGATGATTTCCTTGGTCCTCAAGGTTGTGTGTGTTGTTAACACCATTATCTATCATTTTCTATGATTTTTTCTAAGAACAAATAATCAAACACGTTAGTAAAAGAGGCAAGGGCCAACTTAATTGCACAACTGTCTAAGCCCCATGGTGGGCACCAAACTGTTTACCCGTAAAACGGTACAATTGAATTTATACGTAGTTTATAGAAAAGTAAATTTATTTGATCCTGAAATAATAATTGAATTAGACGAAAATGTAATACTTAGCCTTGAGATGGAGATAAAATAACAGAAATAGCAATTCCGGGAGCAAGGCTTCCGGGCACAACAACAATGATATCAATAAACAAGAAGATAAAGTTATATTGAGATTTGAATAGAGTGTAGCGTATGTATGCCAGAAAATTTGTGTCTTTTCCAATTATAATAGAGCTCCCTATTTATAGCTGCTCCTAGGGGAACAATGTCCCGACATCAGTCCCTCTTTAATATCAATTATGAGGGCCATTGAAGAATATGTAACGACAGACAGTGAATGCCATATTCCCTGTAACGGGCCGTATACTTAATGCTGTAAAATATTCCTCATTAAGTGCTATCGGGTGACAGATATTTATTTTGTTTTTATGAGTATCATTCTCTCCGGTAACATGCGAGATCGTTGCTTTCGGATTCAACTAACTTCTGTCTTCGGCTCCACGTGTCACTTTCTCATGCGATTATTTAATATAAACATATTATACCTTAAGCTAAATATAAACTGATTCTCATCAAAATTACTTTTTTGGAAAAAATACTAAATTGATTTTAAAAATTTGGCCAAATATACTATTAGTCTCGTGGCTCCTGATCATGCAACTTTGTTCCTAATCATCCATGTAACTAGTCATCATTGACTTTCTAATTTTATTTCAATTCTTTTCTTCCTCAAGCTCTGTGTCTAATTGATACTAGCATGCAACGCATCTTTAATTATCAAAGTTGGCACCTTATTTTCTCCTACTAAAGCCAGCGATGTGTTTGATTTGAAATTTAGCTCGTCAGGTTGAGTCAAAGTCCACTTTAATGCGTAAGTTAATATTTTCTCAAAGTGATCATATAGTCTTTAGTGCCTATCTAATTAAGTTCTACTGTAATGGCTTGTAAAACGTTGTGACACATATCACCTGTGATGCCCATAACCGAGAAAAGGTACACATATCACCTTAGGCGAATTCCACATCTGAATGGGAGAGAAAAATTAAGAGCTTTATAAGGCATGACATAAGTTGACATGGTACGCGTGCTTTTGGGGCTTGATGTGGCGTAATCCAAAAGAAAATTCCGTGTCAGCCTAGGCCCAAAGCGGAGAATACCTGCCATGGGCTTGGGCCGTGACAAATATTGTATTAGAGTGGAATCTCTCTCGTACGACGGTGGAGCAAACTTGCGCTTTTGGGGATCGATGTGACATAGCTTGAAAGATTAGTCTGTACAGGCCTAGGCCCAAAACGAACAATATATGCCATGAGCTTGGGTCTCTGACAAGACCAGACTATAGAAATTGGGGTGTCGATTAGAGAACTGATACTATAATAAGTCAAGTTCTCTATTTCTATCAGTTTCCTTCCTTTTTCTAAAGTAACATGATGTAACTTCTTCTCCCTTAGCGAGCAAAGAGACTCTAGCATCTATTAGGTGACATAAAAAGAGGAAGGGGGGGGGGGGGAAGTCTATGGATTAATTGGTGTTCGGCATTGCACGGGGCGTTTTATTTGGTCGCCCCCATATAACCTATACCTATTTTTTTAAAAACTTTTAACTTGTACTCACTTTTTAAACAACTTCAACCCCCTTTCTCCTCCTCCTTCTCCCAATAATCTCCATATCTCTCCGGAACTTAACATTGATGTAACAATACATAGACCGTTTATCAAATCTGAGCTATATATGTGACATTATGTATAAGAAATGGAGTGAAACAAACGTCGTACCTTTGCAATGAATGACTTGCCCCACAATGATTGACATTTGTTTTCTTGATTTCCTTTACTAATCACTGAAATATGAAAACTTTATGTTGAGTAGAAGTTTGGTTGTTTTCCGAATACCAAGTTGGATTTTCTTGAGGTGTGCTTAGTAGATACTAACATTTATGAAGATAAAATGATAAATCTGGGTTTTCTTCTTCTTTTGTGTGCGAATGTAGCAATTTTAAGTCCATAAAGTATGGTGTTGATGAGCTTACGAGGAGATGTACACGTACAAAAGCACATTGATCGAAGGTGTTGCCTTGTTTAACAAACTTGAGCAAACAAATAAGACGTGAAATTTGAGAAGGTGCTCCTGAAGTAAGTGCCTTTTGAACTTTCAAACATTAAAGCTTCAGTTTCTTTTCCTGTGGCATCAGGTAGTTCCCCTTCCCCTTCCACAAAAATAGAAACTTCAGCATTACATACTTAAAAGTTTTTAAAACTTAAAAACTTCAGTTCGCCAGTTACAAATAAAAATTTCAGCTCTAGAGCTGAAGTTCGCTAGTTACAAACAAAAACTTAACTTCAGATCTAGAGCTGAAGTTCGCCAGTTTCAAAATAAAAACTTCAGCTCTAGAGCTGAACTTCAGGCCCGGCTACTAGAATGCTGAAGTTTTGCGTGATTACCTTTGCTACTTCAGTCCCGTATGCTGAAGTTATGCGAAAAAGCGGGTACAATTGCAATTTTTTTTTGCAAAACGGACACAAATTAAAACGTAACACAAAAAACTGGTATAGATGCAAATGCCCGTGCAGTAAGCCTTTTCGGTGAGGGAATGGGCAAAGTTGGATAGAGTAATAGGGACTATAGATCTCTTTTGTGCACTGCTTTTTAATGTCCTTCGACTTTTGGTCGTGTAAGTTTGCCTCTTTACCAATTAAGTTTGGCTGTCTGTTTGCACACTTGAAAAAAAAATTATACAGTTTATTGGGTAGTCTAAATATGTATAAGTGAAGCCGATGAAGTATAATTACCAGGAATAAAAAGGCCTGCTGAGTGTCGATGAAGCATTCTTCTCGAGGAATAAAAAGGCCTGCTGGCTAAATTAGAAGTTTCAGATGTTTCATTAAGGCATCCAAGTCATCACGATAATTATGCCATAATCAGAAGCCAGAAAGCTATTCGAATTTCCATTATTGATAATTTGATATGCTGCTTCATTTAAATCCGCAATATCCATTTAAGAAATACCAATAATAGTGATAATAATTATATAGCCCCCACAATTACCTACATGGTAGACTTATCATGTCCTCCCGCCTTTCATGTAAACAAGTTGATTATATGAGAGCTAAGTTATGCCTACATGATAGGATTCACAACCTATTTAAATGATGTATCATTAGTGAAGCATGAAGAATATGATAGAATTCTCTATCAAATAAACTATAGTGATATGATCAATATAGTTAAAAAATTTACCTTTTTGCCATAACATAAAAATAAGGTACCATTAGTGAAACATGACAATGAACTATAGTGATATGTTCAATAAGTTAAAAGTTTTACTTTTTTTCTCGTACTCCATTCGGTCCATTTTAATTGATTTTTTGGCCTTTTATTTATGATCCAAAATATTTGATTCTTTTTCAATACCAAGAAGGAATTAAAACTCTTTTTTTCCAAAATTGTCTTTGGAGTAAAGAGTCTCAGAGTATTTATTGTATTTTCAATGAGCAAATTAAGGTTAATATAGTCAATTTAATTGTTAATTAATGATAAAAAATAAATTTCTTAATATGTGTGAAAACAGTCAAAAAAATCAATTAAAGTGAACCGAACGGAGTAACTTTTTATAATTTTAAATGAAGTATCATCGGTGAAATATAACAACTCGATAGAGTTTGTAGTTATTGAACAAACTATCTACGTTGAATAAAACATGAATCTAACTGTTTTTTCATAGCATACATGCTATCGTTATGACATGTTGTTTTACTCTTTTGTTAGTTGTTTTGAAATTATGACAATTTCGTAGACTCTTGTGTGTTATGCAACGGGACAACAACAACAACAATCCAGTATAATCCCACTTAGTGGGGTCTGGGGAGGATAGTGTGTACGTAGACCTTACCCCTACCCTGAGGTAGAGAGGCTGTTTCCAAATAGACCCCCGGCATCCTTCCCTCCAAGAACTTCCCACCTTGCTCTTGGGGAGACTCGAACTCACAACCTCTTGGTTGGAAGTGGAGGTTGCTTGCCATCAGAGCAACCCCTCTTGGTTGCAACGAGACAACTACATTAAATATAATTAGGGGTGACAAAATGATTAAAGAAAACAGTTAACCACCCTCCATCCATATTATATCCACTAAAAAATGGGTTGAATAATGAATTTTTTAAAAATGTATCAAATATGGATAAAAACCATATTATCCATTCAGAAAATGGATAACCAATGGGTAACCAATGGATAACCAATGAGTCTAACTTTTACATTTGTAAAACCTCAAATTGGGGGTTCCTCAAGTTAGGGAGACTAAGGACCCGTTTGACCATAGATTTTGCCATAATAAATTTGAATTTTATTTGGCATACACATGTTTTGCCCTAGATTTTGCCCGTACATTTTGACAAAATCCCAAATTCCAAAACCAACGCCAAAATATCACTATTACATTTTTAAAAAATTGCTCCAAACTTTTGTATTTTATAAAATAGCCCACAATTTATTATTTTGCAACAATGTTGCTCCGTCTTCTCGGTCATCTGATAGTGTATCATGTAGTTCATTATAAAAATGATAATTTTGTACCAAATTTATTTATGTTCAGGACTATGGTTTACGACAATATAATAAATGCTATTGATAATGGTACTGTTGGGTATTTGTGATAGTTTTTAGAACTTGTGGGTATAAGTCATGTTTCATGTTTTTCCAAAATAAATTTGGGAAATATGTTTTGAAAACTTATGTCCAAACACATTTTCATCTTCAAACCAAACTTCACCCAAATCAAAATTTTCAAACAAATTTGGGAATCTATGACCAAACGCTAGCTAAGAATTCTCCCAAAAGTGATCATATGCAAGAAGTCATAGATAATATGAATCCGTTTTTATCCCTATTAAATATGGGTCGGATCGAATAATTTATCCGTGTTTTCATTACACATTTTCGACCCGAATCATATCCGACCCGACCCGTCCGTTTATCACTCCTAAATATAACATAAAATCCTACCGATTTGTCATAACTTGTGCATGGTGCAGTTCACCGCTTTTAGTTGATCTTGCCGCCATCTATGCTGCTCAACTGTCAATACATATTGGGGCCATTCCGATAATATTGCCAACTCCAAAGGGAAAAATTTCAATACCAACCCAAAAAAGTCTCTTATGTGATTGCTGAGGCGGAGCTAGGATTTGAACCTTATGAATTTGGAATTTGTAATCCTCTTAAGTTATTAGTGTTGGGAATAAACCCCCTACCAAAATAATATTCACGGTAATAAAAGCAGAATAATAATGTAGCACCGAGATACGGTAATTAACAAGAATAAAAGAGTAACAATGATACCAAGATTTTTACGTGGAAAACCCTTCTGAATAAGGGAAAAACTACGACCCCAAGAGGAGCAACTGATATCACTATAGTAAGGAATTTACACTTTGTAGGCCCGAATAAAATACTACAAAGACCACTACAATACTCAAAAGAAATAACCCTCTTTTGATATTTTACCTCACTACAATATCGCTCACACTCTTTCTTTCTTTCTAGCTCTCAGATATATTTTCCTCTGAGATTGATTATGAAAAATGAGAGCCGAAGCTCTCATTTTATAGGCAAAAACGAGCCTCCCATACTTGACATTTCAATGTTCTGCAGCCTACTTTCTTTGACAGACAAAGAAAACGTGAGCTGCTGCTGCATATATTGAAAACTGAAGCAAAAAAGAAAACTTCTTCCTTAAATTAAGGGGCTGGACCCCACAAATCTCCCCCTCTAGTCCCATTCACCTGAAGGGGATAACACCGCAGTTTCTAGTTTGAGTGTATGCGGACAAGTTCTTTGCATAGCTCAAACTTGTCTCTTGGTACCACTTTGGTCAGCATATCCGCAGGATTTTCGCTTGTGTGAATCTTTTTGACCTGTAAAGATTCGTTGTCCCCCTGCTCACTAATCCAATGATATCTCACATCGATGTGTTTGGTTCTTGCATGGTACATAGAGTTCTTGCTAAGGTCTATTGCACTTTGACTGTCACAATAGACGACATACTCCTTCTGATGCAATCCAAGCTCTTGAAGGAACCGTTTGAGCCATATCATCTCCTTGCCAGTTTCTGTAGTGGCAATATACTCCGCTTCAGTTGTAGAGAGTGCAACACACTTCTGCAACCTCGACTGCCATGATATAGCTCCCCCTGAAAATGTAAACAAATATCCAGTAGTGGATTTTCTATTATCAATGTCACCTGCCATATCAGCATCTGTATAGCCCTTCAAGATTGGATCAGATCCTCCAAAGCATAAACAATCTCCCGTGGTACCTCTCAGGTACCTGAGTATCCACTTGACTGCTTCCCAATGTTCCTTTCCAGGATTTTCAAGAAACCTGCTGACAACACCAACTGCGTGAGCAATATCAGGTCTAGTGCATACCATTGCATACATTAAGCTTCCGACTGCTGAAGAATAAGGAACTTCAGCCATGTTCCCTTTCTCCTCCACTGTTGTAGGACACATCTTCTTACTCAACTTTAGATGACCAGCAAGAGGTGTGCTGACTAGCTTAGCATTCTTCATGTTAAAGCGTTCTAGTACACGTTCAATGTACTTCTCCTGAGATAGCCACAACTTTCTACTTGTTCTCTCTCGAACTATCTTCATCCCTAGAATTTGGTGTGCTGGGCCCAAGTCCTTCATATCAAATGACTTGGACAGATCTCCTTTCAACTTTGCTATCAACCCCTTGTCTTTTCCTACAATTAACATGTCATCCATATACAACAACAATATAATAAAACTATTCTCAGAAAATCTTTTGAAGTATACACATGGATCAGAATAGGTCTTTAGGTATGTTTGACTTTTCATGAATGAGTCAAACTTCATGTACCACTGCCTTGGTGCCTGCTTCAATCCATAAAGACTCTTATTCAATTTGCACACCATGTGTTTCTTTCCAGCTACTTCAAATCCTTCTGGCTGCTCCATATAAATCCCCTCTTCCAAATCTCCATGAAGAAATATAGTTTTCACATCCAACTGCTCCACTTCAAGATCTAGGCTAGCTGCTAAGCTCAAAATTGTTCGAATAGAAGTCATTTTGACAACAGGTGAGAAAATTTCGTCAAAATCAATACCTTTCTTTTGTTCGATGCCTTTAACCACCAATCGAGCTTTGTATCTGACCAACTTGCCATTTCCATCTTTCTTGAGTTTAAAGACCCATTTGCATTTGAGTGGTTTTTTACCCTTTGGAAGTTCAACCAGCTTGTATGTGCCATTTTTCTGTAGAGATTCCATCTCTTCTTGCATAGCTTTCATCCACTGGTTCTTTTCTGGATGGGACAACACCTCCTTAAGACTTTCTGGCCCCCCCCATCACTGATGAGGACATACTCTGTGGAAGGGTACCTGCATGACTCTACCCTTGGCCTCTCTGATCTCCTCAGAGGTTGAGGTTGTTCTTCTCCCTGAGTGGGGTGCTCCACTTCCTCGACACCTTCATCAAGTTGCTCCCCCTCCTCAATAACCTCACCAGGTTGCTCCCCCTGCTCGGCAACCTCGTTGGTCGTACTTTCATTCTTTGCCTTTTCTGACATATCAACAGCAGTTCCAACTTCACTTTCTCGGAAGACTACATCTCTGCTTCTGATGACCTTCTTCTTTACAGGATCCCACAGTCTGTACCTGAACTCTTCATCTCCATATCCGATAAATATGCAGGGAACAGATTTATCATCCAGCTTTGTTCTCTGCTCTTTTGGTACATGTGCAAAAGCTCTGCAATCGAACATCTTCAGATGCGAGTAGGACACCTCCTTGTTGGTCCAAACTCTCTCTGGGATTTCAAATGCCAACGGAACTGATGGACTCCTATTGATCAGGTAACAGGCTGTCTGAACTGCTTCACTCCAGAATGACTTAGGCAGTTTAGCCATTCTGAGCATGCTTCTCACCTTCTCCACAATGGTGCGGTTCATCCTCTCGGCTACGCCATTGTGCTGTGGGGTTCTAGGAACTGTTTTTTCATGTCTGATCCCATGACTTGAACAATACTCTTCAAATTCCCTTGAAGTGTACTCACCTCCATTGTCACTTCGGAGACGCTTTAGCTTTCGACCCGTCTCCCTTTCTACTAGAGCATGAAACTTCTGGAAAACTTGAAACACCTGATCTTTGGTTTTCAAAATATAAACCCATAATTTTCGTGAAGCATCATCAATAAAAGTAACAAAATATTTGTTACCGCCCATTGGTTCAATTTCCATTGGGCTGCAAACATCAGAATATACTAAATCAAGTATATTCAATTTTCTTTCAGACGATGTCTGAAATGAGACTCTATGCTGCTTACCAAATAAACAGTAGTCACAAGGTTTTACCGTTGTACCTTTGGCATAAGAAATGAGTGATTTCTTGGCAAGAATCTGCAATCCCTTCTCGCTCATATGACCCATTCTTTTGTGCCACAAATCTGCAGAAATCTCATCTTGTACTGCGTTCAATTCACCTTGGCATATTTCTGCATTTGTCCTGTACAACGTGCCACGAGCAACTCCCTTTGCAATCACCAATGATCCCTTAGTGAGTCTCCACTTTTGATTCGCAAAATAGTTCTCGTATCCATCTCAGTCTAAAGCAATTCCCGAGATCAAGTTCATCCGCAAATCAGGTACATGCCGCACATCCTTTAGAACCAATGTGCATCCGACATTTGTCTTGATACAAATGTCACCAATCCCCGCAATCTTTGAGTAACTTGTGTTACCCATTCTCACTGTGCCGAAATCACCTGCTACATATCTGCAAAAAATATCTCTTACCAGTGTGGCATGGTAAGATGACGCTGTGTCAACCACCCATTCCGACTCTGGACCTGACAGGTGCATGCATTCCTCTTCCTTATTTATAAAGATGACAACATTATCATTATTTTGCACCATGGCGGCTGTGTTGTCGTCATTCTTCTGGCCACTAGTTTCACCTTTGCCCTTCCTTGGATTTGGGCAATTTTTTTTGAAGTGACCTGGTTGATCACAGTTGTAGCAATTTCTGGCTCTTGATTTGGATCGGTTCTTTGACTTCCTACGAGCTCCGGATCTACCATAGTTGTTCGAACTCCTTTGATAACTCCTGCCTCTACCTTCTGTGATGAGAGTCTGTCCTTGATTTTCAGGCTTCTTTCTCATCTTCTCATTGAGTAGAAGAGCCGATGTGACATCTTTCAACTCAATAGTAGTCTTACCGTGCAGGATGGTTGTTGCCAAATTATCGTACGAAGATGGCAATGAGTTCAATAGCAAGATGGTTTTATCTTCTTCCTCGATTTTCACTCCGAGGTTGGCAAGCTGTGTGATTAGTCCGTTAAACACATTTAAATGTGACAAAAAATTCGTACCTTCACTCATGTGTAGGGCGTATAACTGCTTCTTCAGGTACAATTTATTTGGCAGCGTTTTGGACATGTATAGGCTTTCCAACCTTGTCCAAATTCCATGTGCAGTATCTTCATCAATGATGTTATTTACCACATCATCTGATAAGTGCAACCTTATTGCACTAGCAGCTCTTTCATCCAAGTCAGCCCAATCCTCAGCTTTCATGGTATCAGGCTTTTTGGAATCAACATCTAGAACCTTGTGTAATCCTTGTTGGATGAGCAGATCTCTCATCCTTCTTTGCCATGTTGAGAAACCGTTATCTCCGTTGAATTTTGCTACCTCGTACTTTACTCCGGACATTTTTATTTTTCACCAAGTATAGTACTACCGACAGTGAATAGTATTTCAGTGAACGAGCAGAACCTGAGCTCTGATACCAGTTGTTGGGAATAAACCCCCTACCAAAATAATATTCACGGTAATAAAAGCGGAATAATACTGTAGCATCGAGATACGGTAATTAACAAGAATAAAAGAGTAACAATGATACCAAGATTTTTACGTGGAAAACCCTTCTGAATAAGGGAAAAACCACGACCCCGAGAGGAGCAACTGATATCACTATAGTAAGGAATTTACACTTTGTAGGCCCGAGTAAAATACTACAAAGACCACTACAATACTCAAAAGAAATAACCCTCTTTTGATATTTCACCTCACTACAATATCGCTCACACTCTCTCTTTCTTTCTAGCTCTCAGATATATTTTCCTCTGAGATTGATTATGAAAAATGAGAGCCGAAGCTCTCATTTTATAGGCAAAAACGAGCCTCCCATACTTGACATTTCAATGTTCTGCAGCCTACTTTCTTTGACAGACAAAGAAAACGTGAGCTGCTGCTGCCTATATTGAAAACTGAAGCAAAGAAGAAAACTTCTTCCTTAAATTAAGGGGCTGGACCCCACAATTAGGTTCTAAATTAATAATTTTTATGTATTCATTGAATTTTTTAATATAAATATAAGATTTGAACAAAAATTACTGAGCTCGATCGAACCCGCAACCGACATCGTGACTCTGCCTTGGTTATGTGTCAATCTCCAGAAAAAACACGGCTTGAAAGTTGAAACTAAAAAAGATGGCCGTGAGACGGGGACGAATTGTTGAATTATGCCGTTGTAGCTACTCGTTTTGTGCATCTAATTTTTGACATCCAATAAAATCACCGAGGAAGCGGTTGGTGCTGAATTTAATACGCATTTAAGGCCTTAGATCTAATCCTACCTTTCCCAACTACCAACTTCCGTAAATTTCCTCATAAATTCAGTGCTTCCTAATTCCCACCAGCCTCTTATTTATTCCAACATAATTGTTCATTACGCTCTCTTACCACCTCCATCCTCTTCTTCTGGAGCTTGGTCCCCCTCTTTAACTAGTTTTCCAAAAGTATGGGATGAAATACGAAAATATAAAAATTTAGGTTTAAATTACCCGTCGATTCCTTGAGAAAAAAATTAACCATAACTTGCTTTATTAATATATTCTGAAAAATGAGTTTAAACATGTAATCAATAATCTAGATTTTTTACTCATTAAACATTAATAAGCATGATACTTGCTTGATGAATAATTGAACAGGAAACTAAATTTAAAATTATTTAAGAAATGAGTAATAACACATTTGAACAGTGATTTTGACAATCTAGAGTAAACTGAATTTCTTGTGTGCTTATATCAGTAGAAGTCTCCCGCGAATTCTCAGGCTCAGCCCCCCCTCCCTCGGAGTTGGAACTAGGATTTTAACTTTATTGTTCTAGATTTCAGAGCGATAATTTTAAGCGATAATAACTGATTTTAAATTTAATATTTATAAATATTTAATAAATTTCTTAACACAAATATACTATTTGGGCAAAAAGCGGAACTAGTATTTGAGATTCTAGCTGTGCCCCTGATTTTATTGTACGTTTTATTTACTTTTTTTAGTTCGGTTTATGACAAATACTTTATTCAGCATAATAAAGTATGCTACTTTGGCAGGTATCAAATCTATATAAACCACATAGACTTTCCCAAAGTTCACACCTTTCACACAACTCAAAAGGCTCTGAGTTGTGAGGCCATGGCTTTTTTCTCCAGAATAGTCATCCATTGGAAAATGACCCTCTTCATGTTCACCATTACACTGATCTTTTCACCTTCACTCTCCTCTGCATCTTCCACTCCCAAAAAGTTCAAGAAAATCTATGCCTTTGGGGACTCTTACACAGACACAGGCAACACACACTCAGCCACTGGTCCAAGCTCTTTCAATTATGTATCAAGTCCTCCTTATGGACGCACATTTTTCCACCACCCAACCAATAGATATTCCGATGGTCGATTAGTCATTGATTTCGTGGCTGAGTCATTGTCCTTGCCATTTTTACCGCCTTATCGCAACCCAAAAGCGGATAAAACTTATGGTGTTAACTTTGCTGTAGCTGGTTCAACTGCTATAAGGCACAGATTCTTTGTGAGAAATAATCTCACGTTGAATGTAACTCCTCAATCACTTCAAACGCAGCTCACTTGGTTTAATAGGTTTTTGGAAAGTGAAGGTTGTAAAAACTCCACAACAACGCCAAAGCAGTGTGAGGCAGTATTTAGTGATGCATTGTTTTGGGTAGGTGAAATCGGTGCTAATGATTATGCGTATAGTTTTGGATCTTCTGTTTCACCCAACACTATTCAACATCTTGCCACCACAAGTTTAACCGGTTTTTTACAGGTAAACTTATACTACTCTTTATATCCATTTTATTTAATGCTATCATGAATAGTTCTACGTACTGATCTTATAAGCATCCGGCTCATTATGTGATCACTTCTTACATGCATCCGTTGCTTTATTAGACGATGAACTTTTCACATCGCACCGATACTACCAACAAGAAAAATTTGGGACCAAGAGTCTCACTCATAGTTCGTTGATTCATGCATTTTGGTTGAAGTGTGAGGCCACTTCGTCTAAAAGGTTAAAAGAACAGGTTTATTATGTTTTAATTGTATTATTATAGACGATCATCTCATCTCTAACAGATTAAACAAACAACGCCTCCCAGTCTCACGTGGGGCATGATTTTTAGGCCCGGTTTGTCCATAGATTTCTTCTTCTTCTTTTCTCCGGATATTTTTTGTTGAAGAATTAACCTAAGTAGCTGCCAACTTAACCGTTTAAACTAAAAATAGCCGGTGGAAGTCTAGTGTATACATAATTTATGTATTATATGTGTATAATGAATGTATAATCTATGTATATAGCTAAAAAAAGTAAACAATAAATATGGCTGACTATTTGTTTGAAGATCCCAATTTTTTTTCAAAAATGTGTTTATCCATGAAAATTTTCAAGTTTTTGGAGATTTTTCGAAAATAAGTTTTTCAAAAACCAAAAAGTGACGTTGACCACCTTTTCAAGTTTTTTGGAAAAAACTTTTTCCCCCGGCTCACAGAACTACAATATTTTTTTCAAGTGAAATGCATGTCTACACATAATTTCAAATTTCAAATACCATTTTTCAACCTAACTTCAAATGCTACTTTTATTTTTTCAAAAATCATAGTAATTTTTTATGCCCAAACGTCTACCTTCAACTTTTAATTTTCTCAGTTATTTTTTATTTTTTCTTACCTCATCTAAAAGATTAAAATATTACACTTCAATTTAATTTCTTAATTGTAAATACGCCTCCTTAAGTGTGGCGTATTTTTTATTCATAAGCAAAACACGGTCCTGATGCATTTTAAATTGTGCGATCAACTCATCTAAAAGCTTAGTTAATTAAAATGTTAATTAACATACTTTAACTATTGATTAGTTAATTAACATACTTTAACTATTGATTATATTATGTGGCAACAGTTTTAAAGTTTCTTGCCAGAAAATTTGGCCAAAACATCTCATATATATATCTGAATCGATTCGTTTACAGGTACTATTGAGCAAGGGAGCAAAATACGTTGTTGTTCAAGGTCTTCCTCCAACAGGTTGTTTAACACTGTCCATGTATTTGGCACCTGAGACTGACAGAGATGACATGGGATGTGTGGGAAGTGTAGACAAACAAAGCAATCTCCACAACAGCATTATCCAAACCAAGTTAGATTCTTTCCGGAAACAATTCCCACAAGCTGTAATTATTTACGCAGACTATTGGAATGCATACAGTACAGTAGTGAAAGGTGCCAACAAGTATGGATTTAAGGAGCTGTTCAAAAGTTGCTGTGGATCTGGTGGTGGAAACTACAATTTCGACGTGTTTAACACTTGTGGTTCTCCTTCTGCAAGCTCTTGTTCTGATCCTTCTCAGTATATTAATTGGGATGGTGTTCATCTTACTGAAGCCATGTACAAAACTATGGCTAACTTGTTTCTTAATGGGACATTTTGTAAACCCCCATTTAGTTATTTGCTAGCGAAAAAGCAGTAGTTTTGAAAGGAGTCATTCATAATTAGCTTTCTATTCACAGTGAATTACTGAACTAGAAGTTTCATATGGGATAAGCAAATTAAATGCTTCTAGGCCGTGCTTAATTTGTAGAGAGTCTGTTATTTGAGGAATTTCATACATAACGTCAGATCTCACCTCACAATATATAGAAGCATTTCACTTACTAGTGTCAATTGACGCGACATACATAAACGACAAAAGTACCCATACGAATGAAGCAAGAGAGAAAAATTTCAAGAGAAATATACAAAGATACATAGTACTTCTCCTATATATATTAAGCAGCAACTGAATTTTCTACAAGTTCTTGATATAATTAGCTTCAGGGAAATTTTTTCGTTGATCCCATCTTAATAGGTGTCACATGGGCGTTTTTTGTCCGCCGAAAATGTTGCCCGCTGTGCGGCAGTCAAGTCCCCACTTGGGTTTAGCCTTGCCCGATTTTCTTTTCCTTTCGAGGTTTAACACTTAGAATCAATTTAAGGCAATGCAAACATAGAAGGACACAAGCAGATTTACGGGAACCCTTTCCCAACCTTTTATAATAAATCAATTACAAAGGAAATTCTCACAAAAATGGCCGAGACTTGCACGATTCTGCCCTATAAAAGCCCCCGCCTAAGGAGTCTCGTGCTGTCCACTCGTTTGGCAAGGCAATGGCACATATTTTGCCATGCTCAAGCCTTGATATAGACAACCTATGCCTATATCTTTGCTATTTCCCACCCTAGGTACTTAGCCCCTTTTTGGGGATGCTAATACACATATATATAGTGTAGTAAGCCCAAAACTGATTTCCTATTTCAGTTGACATCCCCCAACTGATAGGACATGATCCCCATTATCAAAACGTGCATGTCATGATAGAACATGCTTAAAAACGTGCAAAGACTCAGCCTTATAATCAACAACTCTTGGACAAAGGCAGTTGTAACCGCCCAACTGCATAGCATGTGCACAACACACGTGAGAACCACTCCATTTGCGATGCATGTGCGCATTCTGGGCCAGGTACTGCATGCCCAAGGCTGGCTTTGCGCCCAGCCTTAGCCTTTGACACTGCTCCCGCTCAATGCCATCGCCACAGCTCGTTGCCCATGACTTAGCCGCACACCCGCCCGCTGCCATAGTTGCTTGTCCTTGTCAAGTCGCCCCTACTTGATCAAGTCTGCCTTTTGCCAATGCCAAGCTGATTTTGGCATCAAGTCACCAAGACATGATGCCATTCCCGTTGCTAAGTCATTTACCAACAATTTACTTAGGTGCCAGCCCGCTCACCTAAGTCATGACAACATCATATTGCCAATGCCACTGCCTTGGCACTAAGCTGCCCTATTTTAGCGCCGAGGTCTTTCCCGTTTTGCCTTGTCAAGCTTCCGTCCAGCCCGCCTAGTTCCGTCAAGGTCTTGGCCTTTGCTTGCACTCAGTCCACTCATATTTTGGTGTAGTCCGTCACACCGTAGCCCTCAAATAGAAGTGTAGTCCGTCACACTTGCCCTTGCAACAGTTTGTTGCCATTGACAACACCTGCATTGTCTTGCATGTTGATTTCCCCGCACATAGGCCAATGGCAAGGCCATCATGCCAAATCCTCGCCACTACCGCGCCGCTTGCCGATCAGCTTTGTTAAGGGTCTAACAAACCACCCCAACCAGTTGAATTCGATGCCCTCGTCGAATATTGATAATAGGCGAAATCTAGGTGATTTAGCTATTGTTTATGCTTCCGCTTGATTATATTCCAATGACATATTATGGTTCATTGATGAAAAATAGGCTTTAATTGCTATATGTATACATTGCAGGATGAGGAGCCTATATGATGCTTTCTAAAGGATATTGGAATGATTTATGAGCAAGAACAACCCCTCGGAGTTGAGTGCGCGCAAGGACGAGATGAAAAAATGGATGAAATCAAGCTCCAGGTGCGCAAAGAAATGCGCGAAGGTGCACAGGAGTTCGCGCGTAAGAAAGGCCGAGGCAGAATCATGTGCGAAGAAACGCGCAAAGTTATGCGTGAGCTCGCGCGTGCCCTGTCCGGAAAAATGTTATTTAGGGGTAAAATTAGAAATCTGGAGAGAGACCCACTTAACCTATATAAAGTCAAGCTCGCCCAAGGTTAAAGGGTGGAAGGTTTTCATAGTTTAGTGGAAGAAATAGAGAGGCAAGAGGCAAGGAGGAGTTTTGACCATCAAGTTCTTCTTTTCTTCTCTTGTTTTTGCTATTTTGTGATAACATTGAACTTATTTGTGATGAACACTAGTATGAGTGACTAAAACCCATTGTTCTAGGGTCATGGGTATAACATGAATATTGTTGTTTGGAGTTTAATTTGACAAAGTTGGTTTATCATATTGGGTTGTTTATTTAATTCTGCGTTCAATTATTTTGCTGAGTAACTAACAGTGAAATACTATCTACGAATCTTTAGTTGAACTCGAAAGTGAGAACTCTAGATTGCATATAGAATTAAATAGAGCAAGTTCTTAACCCGGGCCTCGAGGAACGGATTAGCAATTGGGATAGATATATACCCAATTGCCTTGCTTGGTTGAAATACATGAATTGTAAATGCGTTCTTGTTAACCTTAATTCCATAGACATATAGGCATTGAGTTGACTTGAATAGGCGAGTAAGAACTCGACAGATTCTTATGAGTAATATCAACCATGTCAATCAATAACCTAGATAAATTTATTAGTCATTTTAAGCCAAGAACACAACACGATTGTTAACTATGCCCGTGACCCTGGAATATCTTCTCCTATTGTTTGTTACTCGAAATTGCTCTTCGTTTGGTTACTTGCTTTAGATTAGATTAATTCCTTATAGTTTAAGTAGTAAAATAATTACATTTCTCTTTTGTGAACAATCTCTTGGGTAGATAAAGAAATTGGGTTTGAATCAGTCAACAGTTAATCATAAGTCTTCGTGGGAACAATACTCTACTCACTACTCTATTACTTGACGATTACGTGCACTTGCGTGAGTGTTTTTGGGTCGCAAAAAGTTTTTGGCGCCGTTGCCGGGGACTTAGAAATTAGCTACTTGACTGAATTGAGCTTTTATTATTTATTTATTCGAGTTTTAACTCTCTGTTCACTTTGTTTGTGCTAATACATGAGTTTCTATTGAATGCGAAGAAGTAGAAGCGCAAACATTCTCCTTCCTCTCGATCCCGAAATTGAACGAACACTTCACAGATTGAGGAGGGAGGTGGACGCTAGAATCAGAATTGAAAGAGAGTTGGACATTGTAGTTCAACCACAACCAATTGAGATGGCAGGTAATGAGGAACGCGCGGTGATTGAAGCCGCAAGGCCCAGTCTGGCTAATATGACTCAGGCTATTGTGAAGCCTGATATCACTGGGCACTTTGAGCTGAAACAATACATGGTGCACCTGATCCAATCCACAGGGCTGTTTGTAGGTTTACCTCATGAAGAACCGCAAAGGCACATTCAGAATTTCTTGGAAATTACGGATACCTACAACTATCCGAACGTTTCTAAGGACTATGTCAGGCTGACACTTTTCCCCTTTTCACTGATTGGGGAAGCTAAGGAGTGGTTGAATAAAGAGCCAGAAAATTCAATCCGCACTTGGGATGATCTGGCGAGGAAATGCTTAATCAAGTTTTCCCCCTAAGAAAACAAAGGTATTGAGGAGTCAAATTCTTGGGTTTGAACAATGAGCTGGTGAGGCACTGCGTCAAGCATGGGAAAGGTACAAGAAGATACTCAGAGACTGTCCTCATCATTGCCAGACGAACGAGGTATTGGGTCACACTTTTGTAGATGGGTTAGATGATGCTTCAAAGATGAATCTTGATTCAGCTTGTATGGGTAGTTGAATGGCCAGACCGTACAGTGAAATCCAAATCTTGCTGAATAACTTCACTGCTAATGATAATAACTGGCAAGGTGAGGGTGATTCACGAAAGGCAGTTAAACAAAAATTAGCTGGGTTACTTAAGTTAGATGAAGTGTCAGCCATGAGAGCCGATATTGCAAAGCTGGCCAATCAGATGACTAGGATGACAATGCAATACGTACAACAAATGACTACTTGCTGCGAACTCTGTGGCGACAGTCATATGAGTGATATGTGCCCCACGAATCCAGAATCCATCTATTATGTGGGGCAATAGAACAGAGGTCCACCGAATCAACATGCACAATACGGGAATTCTTACAATCCAAATTGGAGGAATCATCCCAACTTCTCATGGGGTGGAAATCAGCAGAATCAGAATCAGCATAGACCCCAAGAGAATTTCAATCAGCCTCAAAGACCACCCCAACAAATGGAAGAAAGTACCAATGATCTGCTAAAGAAGTTGTTGATTGACAATTAGCAACTGAGGACTGACTTCAGAAATCTTGAAAGGCAAATGGGGCAGTTAGCAACAAATCAAAACACTAGACCTGGAGGCGCCCTCCCCAGTGATACAGAAAAGAACCCTCAAGTGAATGCAGTTACATTTAGAAATGGGAGGGAGCTAGAGGAAATGCCAAAGAAAAAGAAAGACAAGACCATACCTGAGGGAGAGTTGATCCCTAAAGTGACTCAAGAGCCAAAGAATGTTGCTGAAATTTCAGAGCCAGTGGAGGCCCCAAGACCACCACCACTTTTTCCCTAGAGATTGCAGAAAAAGAATAACGATCGCATGTTCACAAAAATCCTCTCTATGTTGAGCCAGGTTCAATTGAATATCCCACTTGTTGATGTGCTTCGTGAAATTCCAAAGTATGCTAAATACATAAAAGATATAGTGGCTCACAAGAGAAGATTAACTGAATTTGAGACAGTGGCACTTACTGAGGAGTGCACTTCAAGGGTCAAAAATAATCTCCCTCAAAAGCTTAAGGATCCTGGCAGCTTCACGATTCCTGTGCGCATTAGCAATATTGATGTGGGTCATGCCTTTGAGATTTGGGGGCGAGAATAAATCTAATTCCCCTGTCCTTGTTCAAGCAACTGGGTCTGGGAGCTCCAAGGCCCACTATTGTGATGTTACAGCTGGCTGACAGATCGATAGCACACCCTGAAGGGGTGATTGAAGATGTGTTGCTGGAGATTGGGAAATTCATCTTCCATGCTGATTTCATCATCCTCGATTATGAGGCTGACGAACTGGTTCCAATCATATTGGGGCGACCTCTCTTAGCTACTGGTGATGCAATTATCAAAGTAAGAGAGAGAAAGATAATTTTGAGGGTAGATGACGAGGAAGCAGTTTTTAATGTCTACAGAGCAATCCAACTTCGCCGCCACTATAATGAGCTCTCAATGATATCTGTTGTTGAGGCCGATGAGCATATTCATTATCCGAATGTATATCTAGACGATTCTCTAGAGAAATCACTTATGTTGCTTGACAGCCTGGGGGTTGATGAGGAGGTTGAGGAGATAATGCAAATCCTTGATACATCTTGTGCGTACCTGCAAGGTGCGCACCCCTTCGAGCCTTTGAATAGACCAGAGGGGCCTCCTCCAAAGCCGTCAATTGAGGAAGCCCCAAAATTGGAACTTAAACCCCTTCCACCTCACCTGCAATATTCTTATCTGGGTGACTCTGACACTTTACCTGTTATTGTCTCGTCTGACTTGTCTAAATTGCAGGAAGAAAAGCTGTTGAGAGTGCTACGTGAGCACAAGCGAGCACTTGGGTGGACTATGTCTGACATTAAAGGCATTAGTCCAGCCTTCTGCATGCACAAAATCCTCATGAAGGACGGACACAAACCCAGTGTAGAGCAACAACGCCGACTCAATCCAATCATGAAAGAGGTGGTAAGAAAAGAAATGATTAAGTGGCTCGATGTAGGTATTGTATTTTCTATCCTAGACAGCAAATGGGTAAGCCCTATCCAATGTGTACCCAAGAAAGAGGGTATGACTGTAGTAGTTAATGAGAATAATGATTTAATACCTACAAGAAGTGTCACCGGGTGGAGAATTTGCATTGATTATAGAAAAGTGAACAATGCCACCCGGAAGGACCACTTTCCCCTCCCCTTTATTGACCAAATGCTTGATAGATTAGCTGGCCAGGAGTACTACTGCTTCTTATATGGTTACTCGGGGTATAATCAGATTGCTATAGCCCTAGAGGACCAAGAGAAGACCACTTTTACGTGTCCTTATGACACGTATGCGTTCAAGCGAATTCCTTTTGGTCTTTGTAATGCACCTGCAACTTTTCAAAGGTGTATGATGGCCATTTTTACTGACATGGTTGAGAGGTTTGTGGAAGTGTTCATGGACGATTTTTATGTGTTTGGATGTTCTTTTGATAACTGCTTGATGAACCTTGATAAAGTACTTGCTAGGTGTGAAGAAACTAACTTGGTGCTAAACTGGAAAAAGTGCCATTTCATGGTACGTGAAGGTATAGTCCTGGGGAACAAGGTGTCCAAAGATGGTTTGCAGGTGGACAAGGCAAAGGTGAAAGCGATTGAAAAATTTCCTCCACCGATATCTGTCAAAGGCATTCGCAGTTTCTTGGGCCATGTAGGTTTTTATCATCGCTTCATTAAAGATTTCTTGAAAATTTCCTATCCCTTGTGCAGGTTGCTTGAGAAAGATGTCGCCTTCAAATTTGATGATGCCTGTCTGAAGGCATTCGAGAAGCTGAAAGGAAGGTTGGTTACTGCACCAATCATAATTGCTCCGGATTGGGAGCAGCCATTTGAGTTGATGTGCGATGCGAGCGACTTGGCTGTTGGTGATGTCTTGGGGCAAAGAAGAAATAAGATATTCCACTCCATCTACTATGCGAGCAAAACTCTGAATCTAGCTCAGATGAACTACACCGTCACTAAAAAAGAGTTGCTTGCAGTGGTGTGGGCATTTGACAAGTTCAGGTCATATCTTGTGGGGACCAAAGTCATCGTCTACACAGATCATTCAGCTATTAGATACCTATTTGAGAAGAAGGACGCCAAGCCGAGTGTGATTCGGTGGGTCCTTCTCTTGCAGGAGTTTGATTTAGAGATCCGAGATCGCAAAGGAACAAAGAACCAAGTGGCTGATCACTTGTCTAGGTTAGAAAATCGGAACCATGTGGCCGAAGGAGGTGCAATCAAAGAAACATTCCCTGATGAGCAGTTATTGGCAATCATCTCAAGCACAGCCCTGTGGTATGCAGGTTATGTGAACGTTTTTGCAAGTGGGGTGACACCACCAGAATTGACATCAGACAATAGACGAAGGTTCTTGCATGATGTGAGGCTCTACATGTGGGATGAGCCATTCTTATACAGGCTATGTGCAGATCAGTTGATGCGGAGATGTGTTCCTGAGGAAGAGATGAGTGCCATACTTCATAGTTGTCACGCCTCGTCATACGGAGGTCATCACGGTGGAGACAGGACCGCCCAAAAAAGGCTACAATTAGGTTTCTATTGGCCAAGATTGTTTAGGGATGCACACGTCTTTGTTAAAATGTGTGACAGGTGCCAAAGAACCGGAACGATCACTAAGAAGCACGAGATGCCGCTGCAAAACATCCTGGTAGTAGAGCTTTTTGATGTTTGGGGAATTGACTTCATGGGACCTTTTCCATGCTCGAACGACCATAGATACATCTTGGTGGCAGTTGATTATGTGTCTAAGTGGGTGGAGGCCATTGCTCTTCCCTCTAATGATGCAAATGTGGTGGTAAGCTTTGTTAAGAAGCATATCTTCACACGCTTTGGAACTCCCAGAGTGTTGATCAGCGATGGAGGTATGCATTTCTGCAATAAACTGTTAAACAATGTTCTTGCAAAGTACGGGGTCAAACATAAGGTCTCCACTGCCTATCACCCACAGACGAGTGGTCAAGTGGAGGTTTCAAACAGAGAGGTAAAGCAAATTCTTGAGAAAACAGTGAGTGCAAATAGAAAAGATTGGGCCGGAAAGTTAGACGACGCATTGTGGGCGTATCGAATAGCATACAAAACTCCCATAGGTGCTTCTCCTTATAGATTGGTGTATGGGAAGGAATGTCACTTGCCCGTCGAACTTGAGCACACGGCCTATTGGGTAATAAAGAAGCTGAACATGGATGGGGACTTAGCTGGAAAGAAGAGGTTGCTGCAACTCGATGAGCTCGAGGAGTTTCGATTACATGTATATGAGAATGCCAAATTGTATAAATAGAATACTAAGAGGTGGCATGACAAGCACATTCAACATCGAGAGTTCGAGCCAGGGCAAGAAGTTCTGTTGTTCAATTCGAGGTTGAAGCTTTTCCCCGGAAAGCTTAAATCTCGTTGGTCGGGCCCTTTTGTTGTGGTAAGCGTGAAGCCTCATGGAGCCGTGGAGTTGAGAGATATGAGTTTAACTGGCACTTTCTTGGTAAACGGTCAACGGATAAAACATTACTGGGGTGGTGAATTTGCACGTCATAAGACCTCAGTGGACTTGAAGGATGCTTGAGAACATGTTGAGTCGTGCCACGACGTTAAATTAGGCGCTGGATGGGAGGCAACCCATTGAAATGTTGTAACCGTCGTGCCACGACGTTAAATAAGGCGTTGGTTGGGAGGCAACCCAATGATAGTAGTAGTGTTTGAGTTTGAGCTTTAACTTACTAACAAATGCAGGCGACGAAGGGCGGGTGAAAGGACCATCAACCAGGAGCAAAACAGGTGAAAATAAATGCAAAAATAAACGCGCAGGAGCGCGACTTCGCGCCCAAGTTTGCGCGCCTGGAACAGAACAGCACTGCGCGAAGAAACGCGCAAATTCCAAACTTCGCACCAAAACTCGCGCGCCTGGGCGAACCATTCTACCTGGAACAGAATAGCACTGCGCGAAGACTGCGCGAGCTCGCGCATTAGTTCGCGCGCCTGACGGAACTTTTCAAGCATTTTTTTTTCTTTTTACTTCTGGTTTTTCTTTGTAATTTTTTTATTTTGTAGTTTAATTGGTTATTTTTTTTAGATACAATTACCCCCCTTCTCTTAAACAACACCAAATTCCAGCACCCCATTCTCACCCAAAAAACCCAAATCCCCTCTTCCAAACTCTCCCAACTCCTTCACCAAATTCTCGCACCCCTGGCCCCATCCCCCTTCATGATTTTCTTCCCCAACTTCTCTAGCATCCTCCCCATTCTCCTTCACAAGGTATGTGCCCTAGTTGTAGTTTTCTTTCGTTTTCTTTCTTTTTCTCTTTCTATTTTCAGATTTTTTTTATGTTGTATCTTATGCCATTAGTGTAGATGTGTTATGCGATTTAGTGTTCAAACTTGGTGAAATATGTTGTGGGATTAATTTGTTGTAAGTGTGGGGTGGGTAGTACTTGATTTGGTTTATGGATGAGATTTTGTGGGAGGCCTTTGTTGCAAGACCCTTAGAAAAGAGTTGTGAGAGCCTAATGCCCACAAGGTGTTTGTGGAAATGCCTCAATGAGAATGATTATGTAGTTGTGACCAATTTTGCGTGTGAAGTCTGAGTAACCGCATTAAGTCACACTATTTTTGTTGGGCTGAGCTAATGTGTCCAAGTTTTGCAGGTATTATGGCACCATCGAAAAAGCGCCAAGCCAGGGGTCCATCCTCAAGCCGCCAAAGGGCAGCTCCTGCATGTCCCTATGACAACAACAAATTTGTCTCCACTGAGGCTTAGACCCATTTTACAGAGAAGGCTGCCAAGAAGCCAATTCCGGAAAGGGGCATTGACATAAAAAAGGTCAAGGAACGATGCCCCTACATGTACAATGAGTTGATGGAGCGGGATTTGCAGGCCGTCATTGACAAGCCAGGGGAGGCTAATGTACTGGTTGTACACGAATTCTATGCTAATCTACTAGAGCATGTCAACAATGTGGTCACAGTGCTCCGCAAGGCGGTGGATGCCTCCATTGAGGCAATACGCACAGCATATCAATTGCCCGACTCTCTGCCCGCGAATACTGACTTTTATGAATATGGGCGAAATCCAACCGATGCCAAGTGGGAGCGTTTCTTTGATGACATTTGCGTACCAGGAAAAATGGTAGAGTGGATGGAACATGGAGAGAAGTTCCACTCCTCCGTTTTAACTCCAGAGGCGAAGAGCTGGATGTATGTGATTAACAGTCGCCTTATTCCCTCCAAAAATACTATGGAGGTGAATGAATCCCGGGCTACATTGATTTGGTGTTTCATCAAGGGTCTTCCCTTCGACATGGCCAAAGTGATCCACGACGAGATGCTTATCCGATGCCCCCAATGCCTGTGTGGGTTCTTTTTCCCATCCTTGGTGACTAAGCTTTGCAAGAAAGTGCAGGTACCTAAAAATACTCGTGTGGACGGGCTGGTAAGAAAAAGCCACAAGATCCGACCTGGCAAGAACACCTCGAGGGCAGCCCCAGCAGCATCGGCATGTGGAGGGGATGAGAGTGGTTCTGATGCTTCGGAGGAGGAAGAGAAAGAGCAAATGGATGTGGAAGGGGAAGCGCAGGCCCATGTGCCCAGCGCAATAGCTGCAGCACTGTCACGAGCAGCGTCCTCTTCAGGAACTGCCAGAGTGTCCCGGCACACCACATTGGAGCAGGAGGTGGCTGGTCTACGCACCTCCATGAATGATTTGGGCACTCGTATGGATGCGATAACTGACCGACAAGTCAGGTCGGAAAAGAAGTTCATGGGTTGGCTGCGAGCTTTGGGGCGTGCGTGCAATGTGAACCCCGAAACCGTTTCCGATCAAGAGTAAAGCTTCAGGGAAGTCTCTTTACCTCACTACTCTTTTAAGTTTTAAGCCATGGGGACTTGTCTTTTTTTTTTTAAGTGTGGGGTGGGGTATTCCTTCATTGTAGGTTGTATGTAGTTATACAAATTGCCGGGTTGTTTTGTTTGTTTCATGTTGACTTGATAGTTTTTGTTAAGCAGGAGTAGTTTTTTTGTTAATTTAGATAAATGGCTCGGCCCGACGACGGATCCCTTTCATGGGGTTCTTGAGGGATTGAGTCGAGAAAAAAAAACTGAAAAACTGAAAAAAATTGTAGGCTCTTCCTGATGACGGATCTTTTAGACGATTTTCTTGAGGGAAGTGAGTCTAGAGAAAACAACAAAAAGATTTTTTATTTTTTTCTTAGGTAGTGTAGCAATTCCCCCTTGGTTTTTCTTTAAGCCGCGGTTCTTTTCCAAGGGTTTAGCTTGAACCGGGCATAGGTAGTTTTTATTTTTGTTTTCTTTTTGATTTGTAGATTAGGGTAATGGGCTACGAGCTATAAAATTGAAAGAGAACCCACAACGTTGACACACCCCTAGAGTGTAACGCTTAGTCCTAATTGTTGAATCTCACTGAAAGTGCCTTAATTTGTATGTTTGTTATCGAATTGAATGCTCGTGATGGAGTGTCTTGATGAGCTGATCTGGAATGAGTCTTATGCCATGTGTGGTGAGTTTTGTGTAGTCCACGTATTGTACTTGTGTCTAGAACTTGCCCGATATGTGAGTTGAAGCGAAATTTTAGGTGATGCTCGGTTTGAAAAATAATGTTAGGCTTTCTTTGACCTTTTTGAGCTTAATTGCTTATCACAAATAAAATTTGTCCCTAGTTAACCCTTTTGAGCCTTTAGACTTTTGTTTGGCACCCGCATTACAAGCCTATACCTTTTTGTTCTTAATTGACATTGTTTTGATCTTTTTACTTCTTAAAGCACTTAAATTGTGAGAGGAGCGCTACAAAAAGTAAGAAGGAAATAAGTGTGGGGTGGCTTTTGAGTGGAACCAATAAAAGGATGGAATGTGCACTTATGTTGTAAACGAATACACCACTAGCAGAAATTGAGTGACAAGAAGAATAAACCAGAAAAAAAAATATCAAAAAAAAGTAGAAGAAGAGATGATTACATTGTGTCTTGTTCCAGCTAGTGGGAATGAATTAATAGAGTGCTTAAAGAAGAATGAAGTATTTGTGGGATGATATTGTGTGTGAATGAGAAGTGGGTTGAAGAATTTGCGCTAAAAATTGCTCATGTGATGTGTTAAAGTGCTTAGGGGTTGAGTCACTATTCCTAAATACATCCTACCCGTCCCTTAGCCCACATTACAACCATAAAAAAGTCCTAATTGATTTTGGATCGAGCTAGCCTACATTAGTAGAGATTTACATTAAGGGCAAGCTTATGGTACCAATTGCATGCATGTGACCTCTTTTGTGAGAGTGAGTGATTTCCTGGATATATGTGAGTATATGAATTGAATGTGGTGAATTGAACTCAGTTTGTGTTGATGTAATTGTGAGGGCATATGATTCGTGACGGAAAAGCAAGTCTTGACTTCTGTGTAGAGTACTTTGAGGAAGTGTGAATAATGCATGGCACTTGAGAGTCAAATTTGGGGCTAGGATTGTTCACTGCTAGGCGGAATACATGTACATTGTTCTAGGTGTAATGCGTTAAGGGAAACGGTGGAGTAAAGGATTCTCTAGAGAGTATAGTTGATTACTCGAGGGCTAGCAGTGAATTAAGTGTGGAGTGTTGATAATAGGCGAAATCTAGGTGATTTAGCTATTGTTTATGCTTCCGCTTGATTATATTCCAATGACATATTATGGTTAATTGATGAAAAATAGGCTTTAATTGTGATATGTATACAATGCAGGATGAAGAGCCTATATGATGCTTTCAAGAGGATATTGGAATGATTTATGAGCAAGAACAACCCCTCGGAGTTGAGTGCACGCAAGGACGAGATGAAAAAATGGACGAAATCAAGCTCCAGGTGCGCGAAGAAACGCGCGAAGGCATGCAGGAGTTTGCGCATAAGAAAGGCTGAGGCAGAATCATGCGCGAAGAAACGCGCAAAGTTATGCGCGAGCTCGCGCGTGCCCGGTCCGGAAAAATGTTATTTAGGGGTAAAATTGGAAATCTGGAGAGAGACCCACTTAACCTATATAAATTCAAGCTCGCCCAAGGTTAAAGGGTGGAAGGTTTTCATAGTTTAGTGGAAGAAATAGAGAGGCAAGAGGCAAGGAGGAGTTTTGACCATCAAGTTCTTCTTTTCTTCTCTTATTTTTGCTATTTTGTGATGACATTGAACTTATTTATGATGAACACTAGTATGAGTGGCTAAAACCCATTGTTCTAGGGTCATGGGTAAAACATGAATGTTGTTGTTTGTAGTTTAATTTGACAAAGTTGGTTTATCATATTGAGTTGTTTATTTAATTCTGCGTTCAATTATTTTGCTGAGTAGCTAACAGTGAAATACTATCTACGAATCTTTAGTTGAACTCGAAAGTGAGAACTCTAGATTGCATACAGAATTAAATAGAGCAAGTTCTTAAACCCGGGCCTCGGGGAACGGATTAGCAATTGGGATAAACATATACCCAATTGCCTTGCTTGGTTGAAATACAGGAATTGTAAATGCGTTCTTGTTAACCTTAATTCCATAGACATATTCTTATGAGTAAGAACTCGACAGATTCTTATGAGTAATATCAACCCTGTCAATCAATAACCCAGATAAATTGATTAGTCAATTTAAGCCAAGAACACAACACGATTGTTAACTATGCCCATGACCCTGGAATATCCTCTCCTATTGTTTGTTACTCGAAATTGCTCTTCGTTTGGTTACTTGCTTTAGTTAGATTAATTCTTTATAGTTTAAGTAGTAAAACAATTACATTTCTCTTTTGTGAACAATCTCTTGGGTAGATAAAGAAATTGGGTTTGAATCAGTCAACAGTTAATCATTTTGGGTCGCAACAAATATTCCCAACACATGCTCGCCATTTGCAAAGACATCACAAGTTCAGCACCCGTTTGAGAATTACGTTGTCCTTGCCCTCAAGTGCAACATTTTTTCTCATTTGCTTTTCCTACCCTTCATTCCCATAGCAGATCCAGCACGCAATTGACTTGATTTTAAAGAACCCACTTTGATTTTTGGCACCCACAAACTCGAAATTTCTGCATCACTGCCTTCCTTGACTTTTTTGAATTTCTAAGCCAAGACAGTCCCTTCCACGAACAAGCACGCTGACCCACTATCTTATAGTCTTGTCCATGGCCGTCTCAACCTCGTCACGAATCTGCTCCACTCTGATACCAGTTGTCACATGGGCGTTTTCTATCCGCCGAAAATGCTGCCCGCTGTGCGGCAGTCAAGTCCCCACTTGGCTTCTACCTTGCCCGATTTTTTTTTGATTTCGAGATTTAACACTTAGAATCAATTTAAGGCAATGTAAACATAGAAGGACACAAGCAGATTTACAGGAACCCTTTCCTAACCTTTTATAATAAATCAATTACAAAGGAAATTCTCGAGTTTGGCAAGGTGCTGCCACCCTTGGCACTCACCAACTCACAAAAATAGCCGAGACTTGCACGATTCTGCCTTATAAAAGCCCCCGCCTAAGGAGTCTCATGCTGCCCACTCGTTTGGCAAGGCAATGACACATATTTTGCCATGCTCAAGCCTTGATATAGACAACCCTATGCCTATATCTTTGCTATTTCCCACCCTAGGTACTTAGCCTGTTTTTGGGGATGCTAATACACATATATATAGTGTAGTAAGCCCAAAACTGATTTCCTATTTGAATTGACATCTCCCAACTGATAGGACATGATCTCCATGATCAAAACGTGGATGTCATGATAGAACATGCTTAAAAACGTGCAAAGACTCAGCCTTATAATCAACAACTCTTGGACAAAAGCAGTTGTAACCGCCCAACTGCATAGCATGTGCATAGCACATGTGAGAACCACTCCATGTGCGCGTTCCTAGCCAGATGCTGCACGCCCAAGGATGGCTATGCGCCCAGCCTTGGCCTTTGACACTGCTCCCGCTCAATGCCATCGCCACAACTCGTTGCCCATGACTTAGCCGCATGCCCGCCCGCTGCCACAGTTTCTTGTCCTTGTCAAGTCGCCCCTACTTGATCAAGTCAGCCTTCTGCCAATGCCAAATTGATTTTGGCATTAAGTCACCAAGCTATGATGCCATTCCCGTTGCTAAGTCATTTACCAACAATTTACTTAGGTGCCAGCCCGCTCACCTAAGTCATGACAACATCATATTGCCAATGCCACTGCCTTGGCACTAAGCTGCCCTATTTTAGCGCCGAGGTCTTTCCCGTTTTGCCTTGTCAAGCTTCCGTCCAGCCCGCCTAGTTCCGTCAAGGTCTTGGCCTTTACTTGCACTCAGCCCACTCATATTTTGGTGTAGTCCGTCACACCGTAGCCCTCAAATAGAAGTGTAGTCCGTCACACTTGCCCTTGCAACAGTTTTTTGCCATTGACAATACCCGTATTGTCTTGCATGTTGATTTCCCCGCACATAGGCCAGTGGTAAGGCTATCATGCCAAATCTTCGCCACTACCGCGCCACTTTCCAATCAGCTTTGTCAAGGGTCTAACAAACCACCCCAACCAGTTGAATTCGACGCCCTCGTAGAATATTCCCAACACATGCTCGCCATTTGCAAGACATCACAAGTTTAGGACTCGTTTTGAGAATTACGTTGTCCTTGCCCTCAAGTGCAACGTTTTTTCTCATATGCTTTTCCTGCCCGTCATTCCCATAGCAAATCCAGCAAGCAACTGACTTGATTTGAAAAAACCCACTCTGATTTTTGGCACCCACAAACTCGAAATTTCTGCATCACTGTCTTCCTTGACTTTTTTGAATTTCTAAGCCAAGACAGTCCCTTCCACGAACAAGCACGCTGACCCATTGTCTTGTAGTCTTGTCCATGGCCGTCTCGACCTCGTCACGAACCTACTCCGCTCTGATACCAGTTGTCACATGGGCATTTTCTGTCCGCCGAAAATACTGCCCGTTGTGCTGCAGTCAAGTCCCCACTTGGCTTCAGCCTTGCCTGATTTTCTTTTGCTTTCGAGGTTTAACACGTAGAATCAATTTAAGGCAATGTAAACATAGAAGGACACAAGCAGATTTATGGGAACCCTTTCCCAACCTTTTATAATAAATCAATTACAAAGGAAATTCTCGAGTTTGGCAAGGTGCTGCCACCCTTGGCAGACACCAACTCACAAAAATAGCCAAGACTTGCACGATTCTGCCCGATAAAAGCCCCCCCCTAAGGAGTCTCGTGCTTCCCACTCGTTTGGCAAGGCAATGGCACATATTTTGCCATGCTCAAGCCTTGCCATAGATAACCCTATGCCTTTATCTTTGCTATTTCTCACCCTAGGTACTTAGCCCATTTTTGGGGATGCTAATACACACATATATAGTGTAGTAAGTCCAAACTGATTTCCTATTTCAGTTGTTATCCCCCAACTGATAGGACATGATCCCCATGATCAAAATGTGCATGTCTAGAACATGCTTAAAAACGTGCAAAGACTCAGCCTTATAATCAACAACTCTTGGACAAAGGCAGTTGTAATCGCCCAACTGCATAGCATGTGCATAGCACACGTGAGAACCGCTCCATGTGCGCGTTCCTGGACAGATGCTGCACGCCCAAGGCTGGCTTTGCGCCCAGCCTTGGCCTTTGACACTGCTCCCGCTCAATGACATCGCCACAGCTCGTTGCCCATGACTTAGCCGCATGCCCGCCCGCTGCCACAGTTGCTTGTCCTTGTCAAGTCGCCCCTACTTGATCAAGTCAGTCTTTTGCCAATGCCAAGCTGATTTTGGCATTAAGTCACCAAGCTATGATGCCATTCCCATTGCTAAGTAAATTGCCAACAATTTACTTAGGTGCCAGCCTGCTCACCTAAGTCATGGCAACATCATATTGCCAATGCCACTGCCTTGGCACTAAGCTGCCCTATTTTAGCGCCGAGGTCTTTCCCGTTTTCCCTTGTCAAGCTTCCGTCCAGCCCGCCTAGTTCCGTCAAGGTCTTGGCCTTTGCTTGCACTTAGCCCACTCATATTTTGGTGTAGTCCGTCATACCGTAGCCCTCAAATAGAAGTGTAGTCCGTCACACTTGCCCTTGCAACAGTTTGTTGCCATTGACAACACCCGTATTGTCTTGCATGTTGATTTCCCCGCACATAGGCCAATGGTAAGGCTATCATACCAAATCTTTGCCACTACTGTGCCGCTTGCCGATCAGCTTTGTCAAGGGTCTAACAAACCACCCCAACCAGTTGAATTCGATGCCCTCGTCGAATATTCCCAACACATGCTCGCCATTTGCAAAAACATCACAAGTTCAGGACCCGTTTGAGAATTACGTTGTCCTTGCCCTCAAGTGCAACGTTTTTTCTCATTTGCTTTTCCTGCCCGTCATTCCCATAACAAATCCAGCAAGCAACTAACTTGATTTGAAAAAACCCACTCTGATTTTTGGCACCCACAAACTCGAAATTTCTGCATCACTACCTTCCTTGACTTTTTTGAATTTCTAAGCCAAGACAGTCCCTTCCACGAACAAGCACGCTGACCCATTGTCTTGTAGTCTTGTCCATGGCCGTCTCGACCTCGTCACGAACCTACTCCGCTCTGATACCAGTTGTCACATAGGCATTTTCTGTCCTCCGAAAATACTGCCCGTTGTGCTGCAGTCAAGTCCCCACTTGGCTTCAGCCTTGCCTTATTTTCTTTTGCTTTCGAGGTTTAACACGTAGAATCAATTTAAGGCAATGTAAATATAGAAGGACACAAGCAGATTTATGGGAACCCTTTCCCAACCTTTTATAATAAATCAATTACAAAGGAAATTCTCGAGTTTGGCAAGGTGCTACCACCCTTGGCAGACACCAACTCACAAAAATAGCCAAGACTTGCACGATTCTGCCCGATAAAAGCCCCCGCCTAAGGAGTCTCGTGCTTCCCACTCGTTTGGCAAGGCAATGGCACATATTTTGCCATGCTCAAGCCTTGCCATAGACAACCCTATGCCTTTATCTTTGCTATTTCTCACCCTAGGTACTTAGCCCGTTTTTGGGGATGCTAATACACACATATATAGTGTAGTAAGTCCAAAACTAATTTCCTATTTCAGTTGATATCCCCCAACCGATAGGACATGATCCCCATGATCAAAATGTGCATGTCTAGAACATGCTTAAAAACGTGCAAAGACTCAGCTTTATAATCAGCAACTCTTGGACAAAGGCAGTTGTAACCGCCCACCTGCATAGCATGTGCACAGCACACGTGAGAACCACTCCATGTGTGCTGCATGTGCGCGTTCCTGGCCAGCTGCTGCACGCCCAAGGCTGGATTTGTGCCTAGCCTTGGCCTTTGACACTTCTCCCGCTCAATGCCATCGCCACAACTTGTTGACCACGACTTAGCCACACGCCCGCCCGCTGCCACAGTTGCTTGTCCTTGTCAAGTCGCCCCTACTTGATCAAGTCTGCCTTTTGCCAATGCCAAGCTGATTTTGGCATCAAGCCACCAAGCCATGATGCCATTCCCGTTGCTAAGTCGTTTGCCCACTATTTACATAGGTTCCAGCCCGCTCACCTAAGTCATGACAACATCATATTTCCAATGCCACTGCCTTGGCACTAAGCTGCCCTATTTTAGCGCCGAGGTCTTTCCCGTTTTGCCTTGTCAAGCTTCCGTCCAACCCACCTAGTTCCGTCAAGGTTTTGGCCTTTGCTTGTACTCAGCCCACTCATATTTTGGTGTAGTCCGTCACACCGTAGCCCTCAAATAGAACTGTAGTCCGTCACACTTGCCTTTGCAACAGTTTGTTGCCATTGACAACACCTGCATTGTCTTGCATGTTGATTTCCCCGCACATAGGCCAATGGCAAGGCCATCATGCCACATCCTCGCCACTACCGCGCCGCTTGCCGATCAGCTTTTTCAAGGGTCTAACAAACCACACCAAACAGTTGAATTCGATGCCCTCATCGAATATTCCCAACACATGCTCGCCATTTGCAAAGACATCACAAGTTCAGCACCCGTTTGAGAATTATGTTGTCCTTGCCCTCAAGTGCAACGTTTTTTCTCATTTTCTTTTCCAGCCCGTCATTCCCATAGCAAATCCAGCACGCAACTGACTTGATTTGAAAGAACCCACTCTGATTTTTGGCACCCACAAACTCGAAATTTCTGCATCACTGTCTTCCTTGACTTTTTTGAATTTCTAAGCCAAGATAGTCCCTTCCACGAACAAGCACGCTGACCCACTGTCTTGTAGTCTTGTCCATGGCCGTCTCGACCTTGCCATGAACCTACTCCACTCTGATACCAGTTTTCACATGGGCATTTTCTGTCCACCGAAAATGCTACCCGCTGTGCGACAGTCAAGTCCCCAATTGGCTTCAGCCTTGCCCGATTTTCTTTTGATTTCGAAGTTTAACACTTAGAATCAATTTAAGGCAATGTAAACATAGAAGGACACAAGCAGATTTACGGGAACCCTTTCCCAACCTTTTATAATAAATCAATTACAAAGGAAATTTTCGAGTTTGGCAAGGTGCTGCCACCCTTGGCAGGCACCAACTCACAAAAATAGCCGAGACTTGCACGATTCTGCCCTATAAAATCCCCCGCCTAAAGAGTCTCGTGCTGCCCACTCGTTTGGGAAGGCAATGGCACATATTTTGTCATGCTCAAGCCTTGACATAGACAACCCTATGCCTATAACTTTGCTATTTCCCACCCTAGGTACTTAGCCCATTTTTGGGGCTGCTAATACACATATATATAGTGTAGTAAGCCCAAAACTGATTTCCTATTTCAGTTGACATCCCCCAACTGATAGGACATGATCCCCATGATCAAATCATGCATGTCTAGAACATGCTTAAAAACGTGCAAAAACTCAGCCTTATAATCAGCAACTCTTGGACTAAGGCAGTTGTAACCGCCCAACTGCATAACATGTGCACATCACACGTGAGAACCACTCCATGTGCGCTGCATGTGCGTATTCCTGGCCAGCTACTGTACCCCCAAGGCTGGCTTTGTGCCCAGCCTTGGCCTTTGACACTGCTCCCGCTCAATGCCATTGCCACAACTCGTTGCCCATGACTTAGCCTCCCGCCCGTCCGCTGCCACAGTTGCTTATCCTTGCCAAGTTGCCCCTACTTGATAAAGTCTACCTTTTGCCAATGCGAAGCTAATTTTGGCATCAAGTCACCAAGCCATGATGCCATTCCCATTGCTAATTCGTTTGCCCACAATTTACTTAGGTGCCAGCCTGCTCACCTAAGTCATGGCAACATCATATTGCCAATGCTACTGCCTTGGCACTAAGCTGCGCTATTTTAGCGCCGAGGTCTTTCCCGTTTTGCCTTGTCAAGCTTCCGTCCAGCCCGCCTAGTTCCGTCAAGGTATTGGACTTTGCTTGCACTCAGCCCACTCATATTTTGGTGTAGTCCGTCATACTGTAGCCCTCAAATAGAAGTGTAGTCTGTCACACTTGCCCTTGCAAAAGTTTGTTGCCATTGACAACACCTGCATTGTCTTGCATGTTGATTTTCCCGCACATAGGCCAATGGCAAGGCCATCATGCCAAATATTCGCCACTACCGCGCCGCTTGCCGATCAGCTTTGTCAAGGATCTAACAAACCACCCCAAACAGTTGAATTCGATGCCCTCGTCGAATATTCCCAACACATGCTCGCCATTTGCAAAGACATCATAAGTTCAGCACCCGTTTGAGAATTACGTTGTCCTTGCCCTCAAGTGCAACGTTTTTTCTCGTTTGCTTTTCCTTCCCGTCATTCCCATAGCAAATCCAGCACGCAACTCACTTGATTTGAAAGAACCCACTCTAATTTTTGGCACCCACAAACTCGAAATTTCTGAATCACTGCCTTCCTTGACTTTTTTGAATTTCTAAGCCAAGACAGTCCCTTCCACGAACAAGCACGCTGACCCACTGTCTTGTAGTATTGTCCATGGATGTCGCGACCTCGTCACGAACCTGCTCCGCTCTGATACCAGTTGTCACATGGGCATTTTCTATCCGCCGAAAATGCTGCTCTCTGTGCGGCAGTCAAGTCCCCAATTGGCTTCAGCTTTGCCCGATTTTCTTTTGCTTTTGAGGTTTAACACTTAGAATCAATTTAAGGCAATGTAAACATAGAAAGACACAAACAGATTTACGGGAACCCTTTCCCAACCTTTTATAATAAATCAATTACAAAGGAAATTCTCGAGTTTGGCAAGGTGCTGCCACCCTTGGCAAGCACCAACTCACAAAAATAGCCGAGACTTGCACGATTCTGCCTTATAAAAGCCCCCGCCTAAGGAGTCTCGTGCTGCCCACTCGTTTGGGAAGGAAATGACACATATTTTGCCATGCTCAACCCTTGACATAGACAACCCTATGCCTATATCTTTGCTATTTCCCACCCTAGGTACTTAGCCCGTTTTTGGGGCTGCTATTACACACATATATAGTGTAGTAAGCCCAAAACTGATTTCCTATTTCAGTTGACATCCCCCAACTGATAGGACATGATCCCCATGATCAAAACGTGCATGTAAGATAGAACATGCTTAAAAACGTGCAAAGACTAACCTTATAATCAGCAACTCTTGGACAAAGGCAATTGTAACCGCCCAACTGCATAGCATGTGCACAACACACGTAAGAACCACTCCATGTGCACTGCATGTGCGCGTTCCTGGATAGCTGCTGCACACCCAAGGCTGGCTTTGCGCCCAGCCTTGGACTTTGACACTACTCCCGCTCAATGCCATCGCCACAGATCGTTGCCCATGACTTAGCTGCCCGCCCGCCCGCTGCCACATTTGCTTGTCCTTGTCAAGTCGCCCTTACTTGATCAAGTATGCCTTTTGCCAATGCCAAGCTATTTTGGCATCAAGTCACCAAGCCATGATGCCATTCTCGTTGCTAAGTCGTTTGCCCACAATTTACTTAGGTGGCAACCCGCTCACCTAAGTCATGGCAACATCATATTGTCAAGGCCACTGCCTTGGCACTAAGCTGCCCTATTTTAGCGCCGAGGTCTTTCCCGTTTTGCCTTGTCAAGCTTCCGTCCAGCCCGCCTAGTTCCGTCAAGGTCTTGGCCTTTGCTTGCACTCAGCCCACTCATATTTTGGTGTAGTCTGTCACACCGTATCCCTAAAATAAAAGTGTAGTACGTCACACTTGCCCTTACAATAGTTTGTTGCCATTGACAACACCCGCATCGTCTTGCATGTTGATTTCCCCGCACATAGGCCAATGGCAAGGCCATCATGCCAAATTCTCGCCACTATCGCGCCGCTTGCCGATAAGCTTTGTCAAGGGTCTAGCAAACCACCCCAACCAGTTGAATTCGACACCCTCGTCGAATATTCCCAACACATGCTCGCCATTTGCAAAGACATCACAAGTTCAGGACCCGTTTGAGAATTACATTGTCCTTGCCCTCAAGTGCAATATTTTTTCTCATTTGCTTTTCCTTCCGGTCATTCCCATAGCAAATCCAACACACAACTCACTTGATTTGAAAGAACCCACTCTGATTTTTGGCACCCACAAACTCGAAATTTCTGAATCACTGCCTTCCTTGACTTTTTTGAATTTCTAAGCCAAGACAGTCCCTTCCACAAACAATCACGCTGACCTACTATCTTGTAGTCTTGTCCATGGTCGTCTCGACCACGTCATGAACCTGCTTCGCTCTGATACCAGTTGTCACATGGGCGTTTTCTGTTCGCCAAAAATGCTGCCCGCTGTGCGACAGTGAAGTCCCCGCTTGGCTTCAGCCTTGCCCGATTTCCTTTTGCTTTCGAGGTTTAACACTTAGAATCAATTTAAGGCAATGTAAACATAGAAGGACACAAGCAGATTTACGGGAACCCTTTCCCAACCTTTTATAATAAATCAATTACAAAGTAAATTCTCGAGTTTGGCAAGGTGCTGCCACCCTTGGCAAGCACCAACTCACAAAAATAGCCGAGACTTGCACGATTTTTCCTTATAAAAGCCCCCGCCTAAGGAGTCTCATGCTGCCCACTCGTTTGGCAAGGCAATGACACATATTTTGCCATGCTCAAGCCTTGACATAGACAACCCTATGCCTATATCTTTGGTATTTCCCACCCTAGGTACTTAGCCCGTTTTTAGGGCTGCTAATACACATATATATAGTGTAGTAAGTCCAAAACTGATTTTCTATTTCAGTTGACATCCCTCAACTGATAGGACATGATCCCCATGATCAAAACGTGCATGTCATGATAGAACATGCTTAAAAACGTGCAAAGACTCACCTTATAATCAACAACTCTTGGACAAAGACAGTTGTAACCGCCCAACTGCATAGCATGTGCACAACACACGTGAGAACCACTCTGAGTGCGCTGCATGTGCGCATTCCTGGATAGTTGCTGCACGCCCAAGGCTGGCTTTGCCCCAGCCTTGGACTTTGCACTGCTCCCGCTCAATGCCATCGCCACAGCTCGTTGCCCATGACTTAGCTGCACGCCCGCCCGCTGCCACATTTGCTTGTCCTTGTCAAGTCGCCCTTACTTGATCAAGTCTGCCTTTTGCCAATGCCAAGCTATTTTGGCATCAAGTCACCAAGCCATGATGCCATTCTCATTGCTAAGTCGTTTGCCCACAATTTACTTAGTTGCCAGCCCGCTCACCTAAGTCATGGCAACATCATATTGCCAATGCCACTGCCTTGGCACTAAACTGCCCTATTTTAGCGCCGAGGTCTTTCCCGTTTTGCCTTGTCAAGCTTTCGTCTAGCCCACCTAGTTCCGTCAAGGTCTTGGACTTTGCTTGCACTCAGCCCACTCATATTTTGGTGTAGTCCGTCACACCGTAGCCCTCAAATAGAAGTGTAGTCCATCACACTTGCCCTTGCAATAGTTTGTTGCCATTGACAACACCCGCATCGTCTTGCATGTTGATTTCCCCGCACATAGGCCAATAGCAAGGCCATCATGCCAAATCCTCGCCACTACCGCGCCGCTTGCCGATAAGCTTTGTCAAGGGTCTAACAAACCACCCCAACCGGTTGAATTCGACGCCCTCGTCGAATATTTCCAACATATGCTCGCCATTTGCAAAGACATCACAAGTTCAGGACCCGTTTGAGAATTACATTGTCCTTGCCCTCAAGTGCAACGTTTTTTCTCATTTGCTTTTCCTGCCCGTCATTCCCATAGCAAATAAAGCACGCAACTGACTTGATTTGAAAGAACCCACTCTAATTTTTGGCACCCACAAACTCGAAATTCCTGCATCACTGCCTTCCTTGACTTTTTTTGAATTTCTAAGCCAAGAGAGTCCCTTCCACGAACAAGCACGCTGACCTACTATCTTGTAGTCTTGTCCATGGCCGTTTCGACCTCGTCACGAACCTGCCTCGCTCTGATACCAGTTGTCACATGGGCGTTTTCTGTCCGCCAAAAATGTTGCCCGCTGTGCGACAGTCAAGTCCCCACTTGGCTTCAGCCTTGCCCGATTTTCTTTCGCTTTCGAGGTTTAACACTTAGGATCAATTTAAGGCAATGTAAACATAGAAGGACACAAGCAGATTTACAGGAACCCTTTTCCAACCTTTTATAATAAATCAATTACAAAGGAAATTCTCGAGTTTGGCAAGGTGCTGCCACCCTTGGCAAGCACCAACTTACAAAAATAGCCGAGACTTGCACGATTCTGCCCTATAAAATCCCCCGCCTAAGGAGTCTCGTGCTTCCCACTCGTTTGGGGCACATATTTTGCCATGCTCAAGCCTTGACATAGACAACCCTATGCCTAAATCTTCTCTATTTCCCACCCTAGGTACTTAGCCCATTTTTGGGGCTGCTAATACACATATATATAGTATAGTAAGCCCAAAACTGATTTCCTGTTTCAGTTGACATCCCCCAACTGATAGCACATGATCCCCATGATCAAAACGTGCATGTCATGATAGAATATGCTTAAAAACGTGCAAAGACTCAGCCTTATAATCAGCAACTCTTGAACAAAGGCAGTTGTAATCGCCCAACTGCATAGCATGTGCACAACACACGTGAGAACCGCTCCATATGCGCTGCATGTGCGCGTTCCTGGCCAGCTGCTGCACGCCCAAGGTTAGCTTTGCGCCCAGCCTTGGCCTTTGACACTGCTCCCGCTCAATGCCATCGCCACAGCTCGTTGCCCATGACTTAGCCGCACGCCCGCCCGCTGCCACAGTTGCTTGTCCTTGTCAAGTTGCCCCTACTTGATCAAGTCTGCCTTTTGCCAATGCCAAGCTAATTTTGGCATCAAGTCACCAAGTCATGATGCCATTCCCGTTGCTAAGTCGTTTTTCCACAATTTACTTAGGTGCCAACCCGCTCACCTAAGTCATGGCAACATCATATTGCCAATGTCAATGCCTTGGCACTAAGTTGCCCTATTTTAGCGCCAAGGTCTTTCCCGTTTTGCCTTGTCAAGCTTCCGTCCAGCCCGCATAGTTCCGTCAAGGTCTTGGCCTTTACTTGCACTCAGCCCACTCATATTTTGGTGTAGTCCGTCACACCATAGCCCTCAAATAGAAGTGTAGTCCATCACACTTGCCCTTGCAACAGTTTGTTGCCATTTACAACACCCACATTGTCTTGCATGTTAATTTCCCCGCACATAGGTCAATGGCAAGACCATCATGCCAAATCCTCGCCAGTGCGCGCCGCTTGCCGATTAGCTTTGTCAAGGGTCTAACAATAGGACATGTGACAGTCCTTTGGCATATTGTTGCTTCTTTTCAAATTGGCAGTTGGAAGAGTAACCTAGTAATATAGTTTACATGCACATCGCAATTACATATTAAAAGTCAAGTTGCTTATTTAATCCTTGTATCTTTTTTCTTTAAAATAGACAAAAAAGAAAAGTCTACCTTCATAAAATAGGATAATAGAACGAAACTTCCTGGTGACATACACTTTCCTATTTACTTGTTAGTTGGTATTTGGTATTTGAAGTGTGTGATAATCATATCTAAAGGTTTAAACTATTTGAAAAAGTACATATTATTTTTTTGATATTTGAAGTGTGTGATAATCACATATTATTGTTTTATTATGCATTATTTTTTATGAGCCAAGCAACAGAGGCGGCTCAATGGTATTGGATGCCTAATTAAAGAAAAGTTGTAATAAGAGGCCTTAAAGTACTTATTTAACTGTTTTAGATATTTTTGTTTAAAGTTTATTTTTACTTTTTGAGATGCAATTTGATCTTGATAATGTAACCAACTCATTTAATCCTTGTTGAAACATTACTAACTTTTGATAAGATTTTATTAAGTTTAATTTTGATTTTTTCCCCTCATGACGGTCAACATAACTCACTATATATCATTGCCTCCCAAAGTAACAATCATATGGGAATTTGTATTTACAAAGATGATAAATAAATCAAACTATAGTTTTCTCTGATCTAATTAGCTTGAAGCGTACTTATAACAACCTTGAAAGAAAATATCTATAGGTAAAGTAGCCAATTCGCCCTTGTAAGAAGACCTTGACTTGCTGTTGTTGAGTGCGAGTCAACTTCCCTCCTATATACATTGTCAATTGGGCAGTACATTAGGATTTTGGAAGACCTGGAAATAATCAAGTATGGCGTCTGCTCTAGCTTTAAGCAGTAGCCGAACAACTCTGATTTTCTTGCTCCTTTCGCTGCTTGTTCTGTCAAACATACTTGTGGGCGTAAAACCTATAGAGAACAGATTCCTGGCAAGCTTTTGTTCAACCAATAGTAGTGACTATACAGAAGGAAGCAAATTTCAGTCAAATCTTAACCGCTTGCTGTACAGATCACTATACAATAACGGTGGCAATTTCATCTATGCAAAAGCCAGTGAAGGAGAAGACCCTGATAAAGTACATGGAGTATTCCTCTGTAGGGGAGACGTCGCACCTAAAGACTGCCAAAGCTGCATTGACGAGGCAACTGAGGAGATCTTGAGCGCATGTGCTCTCAAGAAACAGGCAATTGTATGGTATGATGAGTGTTTGATCCGCTATTCTAATGTATCTTTCGCCTCCACCCTGGACTACTCAGGTGGTTTCATTTTGTATAACACAAGAAACGTTTCGCGGCCAAAACAATTTATGGGGATTTTGGGTGCAATGTTTGATAACCTTACCTATCAAGCTACTTCAGTTAATCCCAACCTTAAATATGCTGCAAATTCTGATGAATTTGAACCGATTCAGAAGTTGTATGGCATGGTGCAGTGTCTACCTAATTTGTCAGCTGCAGATTGTCGCGCTTGCCTGAATACTGCTCTTTCTGCAATCAGTACTCTACTCTCTGACGCCAGAGTACCACGCGGATGCAGAGTTCTATATGCAAGCTGCAATTTAAGGTATGAGCTATATCAGTTCTTAAATCCTGCTGGACGGGAGCCATCGACCAGCCAGGGTAACAAGGATAAAGGTAATCCTGGCGGACAGGGTCCGGGAGCACCACAGCGATCGACCAGCCAGGGTAACGAGGATAAAGGCAAGTAAAAGATCTTCTCTTCTACTATTTGATAAGCTGCATGCAGTAGTTTTATTTCCAGAGGTTGTTTGTGAAGCCAAATATCCTAAGAAAAGGAAGCAATTTCCCAGAGAATCTATATGGAGGCACCTATTTTCCCTGTCTTTCACATTAAACTAATGGCTTCAAATTCATATAAAAAGCTTTACAATCCTAATCATATTATACTACATTTTTGGTCCATTTTAAATGTCATGACACACATAAATTAAGAAAATCATTTACTAGTAATATCAATCATTAAAAGGTTACGTTACTTGACTAAACTAAGCTTTGTCCCTCAAAGTGAAGGGCAATCGTCACGTCTCCAACTTGAAGTATTGAAATGTCATAAAAGAATGAAGAATATGGCTCTTGGACGGAGAGTGCAGGTTTGACATAAATGTCGATAATGTTCTCTAAATTTAGCTGTTTGACAATGAGTTGCATATTCTCTTTACCATTTCAGAAAATTGTACCTAAAAATCCTAGTTGTTATTCACGTATTCAGATTTCAGTGGGGCTAGAGCAATTTACCATTGCATGTGACAAAACTGGCCTCACAAACTTAAGGAAATAGCAGAATGTAATTCTAATTTTGAGTTTTCCCCAATTATCTGAAAAGAGGGGATAGTTCTTTTGAGTAGATATATATTTCTATTTTCTACGAAAAGTTTAGAACTCCGGTTGCGGTTTTCAAGGTTATAAATTGACATACAAATAGCATCCTAGAACTGCTTGTTAATCTCAGACGCCACTGTTTGTTATATAATCTGAATTTGAACAATGGTTAAACAATGGACTTTTCTATATCTCAAGTTTCTTGTACTAAGAGTCAATTACTCAAATGGTCACTCAGCTACCCCAAATTATCTTCTAAAGTCACTTTTCTTTCGTTTGTAACAACAAAATCACTGAATTATGCCTATTGCACTTAGAAGGTCACTCAACTAGATTTTTCAAATTTTGAATTGCTAAATACCTATTTTACCCTCTAAATTATAAATATTTATCTTCTTTTTATTTTTAAAACTTTTTAGTATTAACAACAACAACAACAACATACCCAGTAAATGTTGAGTTTTGGATTGTTGAGTTTTTGTTTAAGATGAAATAGTCTTAAAATGAGAGTGAATGTGAAATGAGATTTGGATTTGGATTTGGATTCGGATTTGATCAAATGATACTAAACTACGCTTTGTCGCCCCTTCTCCAACTTGCAGAATTGAAATATCACAAAATAATGAAGAATATGGCTCTTGACTGGAGAGTGCAGGTTTGACATAAATGTCGATAATGTTCTCTAAATTTAGCTATTTGACAATGAGTTGCATATTCCCTTCACCATTTCAAAAAATTGTACTAAAAAGTTGTTATTCACGTATTCAGAATGTGATTCTAATTTTTGAGTTTCCCCAATTATCTGAAAAGAGGGGAAAGTTCTTCTGAGTAGACATATATTTCTATTTTCTACTAAAAGTCTACAACTCCGGTTACTGTTTTCATGGTTATAAAATGACATACAAATAGCATCCTAGAACTGCTTGTTAATCTCATACGCCACTGTTATATAATCTGAATTTGAAGATTGTCTTAAACAATGAACTTTTCTATATCTCAAGTTTGTTGTACTAAATAAGTTTAATTATCAAGGCATTCTACTCACAGGTAACCATTGATTTTGAGCATTGAATTTACCAAATATTTTCTGTTTTCAGGCGGAAATACCTCGAAGACAGAGCTTATTAGTATCATCATTGGTGTTATAGCACTGTTGGCTGTTGTACTGGCAGGAACTAGTTTTTACCTTGTGAAAAGAAGAAGACGTATAGCCAAAGGTAAAAGGTTATTGGTGTATTGGGTTTAAAAGAAACTGTTTTTTTCCAGCTAACCAATCAAAAGTTGAATCTCTACAGAGGGGGATGAAAGTAATCAAGAAACTCAATTGCTTAACATGATAGAAGAAACACTTACTGAAGATTTTTCGAATGATGATTTTAGCTCCGAAAAGCAGGCGAGGTCCAAAGAGTTTCCAGTTGTTAAACTAGACCTCATTCGAGCAGCTACTCAAAATTTTTCTGAAGAAAACAAGCTTGGAGAAGGTGGATTTGGTCCAGTGTACAAGGTAACAATCCCTATCATTTATCACATTGCTAGAGGGGGTCAGTTTGTCCATAGTTTTTGGTCATCTGGTGTTGTGTATAACATTCCAGGGAAAACTAGCCAATGGCATAGCAATTGCAATCAAGAGGCTCTCTAGAGCATCTGGTCAAGGGCTGAAAGAGTTCAAGAATGAAGTCATCTTAATTGCCAGATTGCAGCACAGAAATCTCGTGAGGCTCTTGGGTTGCTGCTTAGAGGGAAATGAAGCATTGCTTATCTATGAGTTCATGCCCAACAAAAGCTTGGACTTCTTCCTCTTCAGTTTGTCCTAAACTTATTTGGACAATTGGTCGCTAAGCAACAATTGTTCACTAACTTCATTCTTTACTTTGTTTTTCTAGATTCAAGAGAAAACAAGATTCTGGATTGGAGACAGCGTCTCCACATTATTAAGGGAATAGCCAGGGGAATTCTGTATCTACATGAGGATTCTCGACTGAGAATCATTCATAGGGACGTAAAAGCTAGCAACGTTTTACTGGACAAAGATATGAACCCGAAGATATCAGACTTTGGAATGGCAAAGATGTTTTGCGGAAATCAATGTGAAGCCAATACAAATAGAGTTGTTGGAACCTAGTAAGACTTCTGATTGAGTTTTTCTTCTACCAAAAATTTGACTTTTACATTTGTCTGAAATATTTAGAACACAAAAGATGTGCCACCTTGCGCCTTTAAGTCCCACGATCAGAATATCTCAACATGCAGAGCGCAAAGAGGAAGAACTAGCCTGCACATAAGGAGTATGTTTAATAGAAATTAAATAAATAAACAAACACGTGCTCTTTCTCTAAAACATTCTTTTAGATGACGCCCTAACAGAATTCAAACATATGTGATATTTGATGTGTGAAATTGCAAGCTAGATAGCTGAAGATGATTCGAAAATGTGTTGACATTGTGTAAACGACATTGTGCTATAAGAATGATGCTGAAGACCAATTTTTTTTACTTCTACAGTGGATATATGGCCCCTGAGTATGCAATGGAAGGACTCTTTTCTACTAAATCAGATGTTTTCAGCTTTGGAGTTCTGGTCCTTGAGATAGTAAGTGGGAGGAAAAACAATGGCTATGTTTCAGAATATGGTCAGAGCCTCCTTAATTTTGTAAGAGTCTTCCTTTTCCATTTTTTGTTTTTTTGTTATGTCAATTTCAACTTGCATAAATCATCCTGATATCATCTTGAAAATATAGGCATGGAAATTGTGGTGTGAAGGGAAAGGATTAGAGCTTATGGACCCTGGCTTATCGCAGTCCTGTGTGGCAGCTGATATAACAAAATGCATCCATATCGGGTTGCTCTGCGTTCAACAAGATCCAACAGATAGACCTACCATGTCCTCTGTAGTTTTTATGCTGGAAAACGACCCTCAAACGCTTCCACAACCATCACAGCCTGCATTTTCTATTGGGCGAATTGTCGTGAGATCAGCTGATCAGCCTCCATCTAATGATCACTTGTGTTCGGTTAACGATGTCACTTTATCAATTCAATCACCCCGATGATATATATATTTAAATCTTATCCAGCTGTTGTTCTGACAATTATAGGGCGTCAATTCTTCCACAAGGGGTCGTTCAGTTGGCAGATAAGTTAATGCAGAGATTATCAGACAAAAATTACAATATAAGGATTAATAATTCTGTATTATCTAGTGCATATGCATTTCTTAGTGGATGTTTGATTCATAGTATTAAAATGGGACATACATTGTATAATCTAAAACATTATTTGGTTTTATACTGGAGAATGTTTATTTCTAGTTACAGCCTTGGAATTGCCCAAGTGCATATATGAAGAGAAGGCTTCGGTAGAAGGACAATTTTGTCATTTGGATGTTTTCCCCGGTATAGCTAATTCGTGTATCAATTTCACGTTGAATTTGGTATCAAATGATAGAAGGATTCTTGTAAAAAGTTATAGAGTCCATTACTCAGATAGTCACTGAACTATATAGAATCTTAGGCTTAAATTCAAGTCCACTGGTTCAAATTAGAAACCTTCAATCATGTAATAATGGTGTGAATGAATGAAAATGTTGGTTCCGTTGAAAATTTTGGCTGAAGATGTCATTCTGAATTAGTCAGGTAGCAAATATTGGTTGTTTTGAGTGATTTGGGTGTTGTTTTGGTCGAATCTGAAGCTATTGGTGACCACTGGGTCTCCGACGATCTGATTTTTTCTTGTTTTCCTAATACATGTCTTTTTTTTTGTGCAATTTTTCTACCTGGTATTGGTTTTTCCTTTTGCTTAGTATTATTATTGAAGCATTTTAATGGTTAATTAGGATTATTAGTGTAAAACTATGAGTAAGAAAAAGAAAAAGAAAAAGAAAAAGAGGAAAGTTAAAAGATTTCTGACGTGGTTTTGACGTGGCGCGCATGTGCAAAACATCTCATATTGTGAGATTGGTATTAGTGTTTCGGGGGATAATTCACTCCAAATACGTTTAGGCATAAAAGAATACCCGTTTAATTTAAGTGAGGTAACAACATCTTTGCTGAATTATTCCTACGCACAATAAATATAATTTTAAACCCTTTCTCTTCCTTTGGCATGCGTTCACAACTTTTTTTCCTCGATTTCCCATCCAATATTTGGTACCATCTAATCCAGATTCGTGCCGAAATATTTTATATTGGGGATAACACACTCCCGATCAAAGGCAATTCTATTTTCAGGATTCAAACAAGAGACATTTGATTATGGGTGGCGAAGTATATTTCTCCCCAACAACCTTTGCTTTTACCCTACTTGCACAATACAAAAATTAGCTATATGTGGATAAAAGTCCAAATGATAGTACCTTTGGGCAATTCTAACGTTGCAGCGGGAAAAAGTTTATACAGTTTAAAACCAAAAGCAATGTTTTAGATTATAATTGTTGCGGAAGTCAAATGTATATAGTGTGAATAAGTCACAACTACTATACCAAAAATTATGACATCCACCAAATAATAAATAAGACAATAAAACAACAATAAAAGGAACACCAGAATTTACGAGGTTCGGCTAATTTTGCCTACTCCTCGGACACAACCAATATTTTATTCCACTCCAAAAATACAAGTGAAATGATACTAAAGAGAGAAGATACAAATGCCTTAAACAGATGAGAAGGCAAATGAGAGGTGTATTTAAATCCTAAACATTAAACCTTCTTTTATAGAGGAAAAAATCCCCCCAACTCTTCTCCCAACCGATGTGGGACTTTGGCATTTTGCCAAACTTCAACAAATCTCCACCTTGGCAAAATTCCACATCTTCAATTCTCTCTCAATAACAAATTTTGGTTGTGTCTTCATCTTCAATCTTCAGTGTTCAACAATGTTGATCAAATCCAAACAATGTTGAAACTTGATCGTAGTCACCACTTTTGTCAACATATCAGCAGGATTCTCCGTAGTATGAATTTTTTTCACCGTGACTCCACCTTCTTCTATGATTTCTCGTACAAAATGATACCGAACATCAATGTGCTTTGTCCTTGCATGATAAACTTGGTTCTTCGCTAATTGAATAACACTTTGACTATCACAAAAAATTGTGATACCTTTTTGTTCAACACCAAGCTCCTTTAGAAATCCTTGAAGCCAAATTGCCTCCTTCACAGCCTCTGTAATAGCCATATACTCTGCCTCTGTTGTAGACAAAGCAACTGTTGACTGCAAAGTAGACTTCCAACTAACTGGTGCCTTTGCAAAAGTAAACACATAACCAGTAGTTGATCTTCGTTTGTCCAGATCACCCGCAAAATCTGAATCACAATATCCAACTACAGACTGATTATCTTCCTGCTCAAAAACTAACCCAACATCTACAGTATTATGAATATACCGTAGAATCTACTTCACAGCTTGCCAATGCTCCTTTCCTGGATTATGCATATATATGCTAATAACTCCAACAACTTGTGAAATGTCAGGTCTCGTACATACCATTGCATATATCAAGCTACCAACAACATTTGCGTATGGTACCTTTGACATATATTCTCATTCAGCTTCATCCTTTGGCGACTAGTAGTACTCAGCTTAAAATGGGGAGCAAGTGGAGTACTAACTGGCTTAGTCTTGTCATCTATGCCAAAACGTTGTAGTACTCTCTGCAAATATTCTTTCTGAGATAAACAGAGTTTCTTTAAACGTCTATCTCTTATTATCTCCATGCCAAGAATTTTCTTTGCCTCACCCAGATCCTTCATCTCGAACTCCTTCTTCAGTTGAATCTTCAACTTATCAATTTCTTCCGAATTCTTGCAAGCTATCAACATATCATCAACATATAGGAGAAGATATACAAAGGAACCATCTTTAAGCTTGCGCAAATACACACAATGATCGTATTTGCTTCTCTTGTACTCTTGCCGCAACATAAACTCGTCAAATCACTTGTACCATTGTCTAGAAGATTGTTTCAATCCGTACAACGATTTTTCAAGTTTGCATACCATATTTTCTTTTCCAGCAACTTTGAATCCTTCTGGCTGAGTCATGTAGATTTCCTCCTCCAAGTTTCCATGTAAAAACGCAGTTTTTACATCCATCTGAACTAGTTCCAAATCCAATTGTGCTACCAAAGCCAACACAATTCTAATGGAGTAATGTTTTACAACTGGAGAAAATACTTCATTGTAATCAATTCCCTCCTTTTGAGCATATCCTTTGGCCACCAATCTTGCCTTGTAGCGAACATCTACTTGGTTAGGAAATCCTTCTTTCTTTGCAAATACCCATTTGCACCCAATTGCTTTCTTTCCCTTCGGGAGATTGGCCAATCTCCATGTATGATTCTGATGAAGGGACTGCATTTCATCATTCATGGAAATCCTCCACTTATCTTCTTCTGAACTTTGGACAACGTCTTTATAAGTGGTAGGAACATCATCAGCTACAATTGAGGTTGCACAAGCAACCGTCTCTATGAGACGAACATGTTTCGTTATTGTTCTTTTTGGCCTGCTGGTTTCTATTGATTCAAGTTGTTGTTGAGGTTCGTGAGTTGGAATCTCCTCTACTGGCTCTCCTTCCAGAGGGTAATCTTCATTTGTTTCCTCCTCTGCTTCTTGTGTAGGAAAAATAAATTTTCCTTCAAACTCCATCTACTTAGAAACACCTTCATTTTGTTTGGTATCTTCTGTTACCTTATTTACCATAGCAGATTCATCAAAGGTAACATCCCTGCTGAATATTACTTTCTTTGTCATAGGACACCATAAGCGATATCCTTTGACTCCAGAAGTAATTCCCATAAAAATAGTCTTCTTTGCCCTTGGATCCAATTTTGACTTTATCACATGATAATATGCAGTTGAGCCAAACACGTGCAAAGACTCATAATCTACAGCAGGCTTTCCATACCATTTTTCAAATGGTGTCTTGCCATCAATAGCAGCAGATGGTAAGCGATTAATGAGGTGGCATGTATATGTAACTGGCTCAGCCCAAAATTCTTTGCCCAAACCAGCATTGGATAACATACACCGTACCTTCTCCAGCAAGGTCCGGTTCATACGTTCTGTCACTCCATTCTGTTGTGGTGTATGTCTGACAGTGAAGTGTCGGACGATGCCATCATTTTCACAGACCTTATTGAAATGATCATTTTTGTATTCACCTCCATTGTCTGTGCGAATACACTTGATCCTCCTGCCTGTTTGATTCTCCATCATCGTCTTCCATTTGAGAAAAATTCCCAGCACTTCATCTTTGCTTTTCATTGTATACACCCACACTCTTCAGGAAAAATCATCAACAAAGGTTACAAAATAGTGCTTCCCACCTAATGAAGGTGTTTTGGAAGAACCCCAAATATCAGAGTGTACATAATCCAAAATGCCTTTAGTATTATGGATCGTTGTACCAAATTTAACCCTTGTCTGTTTCCCTTTGACACAATGCTCACAAAACTCCAAGTTGCAAGCCTTTACTCCTTCTAACAATCCTTGATCTGATAGAGTTTTCAAGGATTTTCCTCCAGCATGTCCCAAGCGCATGTGCCATAGCTTGGTTGCTTCTGCCTCTTTGTCGTCACTGGATGTCACTGTCGCTGTCCCAATAACTATACTGCCACGATAGCGGTACATATTATTATTCTTCCGATTAGCCTTCATTACTACTAGTGCACCGGAACATACTCTCATCACTCCATTTTCTACAATGATTTTGAACCCTTTTGATTCTAGGGCTCCTACATTGATGAGATTCTTCTTCAAATCCGGTACAAATCGAACATCCGTTAATGTTCTGATCATTCCATCATGGTTCCTTAATCGTATTGAACCAATGCCATATGAGGTAAGAGGGTTGTTATCCGCTGTGTGGATGACTCCATATTCTCCTTCTTGAAATTCCACAAGCCAGTCCCTGTTGGGACACATATGATAGCTACAAGCCGAGTCCATCAACCATATGTCTGATGATGTTGATGACTTTGTTGTAACTAATGAGAAGTCTGAATCATCACAATCAGCTACATTTGAATCCATAATGGCCTTTCCATTGTTATGTTTGGCCTTATTCTTCAACTTCGGACAGTCTTTCTTCCAATGCCCTTTTTCTCGACAAAGGCACATTCATCTTTGCTGGGTCTGGATCTTGACTTGGATCTTCCCTTCTTTGTCCTCGTTTGATTTTGAGGACGACCCCTCACAAATAGTGCTTCTCCTTCTCCGTCCTTCTGTTTTTCTCGCTTTCTTTGTTCATAGCTGTACAAAGCCGAACAAACTTCTCTGAGAGAAACTTCGTCATTTCCATGGAGTAGAGTAGTTTCAAGGTGCTCGTACTCATCAGGAAGTGACGCCAACAACATCAAGGCCAAGTCACCATCATCATAAGTTGTATCCATATTTTGCAAATCTGTGACCAACTTATTGAAACTGGTGATATGTTCATTCATCGTGGTACCAAGAACATAGGTAAAGTGAAACAGTCTCTTCTTCATGTACAATTTATTTTGACTGTTTTTCTTCAAAAATTTATCCTCCAGTGCTTTCCATAATTTACTTGCAGAAGTTTCCTTTGTGTATGGATATTTCTGCTCTCTAGCAAGGTAGGATCGAATGGTACCGCAAGCAACACGATTGAGAATCTTCCAATCTTCTTCTCCAATAACATCTGGTTTCTTTTCTTCAATGGCCAGATCTAGCCCTTGTTGAAAAAGGACATCTAGAACCTCGCCTTGCCACATCCCAAAATGTCCGGACCCGTCAAATATTTCTACCGCAAATTTCGCATTTGACACAATTCTTGTCATAAGCGAAGATGTCAATGATGACGTATTGTTGACACTTGATGTAGATTTTTCTTGTTTATTGTCTCCCATATTTGACACAAATATAGCTGACGATACAAATCAAGATTATTTTCTTTCTGATGTAGAAGATCAGACTAAGCTGCAACCACAGAGCATACTCAGACAGAACCTTGACTCAGTTACCAAGATAAATCTTTTCTGATGTGGAAGATCAGACTATGCTGCAACCACAGAGCATACTTAGACAGTACCTTGGCTCTGATACTAATTGTTGCGGAAGCCAAATGTATAAAGTGTGAATAAGTCACAACTACTGTACCAAAAATTATGACAGCCACCAAATAATAGATAAGACAATAAAGCAACAATAAAGGGAACACCAGAATTTACGAGGTTCAGCTAATTTTGCCTACTCCTCGGACACAACCAATATTTTATTCCACTCCAAAAATACAAGTGAAATAATACTAAAGAGAGAAGATACAAATGCCTTAAACAGATGAGAAGGCAAATGAGAGGTGTGTTTAAATCCTAAACATTAGGCCTTCTTTTATAGGGGGAAAAATCCCCCCAACTCTTCTCCCAACTGATGTGGGACTTTGGCATTTTGCCAAACTTCAACAATACATACGTATATCCCTTCGTAGTAGTGTGGACCAAAACATCCACGAGGAAATGTACATGCACTAAATAATACGGTAATTATATATCTTGGAATTGTAAGTTTTCTATTATAATCTCTGCATCAACTTACTGCGAATGGAACAAGCCCTTGTGGAAGAATTGACGGTCTATACTTATCAGATTCAAACGTTATTTGGGTGATAGAATTGACAAAGTGGCCTCGTTATTGGAGCATAATTGATCATTAGATCGAGGCTCAGCTGATCTCACGACAATTCGCCCAATAGAAAATGCAGGCTGCGATGGTTGTGGAAGCGTTTGAGGGTCATTTTCCAGCGTAAAAACTACTGCGGACATGGTAGGTCTATCTGCTGGATCTTGTTGAACGCAGAGCAGTCCAATATGGATGCATTTTGTTATCTCAGCTGCCACACAGGACTGCGATAAGCCAGGGTCCATAAGCTCTAATCCTTGCCCTTCACACCACAATTTCCATGCCTATATTTTCAAGATGGTCTCAGGATGATTTATGCAAGTTGAAATTTACATAACAAAAAACTAGCCGACTTCGAAACAAAAAATGGAGAGAAATACACTTACCAAATTAAGGAGGCTCTGACCATGTTCAGAAATATAGCCAGTGTTCTTCCTCCCACTTATTATCTCAAGCACCAGAACTCCAAAGCTGAAAACGTCTGATTTAGTAGAAAAGAGTCCTTCCATTGCATACTCAGGGGCCATATATCCACTGTAAAATTGGCAGATTGAAGTAAATGTTGTACTTGACCATCAATCTTATAGCATGATGTCGTTTTACACAATACCAACAGATTCTTGCATCATCTCCAGTTATCTAGCCTGTAATTTCTAATATCAAATATGTTTAAATTATGTTAGCACTTCATCTAAAAGCGTGTTTTAGAGAAAGAGCACATGTTCGTTTATTTATTTAACAATAATTTGTATTCAGCATACTCCTCATGTGCAGGCTAGTTCTTCCTCTTTGAGCTCTGCATTTTGAGATATTCTGATCGTAGGACTTAAAGGCACAAGATGACACATCTTTTATGTTCTAAAAATATATCAGACAATGTAAATTTCGAATTTTTGATAGAAGAAAAACTCAAGAGTGATGACAAGTGCAGAGCTTGAATCAGAGTCTTACTAGTTTCCAACAACTCTATTTGTATTGGCTTCACATTGATTTCCGCTAAACATCTTTGCCATTCCAAATTCTGATATCTTCGGGTTCATATCTTTGTCCAGTAAAACATTGCTAGCTTTTAGGTCCCTATGAATGATTCTTAGTCTAGAATCCTCATGCAGATACAGAATTCCCCTGGCTATTCCCTTAATAATGTGGAGACGCTGTCTCCAATCCAGAATCTCATTTTCTCTTGAATCTAAAAAGAGAAGTAAAGAATGAAGTTAGTGAACAATTGCTCCATTGCGGTACACTGATTAACCAAATAAGTAAAGGACAAACCGAAGAGGAAGAAGTCCAAGCTTTTGTTGGGAATGAACTCATAGATAAGCAATGCTTCATTTCTCTCTAAGAAGCAACCCAAGAGCCTCACGAGATTTCTGTGCTATAATTTGGCGATTAAGACGACTTCATTCTTGAACTCTTTCAGCCCTTGACCAGATGTTCTGGAGAGCCTCTTGATCACAATTGTTATGCCATTGGTTAGTGTTCCCTGGAATGTTATACACAACATCAAATGACTGGACAAATTGACGTCCTCTAGCAGCTAGATTCATTATATTAAGATAATATGTTTTAAAATATGATAATTTATAGGAACTGTTACCTTGTACACTGGACCAAATCCACCTTCTCCGAGTTTGTTTTCTTCAGAAAAATTTTCTGTAGCTGCTCTAATGAGGTCTAGTTTTACAACTGGAAACTCTATGGACCTCGCTTCTGAGCGAAAATCATCATTCGATAAGTCTTCAGCAAGTGTTTCTTCTATCATGTTGAGCAATTGAGTTTCTTGACTACTTCCATCCCCATATGAAAAGATTCAACTTTTGATCCGTTAGCTGAAAGAATTACTTTCTTTTAAATCCAAAACACCAATATCTTTTTACCTTTCGCTATTCGTCTTCTGCTTTTCACAAGGTAAAAACCAGTTCCTGCCAGTACAGTAGCCAACAGTGCTATAACACTTATTTTAATGCTAATTAGCTTTGGCTTCGAAGTATTTCCACCTGAAAATAGAAAATGTATAGTCGGTCAATTCACCACTGAAATCAACTGTTACCGGAAAATTTTATTTTGTGTCTCATACAACTATACAACTGACAGTAGTTGTATGAGACAACTTTTTTGTCTCACAATTTTGTGGACCCACATTTTTGTGGACCCAGAAGTGTAAAGATTGGGGTCCATAAATTTGTGAGACAACAATGAGCCTCATACAACTAGTGTAAGTTGTATGAGACACAAAATAAAACTTTTCATGTTCCCTTATGAGTAGAATGCCTTGATAATTAAACAAAGACCATCACTTATTTAGTACAACAAACTTGAGATACGGAAGAGTCCATTGTTTAAGACAATCTTCAAACTTAGATTATATAACAGTGGTGTCCGAGAGTAACAAGAAGTTCTAGGATGCTATTTGTATGTCAATTTATAACCATGAAAACAGCTACCGGAGTTCTAGACTTGTAGTAAAAATAGAAATATATGTCTACTCAGAAGAATTATCTCCTCTTTTCATATAATTGGGGAAAACTCAAAATTAGAATCACATTCTGTTATTTTCTTAAGTTTGTGAGGCCAGTTTTGTCACATGCAATGGTAAAGCTTTAGCCCCTCTGCATACGTGAATAACAACTCGGACTTTTGGTATAATTTTCTGAAATGGTGAAGGGAATATGCAACTCATTGTCAAACGGCTAAATTTAGAGTAGATTATCGACATTTATGTCAAACCTGCACTCTCCAGCCAAGAGCCATATTCTTCATTCTTTTGTGACATTTCAATTCTGCAATTTGGAGAGGGGGCGACAAAGCGTAGTTTAGTCAAGTAACCTTTTAATGATTAACGTTATTAGTAAATGATTTTCTTACTTTATGTGTGTCAAAGCCTCAAGACATTTGAAATAGACCAAATGTAGTATAATATGATTAGGATTGTAAAGCTTTTTTATATGAATTTGAAGCCATTAGTTTAATGTGAAATACAGGTTGCAGTCGTCGGTGCAATAGAACTCCAAAGGCAAAATGTGAAAGACCTTCCTAGTGCCATCGCTGCTACGGATGCATTGAGTGATTTTCGATTGGGACAGGATGGTTCTGATTTCTCTACTACTTCAAAGTCCAAAAACGGGAACAAGGACAAGGCAAAAGAGTGGAGGAAAAATGAAAATGACAAGGGTAATGCTGTTGAGGGAAATGGCAATGAAAAGGGAAAGCAATGTGCTGGACCTTTGACAAACAAGGGACAAAACAGCAAGTTTGTGTTGGACTTTAAGCCATTGGGCTTTAAAGTAGAAGAAGTGTGAATTGAAAATTGAGGGAAATAAAATGGAGGGAAAATAAAAAATTTGAAGAAGTGAACTTTTGTCTTGCACTTTGTCCCTCATTGGTGAGGGACAACCACATTTGTGTGCTTATATATAGAATCACTTCTTAAAGCTCTTAAAAGGAGTTGAAGAGAATGAACCCTCGCGCCGTCGTCGTCGTCGCTCGCTCGGCTCGGCTTTGGCTTTGGATCGATCGATAAGATTATTTTTTGGACAAAATTTATTTAATTATTTAATAATTAATTAAATGTCAAATCACTGCTGAAAATATGCCAGAATCCTGCTGAAGATTCAGAGGGCCTCTCTGACCGCGGTTTTGCCGCGGTCGCGGTAGAACCACGGCAGGCAGCGTATTCTTCTGAAAAGGCACCTTTTCGAGACACCTCTTCTGATAATTGCCTATAAATTCTGAGGCAAGGCTCCATTTTCGATATACGAAAAACACTCCAGAACTTCTTTCTTTCTGAATACACTGCATCCTAATTCACAGTCTCTCTCTCTCAAATTCGCAAGTGTGATTTTGCTCCGTTCTTTGAGTTCCTTGGTATCCTACAGTTTGTATTACCACTATTGCAGGAAGGTTTATTCCGTTTTATCCTGGGAGGATTTAATCCATTACCTTGGCAACGTGTGAGGGGGTTAAAATTCCTTAAGGACGCACAAGAAAATTGTGGACTCGGAATATTTCTTATTGTTTACTGTTTTTTGTTCTAGTTTTTCCTTCTAACAATTTTTCTTTAGTTTCCTCCTAATTTTGTGTTTCCACACAGGATTGATAACAGTTTAATGGCTATTTTATTTGCAAAGGACCACACATGGCGGAGGGACTGTCCAAAACTTGAACGGATTTTTACTTTGTTTGCTGAAGAAAAGAGTGAAGATGAGCCGAATGAGGAAGAACATAAGCAGGCAACAGCATATTTAGGACCTATGGTAGTGCTGAAAAATGCGGAAACTGCTTCGTCGAGGACGACGAATTCTTCGGGTGGGGGTGGTTTGTTAGCCCCTTGACAAAGGTCCTCAGCAGGTGTGGGTCGTGACAAGGATTTTCATTATGGACTTGGCACACAACCTGAAAATTGGGGCAACATCATGACGGGCAGCTCGGCATGACGGACTATGCGGGGTTGACAAATGTACCTTGAACGGAGGCAAGGCACATTTCACTTAGATGTGCGGGTTGGCATAACAATGGCAAGGTAAAGCCATGTCAAGCAGCGTCAAAGACATGATAAGACAAGGCAAGGCAGTGTGAGACAAGCAATAGCAATTGATGCGGGCATATTTGATCAAGTTGAGGGAGACTTGACAAAGCGGGCAGTTGTGGCAATGGGCGTTGATCGCAGCGGACTCAACCTAAGGAAGAGTGGGCGCTAATACTTTTACCCAATAGCGGTATCGGGGTCAAGTTTCCACAAGGAGCTTCAATTTGGAGTTGAGTGTTTGTATGGTCTAGGACTATGTTTTAGCTCCTAATTGATCTTCTAACATTTTTGGTTTTCTTTTGATTATCAACTATAATATAGCAACTACAAATTTAAAGCTAAGTTAGGCTAAGATATTGATTCTAAGTTGTATGCAATATAGAGAAAGGCACTAGGGTCGTGGCATGCATCTAGGTGGTCAACTAACGGGTAGAGATTCCTAATGCAAGAATGATGAATATGGGACTTATACTATAACTGTTGCACTTTTGCACCCACTCTCACACCTCTCGGTAGAGAGAGTGATTTTGCCCAATTGACTCTCTCGAGACCAATTGGGTAGGTCAATTTACCCAAGAAACTTATGGTTCAAGTTGGGTAATTACTCTCTCGAAGTTTAACCCGTTAATTGGGACTATCATTCTCAAGGGTCCATCCCAATTCCTTGTTGGAATTAATCTTGGGGTCATAGACTCTCTTTCTCAAGAAGAGTCAAGACTCACTAAGCTAGACTTAGTGTTTGCAACCACAAAATCTTAATGAAAACATAAGATTAATCCAAATAACAAATACCCAACATCATTCATGCACTAAACAATCACACCCATTAATTATCCACACTAGGGTTGAGCCACAACCCTAGCTAATGGGTTTAGCTAGCCATAATAGAAACAGAAATTGAAGAAATAGTAGATGAAATTGACATACTAATTAAATACAATGTTAATCTACTCAATTCCACATTAATACTAGAAAAAATTGCCCAAATTAGGCTAAAACCATGAAATCTCGAGTTCAGCTGCTATCTGATACGAAACCAAAACTCCAAAAAAAAACTGATCCTAAAAAGTAAAATGTTCTATTTATACTACACAGGAAAAACCAGACAAAAATACCCCTGAGGGTCTGGCGCGGACCGTGCACAAATGACGCGCGACCGCGTAGGGTTTTGGGTCTTCATATCTTGCTTCTGGCACTGGGGACGCGGGCAGCACAAATGTGACGCGCAGCCGCGTGAACTTCATCCACGCGGACCGCACTGATTAGGTGTGCGGCCGCTTGGGCTTTTTCCTTGAATGATTGGATCTCTGACACTCTTAGGCGCGGACCGCGTAAAAAGGGGCGCGGAACCCGTGAAAAGGGGCGCGGACCGCGCATCTTGACTTAAAAATGGCATGGCCTCCGAACTTTTCTGCGCGGTCGCGTGGCAAAATAGTGCGGACAGCGCAGGTTGACCTTGAAAATGCCCAGCCTCTGAACTCTCCTGTGCGGCCGCGTGACAAAACAGTGCGGACCGCACATGTCATTTTGTTCCCCCTTTCAGTTGTCTTTTGACACTTGGAAGATTTCACTCCTTTTTGAGCCGATCTTTGGTATTTGTCATCTTGTCGTTCAAACTTGCAATCAAGCGCAACTTGTAAGCATTTTGGGACAAATTTATAGCAGTTAATGCACAAAGCTTAGGTAAGAATGGGTATAAAATATGTAAAAATCACAGTTATCAGGCGTGTGCGGTCAAGTCAGTGGGCGGTAAGCTATGATCATGGCATTGGGGCGGAGCAATGTCAAAAGGCAAGGTTGGGCGCAATGTCAGGCTTGGGCGTGCAGGAATTGGCCAAATCAAACACATGCAGTGCATGTAACAGGGTGGTTGAGCGGTTACAACTGCCCATTTCAAACATGGCTGATCATGGGCACGTTTTTAGATCATGGCTGACTTTGTGTCTTAGTGCTACACGTTTTTAGCATGTTCTCCCATCAGTTGGGGCTTGTAAACTTACTTGTCTAAATCCTGCCAAGTGTAATTGGGCAGCAATACTATAAATATGTGTGTAAGCTGTCCCAAATGGGCAGAATACTTAGTCTTAAGGCATTGTGAAGCCAAAATTGTCTAAGTTATTTGATAAGGGTGGGAAAATCATTTTGGGGCAGGGAATTAGGGAATTCTTTGTCTTGGCCATTGGGTTGGCTATTGTGTTCTTGTATTCACATATTAATATGAGTTGGGAAGAAATCCCTGTATATCGTGCGTGCCTTTATTTACTGTTTTTGCTGCCTAAATCTTTCTAAGTTCAAAACGTCCCTAAAATAAAGCGATTGTTACTCATTTGATTTTGTTTCGTAACGATTTTAGTACTTTTATTGTTAACATACCGAATGTGTTGCAACTTAGGAATCACCAGGCAACTCTTTTGCTCTATAGGAATCAGGGGGAGGGGACAATTCTTGGAGGAGGGTTGTTATTTTCATCCAAGTAAGAAAAAGTCTATGGAAAAATGTTGTATATGTCACAATCTTTTTAAATAAAATGAACGAAAATGTCACAGCCTTTTTAAATAAAATGAACGAAGTCCCAAGGGTTGGAATTGGAAAGTAATAACAAGAAATACGGCATAAAGTCACTGGCTAAATTCCTAATTTCAAATTATTTTAGTCATAACATGTTCTCCCACAAGGATAAAAGTAATAAAGAAATATAGGATGTCTTTTTCAAATTAAGAAGTATCAAACGCATATCATCGTGATACTAACATTTTTGTACTTCATAAAACAAATATAATGTATTACAAAAATATTAAATAACTTTTTTGATATGATTAGTAATAACGTGCAACGCACGTTTATAGAGACTAATTTTATAAAAAAACAGTTGTTTCTTCATTTCTCAAACCATATAAATTAAAAAATACCTTTGACCCGTTATATAAAAAATAGCTTTGTAGTATTATTAGTTCGAATATTGGAATTTGCTTATAAAGACAAGTAAATTTGGCCGGGTCGGTTTGGGTCGGAGTTTGACTGAGTTTCTATGACTTGCTTATAAATTATTTTAATTAGTCCAAAAAAATATTTTAAAAAATCCATATGGACTCCCAAGTCAGTAATTTTCTACCGAAAAATCAATAAATCGGATTGAGTGATTATTAGAGTGCAATAGGAATAATTGAGTGACTTTGTTGTTACAAATGAAAGAAAAGTAATTTTCATCTATAATTTCACATAGTTCAATAACTATCTCAGTAATGGACTCTCTAACTTTTTACAAGAATCCATCTATCATTTGATACCAAATCCAATGTGATATAAATAATACACGAATTAGCTATACCGGGGAAAACATCCAAATGACAAAATTGTCCTTCTGCCGAAGCCTTCTCTTCATATATTGTCACGACCCAAACTGGAGGGCCATGACTAGCACCCGACCATACTTGCCGAGAACCAACGTACATTTCATCTAACCTTCATTATTATCTTTTAGGGCTGACGAGATCAATATAAATGGTAGACCTGGATCATGGACAACCAGCAATAAAATATGACGGCATGAACATACATAGCAGGGAATGACCAGACAATCAAGAAACTATATATAAGGTATGAGCTACCACGCTACCATGAAAGACTATACAACAAAAATCAGCCGACAAGGCATACCAAACTATACATGAGTCGACACTTGTTCATGTGCCTCTAAATGAACATAAGTGCTGCAACATAGCCGGAACAGGGCCCCGACATACCCATAATGTCTATAACAGAAATGCATACCAAGACCACGGCAAGTCCGGATAAGGGATCTCGCCAATCACCGCTGAACTGGACAGCCTACTGTGGTGGGGGAGCTGCACCTACCTGTCTATCAGGACCTGCAACAAGACATGCAGCATCCACAAACAAAAGGACGTCAGTACGAATAAAGTACTGAGTATGTAAGGCAGGGAACCATAAATACGAATAGTAATGTAAGCAGGGATAGAGAATATACAACCTGGAAAATCTGAGTACCTTTGAGGGCTACTGACATGCAATGCATGATACATATGTATGTATACATAAACTTTTAAAACATATGCCTCTGTGGGCATCATCATCATCATATCGTACCCGACCATAATAGGCTCGGTAAAAACATACCCGGCCATCATAAGGCTCGGTAGAATCCTACCCGGTCACGTGGAGCTCGGTAAAACCCAACTGATCAGTGGATGCACAATAGGTGCCGTACCCGGCCAACTATAGCGTGGCTCGGTAGAGTAAAATAGATACATATATATAATGCATGCTTGACTCATGGAATCACATTCTAAACCTTTTGGAGTGACGTAAGGTCGGTATCCTCTATACACGTTATTAGGACTAACTCTTCACTATGAACCTTATAAGAATCAGGAAGTACCAATAACATTGATAACATAAGAATAAGAGAAGCAACATTAACATCAATCATTCCATAAGAGGGAAAGCAATGTAAGTACTGCTAGCTTCTAAGAGTAGAGTATCTTTGGAAGCTCGTTCATTACATTATGTACAATCGGAGTCGTGCAAAAGAAGGAAAGGGATAGCCTCACATACCTTGTATATACTGCCCTAATCTCAAGCTATGCAATTGTCAAAACTCCTTAGTCTACAATAAGAGAAATGATACTATCGTTATCATTTAAGCGTCATAACTATTATGTATCGACCACAACCTATTTTACGATGAAACGGATAGCACCTCCCCTATATATATGACTTCACACCATTCCAAACAATCACCAAACAGCCCAAACAACATCAATAATAAACATATTGAGCCTCCCAAAATAGTCCACGCACAGCCTAATCACTCCATACATACGACGACCACCGTAGTCGTGTCAAACGACCCGGAAATGTTACGAATAACTATCATCCCACAACCCTACATATATATGGTGTTTATCCACACCCTTCCTCCTCCAAAACTCCACAAAACAGTAGTAAAATACGCAGCCCAACAGCAACGCAAAATAGTCCACAAAACAATAACATTACTACCAAGCCTTTCGATATATATTTCACAAGTTCTAGCTTCAATGGCTTAGACGCAACTTGGATAATCTTAAATACATATAGAGTAAGAGGTTCCTTACCTTTATATAGAAAGAAAAACTCCAATTTGACCTTAAATTTCCATGAAATATCCATCCAATGCTGCCACAACAACAAAAAAGCGAAACTAGCGATCAATTAGTGTTTTTCGGCACTAGAATCACTTTAGAAGGCTTGAAATCACCTAGGATTGATATTAAGAACATGAGAGAGTATTTAAGGAACATAAACCCTTTAAAACAACCTCCCACATGAGCTGGAGCGACACAAAAATGAGCAACAACAAGAAGAACAAAAGACTTACTAGCGCCACGGAATTCCCGACACTTGATTTGTGTTGTTTGCCCTTTTTTTGGGTATTGAATCTTGAGAGAACCTTGAGAGGATGTTACTAGGGTTCTAAGGTCTGAAAATAGTGAGAATAAATGACTTAAAACGGGTTGGAGGCATCCTATATAGGTCCAAATATCTTAAACCGCCTTAGTGGGTCCCATAGAGAGATGCTTGACGCAGTCTCGCAAAAATGCGAATATCTATCTACTACGAGATCGTATCGATGAACAGTTTAATGCGTTGGAAACTAGACTCATATATCTTTAATTTGGTTGGTAGATAATCCCGTAATTCCTTGTAAATTAGGAGAAAAGATTAGAAACATTTGACCTAATATTTAAGTAAAATTATGAACCTAAGTTGAGACAACTTTTGTCGTTTTTTGTTTCATAACTCGTTTGACTTCAAGACTTATGATACGGATATTATATGATTAAAATACCTTAATACATGACCTCTTGAGTGTATTAAGAACCGCTAGATTTACCTGAAAATACTAGTTACAACATCCTTGATTCATTTAACTTCTAATACTTGTTAATCACCCTTATACACTCTTGTATCACTTAAGACCAATAGGATTGACTTTTTATCATCTCAAAGATAATTCCTTATTGGATTTATGTTAACTAATATATGGCATGAACTAACACATATGGATATGGGTTGTAACACCCTCCCCCCCTTAGGAACATTCGTCCTCGAATGTAAGGGTTCATGGGGAGTTTAAATCATCGTGGATTCCAATGGAAATTTCCGATCAATTTTCCCCTATAAAATGGTCACTAGCAAAACTTGCAAGCAATTAAGCCCAACATATGGCTTCACAAGGCTACACAAAGCATTATGCATATTTACATTATCTACATATCACCATTTTGTATTAATGAGGAGTATTCTCAAATTATTGCTTACCTCATAGAGCCGTTTCACCTTCCAATGTATCCTGTCTTCCACCAGCATCCTTGTTATCTTCATTCTGGAATAGGTAAGGGTATTTAGACTTCATCTCCTCTTCTGCTTCCCATTGATTTACGACTGAGAGCATCTGCCACAATATTGGCTTTACCGGGATGATACAATATCTCGATGTCGTAGTCTTTCAGTAATTCAAGCCACCTACGCTGCCTCAAATTCAACTCTTTCTGCTTGAAGATGTATTGTAAACTCTTGTGATCTGTGTAGATGTCAACGTGGATGCCGTATAAGTAGTGCCGCCATATCTTCAAAGCATATATTACTGCAGCCAATTCCAAATCATGGGTTGGATAATTCTTTTCATGCTTCTTCAATTGTCTTGATGCATAAGCAATCACCTTCCCATGCTGCATCAATACGCACCCCAAACCTATACCTGAGGCATCACAATATACCACATAACCTTCTGTTCCTTCAGGAAGAGTGAGCACTGGTGCGGATGTCAATCGATTCTTCAGCTCCTGAAAACTACGTTCACAAGTGTTAGACCACTGGAACTTGGTAGCTTTCTGTGTTAACTTAGTCAGTGGTGATGATATAGAGGAAAACCTTTCCACAAACCGCCTATAATATCCTGCTAGCCCTAGGAAGCTGCGGATTTCTGATGGTGTTGTAGGTCTTGGCCAATTCTTTACTGCATCGATCTTCTAAGTGTCGACACTAATACCCTCGTCAGATATCACATGGCCAAGAAACGCTACTGAGTTCAGCCAAAATTCACATTTGGAGAGCTTAGCATATAACTTACAATCCTGAAGCGTCTATAATACTATCCGCAAGTGGCCTGCATGTTCCGCCTCCGAACGAGAATATACTAGAATGTCATCAATGAATACAATCACAAACACATCAAGATAGGTCCTAAATATAGTATTCATGAGATCTATAAAAGCTGTTGGGGAATTTGTTAGCCCGAACGACATCACCAAGAACTCAAAGTGCCCGTATCTTGTATGGAAGGCCGTCTTTGGAATATCCTTCTCCTTAACCCTTACCTAATGATACCCTGAACGTAAATCAATCTTGGAGAAATACTTGGCACCCTGGAGTTGGTCAAACATGTCATCAATTCTTGGAAGTGGATACTTGTTCTTTATAGTAGACTTATTCAACTGTCGATAGTCGATACACATCTGTAACGACCCGTCTTTCTTCCGCACGAATAGGACTGGTTCACCCCAAGGTGAAGTGCTAGGTCTAATATCCAGCAAGTCCTTCAACTGCACCTTCAACTCTCGCAACTCTGCCGGGGCCATTCTGTATGGAGGGATAGAGATCGGTTGAGTGTCAGGCAACACATCAATGCTAAACTCAATCTCCCTTTCAGGAAGAAGGCCTGTGAGTTCATCTGGGAAAACATCTGGGAATTCGTTGACCATGGGGATTGATTATAAAGTAGGCGGTTTCGCCTCCGCATCCCTAACGCGAACGAAATGATAAATGTAACCTTTTGAGATCATTTTCCTTTCCTTAAGATAGGAAATAAACCTACCTTTTGGTGTAGCAATATTCCCTTTCCATTCAATGATGGGTTCACCAAGAAATTGAAACCTAACCATCTTCGTACGGCAGTCAACATTTGCATAGCATGAGGCCAACCAGTCCATTCCCATTATCACATCAAAATCAACCATTTCTAACTCAAATAAATTTGCCGAGGTTTGATGACTACAAATCATCACAGTGCAACCTCTATATACCCTTCTAGCAATCACAGAATCTCCTATCGGAGTAGATACCGCAAGGGGTTTACTTATCAATTCAGGTTCAATGCCAAACTTATTAGCCACAATGGGTGTAACATATGATAATGTAGATCCCGGATCAATCAGTGCATATACATCATAAGAAAACACAGATATAATACCTGTAAAAAATCTGGAGACGGCTCGAGATCCTGTCGACCTACTAGAGCATAGGTTCGATTTTGACCACCCCTTAAACCCGGCACTGCACCTCTACCTCTACCACGACCTATCGACTACTGAAAACCCCGTGCTGGAGGTCGAACTGATGAGGAAGAAGCAGACACAGATCCAGTCGGTTGAGCCATACCATCACCTCCCCTGTTAGGACAATCCCGCATCATATGGCCAGGCTGTCCGCAAGAATAACATGCATCAGAACCTCGACAGCACAGTCCAAAGTGGGCCTTGCCGCAATGATCACAACGTGGTGTTGTGGGTCTCGTCTGACTAGTATCCCTGTGATGTTGCGAGCCTGATGCATGCGAACTCTGACCTGGACCAGAATGGGTAAATCAACCATATTGAGGCCTCTGAAACTGTGAGGGAGCACTAACTACAGGTGGCGCCGAACTCCTCGAAGACTGGGGCCTGACGCTGCCTCTGAAGTCATTAGAATACCTTGCAAATCTCGCTCTCTTATGCTGGCCCCTATCCTGCTCCCTATCTGCCCCCTGCTGGCGCTTATGATCCTCTAGGGTCTGGGCATAAGCCTGAATACGGGAAATATCCATGCCCTCCACCAAGGAGGCTGTCGTGCACTCATTTATCAGATATGGTCCCAATCCGTTCACGAACAAATGCACCCTATCACTCATCTCGGCCACCATATGGGGAGCATACCTTGCTAAAGAATCGAACTGCATACTGTACTCTCGCACACTCATATTACCTTGTCTAAGGTTCAAGAACTTATCAGCTCTAGCTCGTCGTATCTCAACTGGCAAGTAGTGACGAAGAAAGGCCTCAAAAAATTCCTTCCACACAGCTGGAGGAGCGTTCAGACCCCTGGATCTCTCCCAACTATCATACCAGAGAACCGCTAAATCCCGTAGCTGATAAGAAGCCAACTCTACTGCCTCTATATCGCTAACATGCATAACCTGCAGTGTACGATGAACCTGGTCAATAAAAGTCTGTGGGTCCTCTTTGGGTCTGATCCGGTAAACACTGAAGGGTCTAAATTAATAAAATCACGAACTCCTGTACTAACTGGTTTATCAGCAGCACCTGTATTCTGCCTCTGAGCCTGAGCAGCTACCAAGCTAGTCAACAACTGCAAATCACTCCGCATATCCTGGTCTGTAGTGCCAGACGGAGGAACTGGAGGCGCTGGGTGCCTTCTAATATCCTCTGGAGGAGATGGAGTAGATGAGGTATGAGAGGGAATCTCACTCTGAGCCTCACTTTGTCCTGCTCTAGCTTGGGGCACCTGACTGGTACCCTCTCCCGCTGTTGTATCAAGCCGTCTACTAATCGTTTGCTTCCTAGTCGAAGGCATCACTGAAAGAAAATAAAATAAGGTGAATATTAGAGACAAACACTTACGACTCAACTCTACGCACGATCTAGATTCAGGAAGAAGGTAACAACCCTAGATGTCATGTAGCCTCCTGATTATAAATGTGGCGCGCTACACATCCATAATCAAGACTCTAGTAGACACAGCCCATAGACAACCCCTAGGACAGACTTGCTCTGATACCAAGTTTGTCACGACCCAAACTGGAGGGCCATGACTAGCACCCGACCATACTTGCCGAGCACCAACGTACATTTCATCTAACCTCCATTATTATCTTTTAGGGCTGACGAGATCAATATAAATGGTAGACCTGGATCATGGACAACCAGCAATAAAATATGACGGCATGAACATACATAGCAGGGGATGACCAGACAATCAAGAAACTATATATAAGGTATGAGCTACCACGCTATCATGAAAGACTATACAACAAAAAGCAGCCGACAAGGCATACCAAACTATACATGAGTCGACACTTGTCTATGAGCCTCTAAAGGAACATAAGTGCTGCAACATAGCCGGAACAGGGCCCCGACATACCCATAATGTCTATAATAGAAATGCATACCAAGACCACGGCAAGTCCGGATAAGGGATCTCGCCAATCACCGCTGAACTGGACAGCCTACTGTGGTGGGGGAGCTGCACCTGCCTGTCTATCAGGACCTGCAACACGACATGCAACGTCCACAAACAAAAGGACGTCAGTATGAATAAAGTACTGAGTATGTAAGGCAGGGAACCATAAATACGAATAGTAATGTAAGCAGGGATAGAGAATATACAACCTGGAAAATCTGAGTACCTCTGAGGGCTACTGACATGCAATGCATGATACATATGTATGTATACATAAACTTTTAAAACATATGCCTCTGTGGGCATCATCATCATCATATCGTACCCGACCATAATAGGCTCGGTAAAAACATACCCGGCCATCATAAGGCTCGGTAGAATCCTACCCGGTCACGTGGAGCTCGGTAAAACCCAACTGATCAGTGGATGCACAATAGGTGCCGTACCCGGCCAACTATAGCGTGGCTCGGTAGAGTAAAATAGATACATATATATAATGCATGCTTGACTCATGGAATCACATTCTAAACCTTTTGGAGTGACGTAAGGTCGGTATCCTCTGTACACGTTATTAGGACTAACTCTTCACTATGAACCTTATAAGAATCAGGAAGTACCAACAACATTGATAACATAAGAATAAGAGAAGCAACATTAACATCAATCGTTCCATAAGAGGGAAAGCAATGTAAGTACTGCTAGCTTCTAAGAGTAGAGTATCTTTGGAAGCTCGTTCATTACATTATGTACAATCGGAGTCGTGCAAAAGAAGGAAAGGGATAGCCTCACATACCTTGTATATACTGCCCTAATCTCAAGCTATGCAATTGTCAAAACTCCTTAGTCTACAATAAGAGAAATGATACTATCGTTATCATTTAAGCGTCATAACTATTATGTATCGACCACAACCTATTTTACAATGAAACGGATAGCACCTCCCCTATATATATGACTTCACACCATTCCAAACAATCACCAAACAGCCCTAACAACATCAATAATAAACATATTGAGCCTCCCAAAATAGTTCACGCACAGCCTAATCACTCCATACATACGACGACCACCGTAGTCGTGTCAAACGACCCGAAAATGTTACGAATAACTATCATCCCACAACCCTACATATATATGGTGTTTATCCACACCCTTCCTTCTCCAAAACTCCACAAAACAGTAGTAAAATACGCAGCCCAACAGCAACGCAAAATAGTCCACAAAATAATAACATTACTACCAAGTCATTCGATATATATTTCACAAGTTCTAGCTTCAATGGCTTAGACGCAACTTGGATAATCTTAAATACATATAGAGTAAGAGGTTACTTACCTTTATATATAAATAAAAACTCCAATTTGACCTTAAATTTCCATGAAATATCCATCCAATGCTGCCACAACAACAAAAAAGCAAAACTAGCAATCAATTAGTGTTTTTCGGCACTAGAATCACTTTAGAAGGCTTGAAATCACCTAGGATTGATATTAAGAACATGAGGGAATATTTACAGAACATTAACCCTGTTTGACACAAAAATGAGCAACAACAAGAAGAACAAAAGACTTATTAGCGCCACGGAATTCCCGACACTTAATTTGTGTTGTTTGCCCTTTTTTTGGGTCTTGAATCTTGAGAGAACCTTGAGAGGATGTTACTAGGGTTCGAAGGTCTGAAAATAGTGAGAAGAAATGACTTAAAATGGGTTGGAGGCATCCTATATAGGTCCAAATATCTTAAACCGCTTTAGTGGGCCCAATAGAGAGGTGCTTGACGCAGTCTCGCAAAAATGCGAATATCTCTCTACTTCGAGATCGTATCGATGAACAGTTTAATGCGTTGGAAACTAGACTCATATATATTTAATTTGGTTGGTAGATCATCCCGTAATTCCTTGTAAATTTGGAGAAAAGATTAGAAACATTTGACCTAATGTTTAAGTAAAATTATGAACCTAAGTTGCGACAACTTTTGTCGTTTTTTGTTTCATAACTCGTTTGACTTCAAGACTTATGATACGGATATTATATGATTAAAATACCTTAATACATGACCTCTTGATTGTATTAAGAACCGCTAGATTTACCTGAAAATACTAGTTACAACATCCTTGATTCATTTAACTTCTAATACTTGTTAATCACCCTTATACACTCTTGTATCACTTAAGACCAATAGGATTGACTTCTTATCATCTCAAAGATAATTCCTTATTGGATTTATGTTAACTAATATATGGCATGAACTAACACATATGGATATGGGTTGTAACATATATGCCCTTGGGCAATTCCAAGGCTGTAACTAGAAATAAAAATTCTCCAGTATAAAACCAAATAATGTTTTAGATTATACAATGTATGTCCCATTTTAATACTATGAATCAAACTCCACTAAGAAATGCACATGCACTAGATAATACAGAATTATTAATCCTTATATTGTAATTTTTGTCTGACAATCTCTACATTAACTTATCTGCCAACTGAACGACCCCTTGTGGAAGAATTGACGCCCTATAATTGTCAGAACAACAGCTGGATAAGATTTAAATATATATATCATCGGGGTGATTGAATTGATAAAGTTACATCGTTAACCGAACACAAGTGATCATTAGATGGAGGCTGATCAGCTGATCTCACAACAATTCGCCCAATAGAAAATGCAGGTTGTGATGGTTGTGGAAGCGTTTGAGGGTCATTTTCTAGCATAAAAACTGCAGAGGACATGGTAGGTCTATCTGCTGGATCTTGTTGAACGCAGAGCAACCCGATATGGATGCTTTTTATTATATCAACTGCCACACAGGACTGCGATAAGCCAGGGTCCATAAGCTCTAATCCTTTCCCTTCACACCACAATTTCCATGCCTATATTTTCAAGATGATATCAGGATGATTTATGCAAGTTGAAATTGACATAACAAAAAACAAAAAATGAAAAAGGAAGTCTCTTACAAAATTAAAGAGGCTCTGACCATATTCTGAAACATAGCCATTGTTTTTCCTCCCACTTACTATCTCAAGGACCAGAATTCCAAAGCTGAAAACATCTGATTTAGTAGAAAAGAGTCCTTCCATTGCATACTCAGGGGCCATATATCCACTGTCAAAGTAAAAACAAATTTGGTCTTCAGCATCAATCTTACAACACAATGTCGTTTTATACAATGTCAACTGATTTTTGAATCATCTTCAGCTACTAGCTTACAATTTCACACATATAGAATATGTTTGAATTTTGTTAGCGCGTCATCTAAAAGAATGTTTTAGAGAAAGAGCACGTGTTTGTTTATTTATTTAATTTCTATTAAACATACTCCTTATGTGCAGGCTAGTTCTTCCTCTTTGCGCTCTGCATGTTGAGATATTCTGATCGTGGGACTTAAAGGCGCAAGGTGGCACATCTTTTGTGTTCTAAATATTTTAGACAATGTAAAAGTCGAATTTTTGGTAGAAGAAAAACTCAATCAGAAGTCTTACTAGGTTCCAACAACTCTATTTGTATTGGCTTCACATTGATTTCCGCTAAACATCTTTGCCATTCCAAAGTCTGATATCTTCGGGTTCATATCTTTGTCCAGTAAAACGTTGCTAGCTTTTAGGTCCCTATGAATGATTCTCAGTCGAGAATCCTCGTGCAGATATAGGATGCCCCTGGCTATTCCCTTAATAATGTGGAGACGCTGTCTCCAATCCAGAATCTCGTTTTCTCTTGAATCTAGAAAAACAAAGTAAAGAATGAAGTTAGTGAACAATTGCTGCGTCGGGGTACACTGATTGGCCAAATAAGGAAAGGACAAACCGAAGAGGAAGAAGTCCAAGCTTTTGTTGGGCATGAACTCATAGATAAGCAATGCTTTATTTCCCTCTAAGCAGCAACCCAAGAGCTTCACGAGATTTCTGTGCTGCAATCTGGCAATTAAGACGACTTCATTCTTGAACTCTTTCAGCCCTTGACCAGATGTTCTAGAGAGCCTCTTGATTGCAATTGCTATGCCATTGGCTAGTTTTCCCTGGAATGTTATACACAACACCAGATGACCAAAAACTATGGACAAACTGACCCCCTCTAGCAACGTGATAAATGATAGGGATTGTTACCTTGTATACTGGACCAAATCCACCTTCTCCGAGCTTGTTTTCTTCAGAAAATTTTTGTGTAGCAGCTCGAATGAGGTCTAGTTTTACAACTGGAAACTCTTTGGACCTCGCCTGCTTTTCGGAGCTAAAATTATCATTCGAAAAGTCTTCAGCAAGTGTTTCTTCTATCATGTTAAGCAATTGAGTTTCTTGATTACTTTCATCCCCCTCTGTAGAGATTCAACTTTTGATTGGTTATCCGAAAAAAAACAGTTTCTTTTAAACCCAATACACCAATAACCTTTTACCTTTGGCTATACGTCTTCTTCTTTTCACAAGGTAAAAACTAGTTCCTGCCAGTACAACAGCCAACAGTGCTATAACACCAATGATGATACTAATAAGCTTTGTCTTCGAGGTATTTCCACCTGAAAACAGAAAATAGTTGGTAAATTCAATGCTCAAAATCAACGGTTACCTTGTGAGTAGAATGCCTTGATAATTAAACTTATTTAGTACAACAAACTTGAGATATAGAAAAGTCCATTGTTTAAGACAATCTTCAAATTCAGATTATATAACAGTGGCGTATGAGATTAATAAGCAGTTCTAGGATGCTATTTGTATGTCAATTTATAACCATGAAAACAGTAACCGGAGTTGTAGACTTTTAGTAGAAAATAGAAATATATGTCTACTCAGAAGAACTATCCCCTCTTTTCAGATAATTGGGGAAACTCAAAAATTAGAATCACATTCTGAATACGTGAATAACAACTTTTTAGTACAATTTTCTGAAATGGTGAAGGGAATATGCAACTCATTGTCAAATAGCTAAATTTAGAGAACATTATCGACATTTATGTCAAACCTGCACTCTCCAGCCAAGAGCCATATTCTTCATTCTTTTGTGACATTTCAATTCTGCAAGTTGGAGAGGAGGCGACAAAGCGTAGTTTAGTCAAGTAACCTTTTAATGATTAATGTTATTAGTAAATGATTTTCTTACTTTATGTGTGTCAAAGCCTTAAGACATTTAAAATGGACCAAAAATGTAGTATAATATGATTAGGATTGTAAAGCTTTTTTATATGAATTAGAAGCCATTAGTTTAATGTGAAAGACAGGGAAAATAGGTGCCTCCATATAGGTTCTCTGGGAAATTGCTTTCTTTTAGTAATTTCTTAGGAAATTTGGCTTCACAAACAACCTCTGGAAATAAAATTAGTGCCAGGGCGGCTCTAAAGGCTTGGCCAGTGAGGCTCTTGCCTTAGGCCCCCAAAATTTGAAGGTCCCAAATTTATCGGAGAAATTTCAAAATAGCCAGATTTATAAGTGGTCATTCAAAAATAGTCACAGTTTCAAAAGTAATCGAAATTTAGTCACTTTTCATGTAAAGATAAATCTGAACGAAAACATTGTTCAAAATTCGGAAAATAGTCTAGCATTATACTGGAGTTCATACGTATCGGTCCAGCATAATATGCTGGAAGTTCATACACAGGTGCTCCAATCTCCAGTATATTATGCTGAAATTTTTCGCGTGTTGGAGTTCCAGCATAATATGCTGGAAGTTCATACATAATTGCAACGATTTCCAGTATATTATGCTGGAACTTTCCATGTTGCAGCAAAATAGTGGCTATTTTTCAATGACTTTTGCAAACGCTGGCTATTTTTTAATGACCGGTCCGAAAACTAACTAGCCCGTGTTATTTTTACCAAATTTACTCGGGGGTCGTTTGCTTGGAAATAAGTTATCCGTGATTAATTATCTCGGGATTAGTTATCCCACCATCCCACAGGGATAAAAAAATACTACAATCCCGAAATAACTAATCCCCGAATTAGTTATACCGCAATTTTATCTCAACCAAACATGGGATAAACTCATCTCAAATTTAATCCTGAAATTAATTATCCCTTGTGCCAAACGAGCCTTTAATCTTTTATTATTATGACTACTATATACTATATAATTTATATAAATAATTATTATAAAGAAAAGTGTTATAGTGTTTTGTTATTTGATTGAGGTTATTTTATACCAATAAGTTCATAAATTGTGGTAATTTCTCACTCATTAATTAGTATATTTACTTCAATTTTCAATTTTAATTTTATCCTTTTTGTATAGGAATTCAGATATATATATCGATAACATAATGAATTTCTTTTACAATCTTCTTTGAAATTGCATGAACACAAAAACATTCATGCACTGTTTTCTTTAGAGTAATTCAACATATTATATTATGTTATCTACAATTAATTTTAGGTATGCACCAATAAGCGCTACTAATTATCATTTAAATTGATCAGAATGAGTATTTTTGACATTGTCAATACTCAAAACTTAAGTTATTACGTTATATATGTTTTTCTTTTTCTTGATTGTGATGATAGCAAAATCAAAATTTTTAATTTGAGTATTGGACCTCAACATCTGATGATACAGCACTTTATTCTTTGTGCTCGCCCCCCCCCCCCCCCTTTTTTTTTCTTTTTGAAATTCACTATTTTTTTATCTTAAATGATTAATTTTATTGTTTAGAAAGCAAATTTTGTTGTTAGTGTAAAAATTTATAAAATAAATTTAAGGGTCTCTCAATATGATTTCACGTTAAGCCACAAGATTTGTTGAGCCGCCCTCCTGGTTACTGCGTGCAACTTATCAAGTAGAAGAGAATATTTTATACTTACCTTTATCCTCGTTACCCTGGCTGGTCGATGGCTGTGGTGCTCCCGGACCCCGTCCAGCAGGATTTAAGAACTGATATAGCTCATACCTTAAATTGCAGCTTGCATATAGAACTCTGCATCCGCGTGGTACTCTGGCGTCAGAGAGTAGAGTACTGATTGCAGAAAGAGCAGTATTCAGGCAAGCGCGACAATCTGCAGCTGACAAATCAGGTAGACACTGCACCATACCATACAACTTCTGAATCGGTTCAAATTCATCAGAATTTGCAGCATATTTAAGGTTGGGATTAACTGAAGTAGCTTGATAGGTAAGGTTATCAAACATTGAACCCAAAATCCGCTTAAATTGTTTTGGCCGCGAAACGTTTCCTGCGTTATACAAAAAGCTTCCACCTGAGTAGTCCAGGGCGGAGACGAAAGATACATTAGAATAGCGGATCAAACACTCATCATACCATATGATTGCATCTTTGGTGTGAGGACATTCGCGCAAGATCCGCTCAGTTGCCACGTCTATACATCTTTGGCAAATTTCAGGTGCAACGTCTCCTCTACAAAGGAATACTCCATGAACTTTATTAGGGTCTTCTCCTTCACTGCGATTTGCATAGATGGAATTGCCACCATTATTGTATAGCGATCTGTATAGCAAACGGGCAAGATTAAACTGAAATTTGCTTCCTTCTGTATAGTTACTAATGGTTGAGCAAAAGCTTTTCAGGAAGCTGCTCTCTGCAGGTTTCACGCCCACAAGTATGTTTGACAGAGCAAGCAGCGAAAGGAGAAAGAAAATCAGAGTTGTTCGGCTACTGCTTAAAACTAGAGCAGACACCATACTTGATTATTTCCAAGTCTTCCTAAATCCTAATGTACTGCCAATTGATTGGAATTACGTACTACGACAATCTAAATGGAGTATATAGGACTTAGGAGTAGTATATAGGAGGGAAGTTGACTCACTCAAAATAATGCGCAATAAAACATTAATATTCTTATGTGATTATCACACACTTCAAATACCAAAAAATAATAGTATGTATTTTTTTAAACAATTTAAACTTTTAAATGTGATTATCACACACTTCAAATACCAACTACCAAGTAAATAGGAAAGTGTATGTCACCAGGAAGTTTCGTTCTATTATCCTAGCTATTTTATTTTATGAGGTTGACTTTTCCCTTTTTGTCTATTTTAAAGAAAAAAGATTCTCATATTTATATATTAGAAAATAATTTAATATTCAATTTTACCTTAAAGTAATGATTCATAACCGTTAAAATATTTATGATGTATTTTAGGCTGTAAAATTAAAAACCTTTTTTCTTCTTAAATTTTGATGTTCAATTAATTAAATATTGCAACATAAAGTGAAACTGAGGGAGTAGTTCTTTTCTTGTTTAACGAGTAGTGGAAAATGACCGCACTGTGAGAAAGAAGTAAGAATCCTACTAACTGACTGCCAGGTGTCCTATTAGTGGGTCCAACGAAGTTTTTTTCCGTCAAGCTATATAAGGTACTCGTAGATAGTTCATTTCTTGTTCAATATATAGGAAATACTAAATAGCTTTGTATATTTCTCTTGCTATTCGTATGGGTATTCGTGTCCTTTACGTATGTAGTGTTCAATTGACTGAGATGATCAGTGTGGAAAATTTTTATTTTGTATCTCATGCAACTGACACTAATTATATGAGTCAGTTTTTTGTCTCACGGTTTTGTGGATTCATAAGTGAAAGATTGAGGTCTACAAATTTGTGAAACAAAAAAGAACCTCATGCAAATAGTGTAAGTTGCACGAGACACAAAATAAAACTTCTCTTTGTCAGAGATTACCAGGTGCTTCTAATAGTGCGAGAAAGTTCTTGTATAGTGATCGATCTGTACAGCAAGCGGTTAAGATTTAACTGAAATTTGCTTCCTTCTGTATAATTATTAATGGTTCCCGGGCAAGAGTTTGCCAGCCGACTGATCTCTGCTTTGACGTCCCCACTTATGTTTGACAAGAACAAGCAGCGAAGGGAGCAAGAATATAAGAATTGTTTGGGCACTGCATAAAGCTAGAACAGACGCCATTCCTCAACTCTAAGGAACTATAGCTTGCTTGGAATTATGTCTAAAGTAATCTAAATAATAAGAGCAGAAGATGACTCTAGGCGCTAGTCAACAGTGTCTCTACTCTCCACTAACAGAAAATGAAATGCTTACAAATCAAATTGTACTTGTCAGCGTGCTGAAAGAAAGGTATCACTCTCTATTCTGACTTCATGGTCTTTGATAAATTAGGCAAAATATATAAGTTACCACCTGACTTAGAGACCAAATCCCTCTTACAAACTTTTTGTGGACCAAAATTATCTTACACTTAACCTTTTTAAAGTGTATCTAAGACACACATTTTTTATGCTTGACCACTTTATCTCAAAGATTGTATCGCACACGCTAATTAAATCTTGACACATGTCATAACTCAAGTAAAAAAAGAAAATGCATAATTTGCATCCCAATTGATACTAATTTTTAAACAAGAAAAAGAAATCAGAAAACAAACCCAAACCCACTCGCTCTCACATTAATCAGAAAACTCCCTTATAAAATACCTTCTTTCTCCCATCCTTTAAGAAAAACCCAGAATTTCTTTGATTGATATCTGAAATGAATTATTGATTTTGCACCAATTAAGTTGTAATGGAAGTGTGCAATGATTCTTCCTCTAAAACCTTAGCAGTCATGGCAGATAGAACCCTCAAGAAAAAACTCATTAACTCTCCTCTTTTGCTACTACCATATTCATATAAATGAAGCACCCAATGGTATTAACTTCTTGATTTTCAACTTGAAACAGAATTTAAACTATTTCACTGGCCGGAGTTTCAAGCAAAACTCCATTTTCGACTAATAAAAGACGAAAAAGATAAGGGTTTCACTAATAACTCCATGGCTATGGAGAAACATACGGGTAGAGATTTTAAATCTAAAGATTATTTCTTTTTTATTCCTACTTGGATCTACTGGAGCGGTTGGGTGAGGTATATCGTGGGAACAAGACCAATGAGCAGGGAGGTTGGGGGCGAAGGTTTTAGCATTAGCAATCTTTTTTCTTTTCTTTTTTGTGTTTTGTATATAATGGTAAAAGAAAAAAAGGATAAAAAGAAAAAAAATATTTAGACCTTTGGATCAACTTGCTTGAATCTACACCGTTCAAATAAAATTTCAGATTTTTATTTTTTACCTCTTCACGCGCCTGTTTTGCGTGTAATATACCTGGTCAAAAGTGGGGTGTCTTAGACACACTTCGGAAAGGTTGAGTGTGTAAAGTAATTTTGGTCCGCAAAAAGTGTGTAAGAGGGATTTGATCCATAGCCTGGGGGTAACTCATGTATTTTGCCGATAAATTACAATAAGCATGTAGTTATTCAGCACAAAGTTAACAAAAAGAAGATACAGAAGAATGACAAATTCAAGAAAATGAAGGCTTCACCAGACTCTAATCCACAGGTTTGGTCGGCATTGTTAAACTTCTAGTCAAAGGTCTAAGTTGAGAACTTAAATCATATCAAATATTCATAGTAAACTAAGAAGAGGGCATCTGGAGTATCTTTAGGCAGGCTGTTTATGTAAAGATAGAAACGCAACATGTCCTCATTTGAAAGAGTTTCCTGGTCAACAATGTCGCTATTGCCCGTGAGAACCCACAGGTCCCCTGAGTTCACTCTTTTGAGGTTTCCTCTGCAAAATGGGCAGGACTCGGACCTTAAGTTCCTGCAACAGAAATCATGGGTTAAGAAGATCACCAAAAACTTATTCTTTTGGCACTAAAAAGTAATAATGCGCGATCCAGAAAAAGAAAACGAGGGACAAGAACATCACTTGCCAGTCACGATAGCAATTAATGCACATTGCATGACAGCAGTTTGGCAAAACTATTTTGGTGCACGGTTCTAAGCAGATTCCACACTCATCTTCTTTCTCCAGATCACCATCGAAATGCTTTTTCTCTTGTACTTTCTTCCCAACGATTGTTTTTGAAACTTGAGGTTCGTCTTCACTACTATCCTGCTCTGATGAGCTATCGTGTAGGCGTTGGAGAGATGGTAATAGAACCGCTGCAAATTGCTATTTGTCAGAGAAATAAGTCGCCACATAAATCGGATATAGTTTGAGACAAACGTTGACCTAAAAATGGAGACGCACAATAAACAAAAAAATATAAAAAAATTCGCCCAAATCGAATTACTATGAGGTTTCTCTATTTACTACTAGGATGAAAACAGATACTCATTAACTGAAATTCAATCCAGGAAAGCACATCAGAATACAATGTCAAGAAAATTTAATTTTACAGCTCTTAGACTACCAAAACCTTTTTTTTCTTTGGCTTAATCTTAGACTGCTAGTTGAAGGCTTGAAACTGGATAACTGACAAACAGTACATACCATAGAATTCTCTAATGCTTGCTTTCCTCCCATCTAAATGAATCTTCTTCTTGCTATTGGGGATAACCTAAAAGATATCACGATCTTTATTTCAACAAAATATGATGATATCATCTTAGTATAATAATAACCATAACCTACTAGAACTATGGGAAGAAATTAACAGCCCGAGAATAGAGAACAAACCTTGTATACGACAATGTGGAAGAGATTGAAATAACTTGGAAGTAAGCATGTGCATGAGCAATCCATCCACTGAAGCAAGAACAAAAGTAGTGGTGCCAAGTTATTGTACACCAATTTTATTTGTAGACAAGTGCCATTCTTGAACCTTGGAATAGAAGCTGCCCTGGAACACGTAATTTAGAGCGACAAAAAGGTTATCTTTGCTGTTTAAGACTGCAGCTAGAACAACAATTTGTCCAGCGACACATTTTAGCAATTGGCCATATAAATCACCAGCAAATGCAGCGATTTAAACCCAGATCAGTTGAAACAATAGAAAGGAAATTGAAGATTGCAGATACAAAGACTTCCACACTCTCATGCAGATAACAAAAAGTACTATTGTGAGACCTACTTAGTGCGTCCAACAAAATTCCTTACATTCAATAACTGTTGCATTGCAGATTACTCTTTCATTGCGTTGTCTCATCATTTAATTTTCAGCTATATGTGAACTTGATATGTCAAAAATTACTAAAGAAAGAACTTCCAAGATTACGAATTAAGGAATTCATAAGGTCTTAACTGTGATAAAGTTTTAAATCGCTTCAGTTACTAAAAACTGATATTTAACTAACCAAAACAACCTCTCCGACTATATAACATAATTATTCGAAGCTATTGTGAAATTTCAGCTAGTCATAGTGCTATCTGTGGAACTAGCATACAGACCAGTGATGAAAAATTCATTAGTCCATTCCCCTAATTCGGCTATATAAACGTTATATTATGTTAGTAAGGGGAAGAAAGAGGGAAATTCCAAAAAAAAAAAATGCCTCCTTTGTTTGGCGTGCATTGAAGAAGAAAAAAGAAAACTGAGGAGCCTTTTGGGCTCACTACCATAGAGTAACAAAAGCTTAGTTACTCCACATTTTTCTCTCGCTTCAAACGAAGGAAAGAAAACAGCTGGTTAACTTTCTCCCCCACTTGCTCTTCCATTTTCCTTTCCATGAACTGTCCACATGAACAAAGTAAAGCTCAATCGAAATTCCAATTTGGAAGCCAAAGGTTACTTCCAGAATCCAAGGAAAGGAACAAGAAGGTTGCTTGAAATTTATGAGTTCTATGGTGACCTCAAGTTAATATACAATAATAACAATGTTCACGATCAAATGGAGTATTTATAAAATATTTAGTGGATTTGTTGCTACATATACAAGTTCTGCGCAAAAGCTATTAGGTTCACGTGAATGCACATTATACATTGTGAAGCTGCCCCTTAATATAATTTCCGGTTATCAAGAGCATTTTCCGACTTTACTTGCTGTGAATACAGAAAAAACATAGCAAGCTGTAGTCCACCTCCACGGCAAACCCCTTTCATTTTAGGCAGACTTTTCAAACTAAGTAACTAGAACACAGTGAAACTTGAAAAGTTCAATCTTTTTGAAATTGTAAAGGGGAGAAAGAAAGTAAACAAATGTTTTATCTTGTAATTAACGGAAAGAAAAGCAAAAGCAATCGCATTAATTATTAACAGTAGCCCTCGTCCCAAACCAGAAAAGGAAACTAATTTAAAAATTGAATAAAAATTGACATGGCTTAACTTGGGAGTTTGATTCCCTAATCAGAAACTCAATTCCTATTTCCTCATATAGCAGAGGAAGAGCACTAAAAGAAGGAAAACTGAAAAGAAAAATCAAATAGATTACACAGGCATGCAAGTACATATATATATATTGTCAATATAGAACTTACAGCAAATTGGCATACTGAATATCAGCCTCAATTGCCTTTAAAGAATCTTCATAGGAAGTAGATTTAACAAGCTGATAGTAATTCGTCAACATTTATGCCAAAATGGCAATTTTCCCAGGCGAATACTTTCAATTTTGTAACCAATTTTTTGTTAAACGTAACCCGCAGTGAGTTGATCACTACTCACTGATCAGTGAGCCAAAAGAAAAACTTCTTTTCTAACTGGGCAATGGTGAGAAGATCACAGAAGCAAAAACACTCAATTGGGTATATATATGCAAAAAGGAAAACTGCGTTGTAATGTACAATGTTGAACACTTAGAATGAAGAAGATGAAGTCGTCAAATGGAGTATTTACCAAGACAAAGTGGTTATTGACACAGTCCTAAAATCCCATTATAAAGGAAGAAGAAGAAGAAGAAGAGAGTGAGAGAAATAAACAGAGAAGATTTGGTCTTTGGTATGGTTGGTTGCTTACTGTTACAAGTTAATACTAGCCTGCATGATACTATGACCAAGCTTCTTCTTCTTTTTAAAGTTAAAGGAGTTTTGGCCAAATTTTTTAGAAAGAAAAATTATTTTTGAGTAAAAGTAGAAGCAATTTTTTTAAAATAAATTTTTGAAAAAAAAAATCTTAGGGGTCGTTTAGTTGAAATGATATTATCCCGGGATTAGTTATGGGGATATAAAAATATTATAATTCCGGGATTAATTATACCGCAATTTTCTACCAACCAGACATGAGATAAATTTTTTTTTAAATTTAGTCCTAGAATTAATTATTCCTTATTCCTCGTACCAAACGAGCCCTTAGAAGTTCTTTTTGAAAGTTTGACCATACATTAATTGTTGCTCAAAAGTATTTTTTAAATTAATTTTGAAAAATATTAAAAATATTTTTCAAAATACGTACTCATTTCAAAAAGTATTGCAAAACAGGCTATAAAGGTTTTGACTGTTGAGTTCTCTAGAATGGAAGTTTCCAAGGCAAATTTGACTTTAATTTCTTAAATTTTTTAAATTTTTTGAACTGGTAGTTTCGATTGGAAATTTTGAAGTTATTATGATGAAAAAAAAGGTGTCCAAGGACAAGTTTTCAGCTCATAAAATCAAAACTAGTAAATACGAAGAGCGTTGGAGAAAAATAATTTAAAACGAGGAGCACAAGTCAAAGCTTCTTTTTTCAGTAGAAAAATCAAATTATTACAACGGGCACATTTCTAATCTCCTCAAAGAACAAATAACGCCTTTCTTTTATCTTTGAGTAGGAAATCAAATGTTTTGAGGTATAAGAGAAAATTATCCATACATAAAACAAAAGTATTATTAATCCAAACACCAATAAAATTGGATGCTATATTTGGCAATCATGTAATCTGAAAATTAAATTCCTAAACATATACAAATCCTATTCGCATTACTCCTATATTTTCTACGTCTTTTGCTTTTCGTAGCTAATTATTTATGTGCAATCATTGTTTTGTTAAAATAGAAGGGGAAAATGACTTGTTAAGTATTGTTTTCAAATTTATTTGTAAATTTAATACACATATCTTCTTAAAAGTAATTCCTAAAATACTAGAATATCGGTTGGAATAGTGACGCCTTCATGGAGTTGTTTAACTAACAATTAACCAATTGTTTATGATTTCTAAGGCAAAAAATGAAAAAGAAGGTCCACAATACTAATTTTAAAATGGCATGGTCAAAATACGTCACTAAATTAAACATCAACTTCTGGGGTAAGCTTAAGCAAAAGGTTGATTTGTCCTGCTGCGCAATTCAAGATTATTACCTGAAAATTTTATATTTAACAGACAAGAAATTGCATATACTAAGGATTTTCTTTATAGTTTGATATAATTCAAAAGAAAAAAATTACAGACATCTCTCCTGACTTTAGTTGACGACAAATGACGTCATTTCACCTACTACATTATTTTTCTCTCCGATCTAAAAGAACTATAGTTTAAATTTTTGACAAATAACTAAGAAGCTCGTTTAATAGCATTAATCATCAACGATATTTAACTCAACTATCATTTGTGTTCTCTTCAAATTATCCTTTATCTCACATTAGATTTTTTAGATCATTAATTGGAGTAAGATAGATTCTAATTTTTAAAATTTTCTAAAACGATATTTATTTTGGACCAAATTGATTTTGCTAAAATGATACTTATTTTGGACTGAAGCAAATATATATTTCTTTTTTTTTAAGCTTATCTAAGTTAAATTATCTAAGTTGAGGTATAATGGCAAAATTATGGAGAAGAGGTTTTTGGTATAATTAAATTGTACATCAATGATGTATCTAGACTGCAACTCCTAGTTATTTCAGCCACCAAATTTATTTCGTGCGTTTTCTCTTTTCGTTGGGAAGGAGATATAAGAGTTTTCTAGCTTAGCAGAAAATTCATCAAATTCACCTAAGTAGTAAGTACAATTAATGGATGATAAAACAAGTGAACCACCAACGCCTAATGGAATAGGAATCACTACCACAGGCAATGAAGGAGACGTGCAACTCTAGTTAGACCTTGCCTTATGTCTCTTCGAGAAGGTCAAAGTTTGAATTCAATACTCAGAGAATGTAGACTACTTGTCTATTTTAATTGTATTTGACTTGTTACCAGATCAACCAAACCCAAACTACCTTATTAACTATTCGTGGAATTTTTAGTCATAGGCATACTCTTCAATCTTGACAAAATATCATCAAAATTCAAAACCATCTTAGATGTTCATTCTTTCAGTCCTATTTCAATTGTCCGATGTTCTATACTTCAATACTATATGAGAGGACTGATTTGGATGGTGTCCAATTTTCGCATGCGCTGAATTATAGAAGGATCTGGTTCTTCTATGTATTCCTTACACTACAGTTATGAAATAATAAATGTTGAAAGTAAAGAACACAAGTATTTTTACGTGGAAAATATCCGGCTCAAAAGGTATAAAAAAACTACGACCTACTATCCAGTAAGATTTTTCTCAACACTTCACTAAATTACTAAGACAAAAATAGCGTTTACAAAACTCTTGTAAACCTAAGGATTACCTCTAACCCTTGTAGCAACCAGCTACAGACTGTTGCGACAGTTTCAAGTTAACTCTAACTTGAATAATACAACTCAAAGTACCTAGTACAAATGCTTCTAAAGAAAGCTGAAAGGTACAACTTGAAAGTCATACTACGATTGAACTAGATTAAAAGACAGACATTAGGATTTGGTTCTTCTATCTGGTTCATGTAGCTTCAGGTTCGCACACTTGAATCACACAGAAATTGCTTGCAAAATGCCTTGCTATTTTGCTCTCAACTCTTGCTTAACTGTAGCGTTTGTGCGTCACCTATAAAAGAGAACGAATAGATATATACAGAGTTAGTAGAATAAGAAATAACTAGAGTTCTAATGCTTTACTCTTCCATGGTGGAAAAGTTCTAGTCAACTTTAACTTCTTACTATTCCCTTATCTTGGATAGAGTTCTTTTCAAGTAAGGAGTCCTGCTCCTTATCAAATATGCAACCTTTTTGTGCAGGGATGAACAAAAATAACCACTTATACTTATCCCTTTCACGTGAATGTCTTTTGTGCTCGAATCTACCCATGTTTGTGTACATTGTGTATGGACATGGTTCATGCGTGCGTTTCTTTGTCAATCATCAAAAAACAAACTTACTCAGACCAACAAATTTTCTCTTTTTGATGATGACAGACTCAGTGCTTTTCATAAGCATGAAACCTATTTCAACTCAGCTCAACATCAACAATATCGGACTTTAGTAATTAATCCAATTATATTAGCTCATAATATTTATTTGAACTAATATATTTAATATATAATACAAACTCTTTTATTGGATTTAAATCCAATAATTTTTGTTTGGCGCCGTTTGTGGGGATTTCTTAGTCAAATTTTTTAGGTTCCTTTAAATCTAGAACCAACCAAGTATCACCACCAGGCTATCGTAGCCTCACCACCTCGGCATAAGCACCAACTCGAAAGACTGGTAGGTAAGCTTTTGAGATAATTGTTCCCATCTAGGTCAGATCTCTACATAAAATAGAAATTGTGATCGATGTCTATGCAAAAACTACACCTCACAGGTAGCGATGGGTTTGGCACGCCATATGCATGTTTAAAGTAGAATCACGGTCACTATATGTTTGGCATGACCGCAACCCCTTCTGACGTATTCACCTTATGTATCGGCCTGTACTTCCACCCCTTAGGAAGGGATGATAGCCTACTGTGTGATTCATTGAAACTAGCGGGCATATCCTGCCTTATTTTCGTACCCACATGCACTGGATGATTTATGAACAAAATATGACATATTTCATTTATTGTTTGCGCATATCGTATGGGGTCGGACAGGGACTCGGGCAAGGTAAGCCACACCCACGAGAAGCCTAGACACAATTAATGACGAAGCCGAACACGACTGCCAAATCTGAAACCATCATTCGGGTACGAGGCGAAACGAGCGACCCTACAGCGTCGCACCTCCTTTCACCGACTTGCCAGGCCAACGTAAGGCAATTTCATTTGGGTTTAACTTATCACGCTCTCTTGTTGGTTCATAACAGGAACACGAGCACTCTCATTGGTACGCGAACAAGGAACGAACGCCACCAAAATACCCCAGGGAAAGGTTTCGTACCATGCCATCTCGCAAACAACTACCGAGCAAAGCCCTCTAAGCCGTATCGTACTACAAATAACAGAAATGGTCCGGTACGGGTCGACTATTGAGAAACAACCTCCGGAACAAGGGACTTACCCACGAAACACCCAATATTCTCCCATGAAAGCAAAGTTATGCAAACTAGGACTTACCCACGAAACGCCCAATATTCTCCAATTAAAGCAAAGTTAGGCAAACTGGGACTTACCCACGAAACGTACAATATTCTCCAATGGAAGCAAAATTGAGCAAACCGGGATTCATCCCGACGCACGTGTAAACAATGCGATGACGAACAATGTTCTCCAGTAAAAATAATACAACGGGTTACAATTCTGACCTCACTCGAATTAACACCCTTACGACTATCGGCCATCGCCAAGCAAAAGGAAATTTCGACCTCGCTCGAACTTACAACGGGTTACAATTCCAACCTTTCTCGAATTAACACCCTTATGCCATCGGCCATCGCCAAACAAAAGAAAAGTTCGACCTAACTCGAATTCACAACGGGTTACAATTCTGCCCTCGCTCGAATTAACACTCGTACGTCCATCGGCCATTGCCAAACAAAAGAAAAGTTTGACCTCGCTCGAATTTACAACGGGTTACAATTCCTACCTCGCTCGAATTAATACCCTTATGGCCATCTGCCGTCACCAAACAAAAGGAAATTTTGACCTCGCTCGAAATTACAACGGATTACGATCTCGATCCCTCAAATTCACATCTTTACGATCGTCGGCCACCGCCAAGTAAAAGTAAAAATTCGCCCACCCAATTTGAAATATTAAAGTTTGACCTCGTTCGAATATATTTGTCAGAAATTGATTTTGCCCAATATGGAGACCCCAATATCGACCTCATTCGAGTACATAAGTCATAAATTGACTTCGTCCAAGATGGTGACCCCATGTCCGACCTCGTTTGAATATATGTGTCAAACTTTCGCTCAGGATAGGAACTCCAAGATCGACCTAGTTCGAATATATGAGTCAAACTTCCGCCCAGGATAGCAACTCCGAGTTCGACCTCGCTCGAATACATATGGAAAAATCGACTTCGCCTAGATTGGTAAGTTGGAATTCAATCCCACTCGAGTGTACGAGTCAAAACTGACTTCGCCCAAGGTGGAAAGTCTAAATTCAACCTCGTTTGAATTAAGGTTGGTTCCGCCTAAGTTGGCAAATCAAAAGTTAACCTCACCCGAACTCGCAAGGTCGGATTCACAATGAAAAAGATCAGGGAATCATCACAAAAAATCAAAATATACACAAACGAAGGTGAAACAACTATTTCATTCAAATATACATGCGCGACAGTCGCACCCCACAAAAGGCCGAAACAGGCCCTCACAAAAAAGCTGAAAATAGATAACAAAAGAACAAAAAAACTAAGTACAAAGGTTGCAGCAAAAGCTTCACTCAACGCCATCCCCACCGCCGTCCTCCCCAACATCAACATCATCATCAGAAAGGAGACCATCCATGACATCAACATCCTCACCAGCCTCCAGTGTTGTAGGTTCGTAGCCGCAGCCAGTGCGAGCCTTGCGGGCCTTCGCCCGAGCATCTTTAATGGCAGCCTATAGAACATTCCTCGCCTCCCATAAATCCTTGTAAATATCACATTGGGCCTCGGCATGGACCCATAGCTCATACAGGCAGTAGGGAATAGTAGCTGAAGCAGACTCTTGAGGGGGAGCCTGAGCCAATAACTGCGCCTTCTCTGCTTCAGAGCCACAACTCAGTCTCCCAAGATCGAAGCGTCCCGATCAATCTTACCAATTCTCTCCTCGAGTCGCGCCTCCCTTAGTGTGGTTGTCACCCTCTCATACTCCTGCTAGGACTTGAGGACGCGGATAATACCCTCTAGTGTCGCCATCCTCGCCAAAGCTGACACACGAGCATTCTCAACTCTCTCCATTTCGGCCACTTTCCCTTCTTGTTCGGCCACCTTCTCTGACCATTCCGCACTCAGAGCATCGACCTTAGTAGCATTTTGCTAAAGCTCAGCTCGTAAATAGAGCACCTTCGCCTGAAGGTCCTCACACTCCGCGGCAACCCCCTTGCCCACCTCAAGCTCTTCGTCCTTTGCATGAAGTAGCCCCTCCAACTCACTACATCTGCGGATAGACCGCATCAGTTCCTCATCTCTTTTATCAAACTCCTCCCTGGTAGACTGGGTACTGGCGCCCGCTCTGAGATGCTCGTGCATCTCATGGCATCTAATACGGTACCATTGATACTTCTTGGTCATCTTCAAAAAATCTCAGCTCGTATCTCGGCCCTACGAGCACTCTCGACCTCTAGCATGTAAGTCTAAAAAAAGAGGAAGAAGAGAGGGAAAGAAGAAGTTAGTAAAAACAAAGGTCACAAAGCAAAGGAAACAAAAAAAAGGAACTCACCCTTAGGCCCATCGCGGCCACACCGCGTGACAGCTCGAAGCCGCTGACATCCTGAAGAGCTCCATTTTCAGCGGCAGAGCATATAAGATCTAACTGCAACAGAAAGTCCACCTTGTCTTGCAGCAGGTTGAGATCAGACGGAATCCCGAGTATTCAAGAAGGGCTTCCCGCTCTTACTATAGTTCGGGTGAAGTCCTCCTCGAACATCCTTATGTCCTCAGGTTCAATGTAGGACTCATATTCATAATCCTCAACCATGACGCCCTTCTCCCTCTCATTAGCCGAAGAGGAGGTGCAGTTCTAAAGAGATGTTGAAGGGCCGCCCGAAATAGCAACGACAACCTCGAAACTCCGTCTCTCTGCCACATTAGCCCCTTGAACGCTCGCAACGGGCATTGTCTCTACGGCTGGGTTGGCACCACCTCCAACTTCAGTCACCATCGGGGCAAGGAAGTGCCTCAAAGAAGTTTCAGCGGGAGAAACCTCTTCCAACACTACCATTCGTCTCTTCGATGGGGCCTCCTCACTACTAGTGCGGGAAGATTCACCCGTTGAACAGACTGTAGGAGTCGGAATCTCCTGCTGAATAACCTCCTAGCGCACAGCTTCGGCTGCAAGTGCAAGCCAGACTAGTTCTCGATGTAGGCCGGGTTCAGCCCTCGGCGTAGGACGGGTAGAGGTCGCTGGTTGATGGAATGCGAGCAGAGGAGCCCTCGTCCCCCTCACTCCTCTCCGACCTTTCAACAAGGAGGGATTAGATCATACAACGACAAGGTTAAAAAAACAATGAAGCAGAGAACAAAACAAAACTACACCAAGCCAACTCACCAGTAAGAGGCTTACGCCCAAACTTCTCATGGAAGGGCGCCCACTCACGAATTCCCACCGTAAGGGGGAGAATTGCGCTCACCCACTTGCGAATATCGGCAACTGGCGGGAGAGGTAGTCTCTCGACTACAAAAGTAAAAAAAACAAGTCCTCAGCAAAGTCACTAAAGAAAAGACGATCGACGACCATCTTAAGAAAAAGAAAATCACAAAAGTAAACAAGGGAAAACTTACGAGCAAAGTTCCATGTCTCTGGAAACGCTGCCGAGTTTGTCATAAGGTGCTCTGTACGCACATAGAAGTAGCTTTCTCAAAAACGGCGATTAGCCTTATCGCCCATCTTAACCACCAAGCTTTTGGTTCCTCGATGGCGTATATGAATCATCGTACCCCGAAGAAAATGAGGGGCAAAGATGTGGAGCATGTGCCCTAGGGAAATTCCTCGGTCGGCCAGCTCCGCATACTTGATGAGCATAAAAGAAAGAGCTTGTACGCGTACATAGAGAGTTGAGCCAGGCACACTTCGTAGAAGCGGTAGAAATCTACCACCAGAGAAGTAAGGGGGAGTGTGTATCCAATGATAAAGGGGTACACGTAAAATGCATAGTAGCCTGGGCAGTACAAATGCACAATATCCTTCCCCGTCGGCACCATTTCGATATGAGCAGGGATTCCCCACTTAGATTTGAGTGTCGTGATCGCCACATTCATCTATAGTACAAGGAACGGGCTCCGGTTCATTTCTGGAAGGGCTAAAAAATTAGTCCTCGTCTTCCCCGGATGAGGAACTATCTCATCCACCGTCAGAAATCCCTCGTCTTCCACCACCTCCACCCCCTCTTCGAATAGGGATATGTCACTTTTTGGCACCGGAACACCAACAGCTCTATCAAATTGGGAAAAAGCACTAGCCATTTCTCTTCCTTGATCGAAATAAACAAGAATGATGAAGGGAAAAAGGTAATGGTCACATCGAATTCTAGCGATAGCAGAAGTATGAAAGAATAGAGAAGGAGGAAGTTTGCAAAGTTCTTTCTTAGATAAATTGAAAAACACAACAATTTGTCATGACCCGAATTTCCCACCGTCGAGGCCGTGATGGTGCCTAACATCGTACTCGCTAGGCAAGCCAACGTTAGAGAATTATTCACATTTTCCTTTACCTTTTTATAATTAAAAATTTAACAAAAACTAGATCAGTGGAAATAAAAGCGGAAGAACACGACTAACTAATTATCCTTATACTATTAACAAAAACGAAATAATTACCACCTAGAAACTGGGGTCACAATCCACGAACGTTCTACGAATTACTACAAATACTAGTCTGAAAGAAAAAAGTACATCTGTCTCGAAAGAAAATAAAACAGAAAAGTAGAACATAAGAAGGGGATGTCAGGGCCTGCGAATGCCTGCAGGACTACCTTGGGTCTCCTGATGAGTGCCTGCACTCGATCTCTCGATCAGCCACAACCAGCTCCAAAATCTGCACAGAAGGTGCAGAGGGAAGTATTAGTACAACCGACCCCATTACTAGTAAGTGATGAGCCTAACCTCGATGAAGTAGTGACGAGGCTACGGCGGAGCATAAACAAAATATCCTGCAATAATTTATAATAAGGCAAAAAGAAAATATGGAATGAAGTAGGACAGCAACTTACATTAAATAAATACGGAACCTAGTCATTTTATGAATACTCGGCTATAACCAATCCTTAAGAGGGTTTAAACACCACAATAATAAATCACAGCAGAAGAGTACTTAAACAACAAATGATGCACCGCGCATCCCGATCCCACCATATAATCAATAACAATATGAATATTCACCCTTATTACTCTTTGTTGCGGCGTGCAACCCGATCCCACCAGTCCACCCTTATTACTTCTCAATATATCACCTTTATTCCTCCTGTTGCATCGCATAACCCGATCCCACCTGTCTACCCTTATTACTCCTTGTTGCGGCACGCAACCCGATCTTACAAGACAATCACATTTTACTCTTATTCCTTATGTTACAGCGTGCAACCCGATCCCACCATATCAGTACCAATCACAAAATAAGAACAAGTATTTCACAAATTAACTCAAAACCCTCCACAACGTTTATAACTCAAACCCAAACAATAGAAATCTATACAATTGTGAAAATTTCATCAGTTAATACTACACAACGAGACCAACCAAAGTGTACTGCGAAGCACCAATAAACCAACTTAAACTAACTATGTAATATAATGGAACTACAGAATAATTAATAACTTCAATAGAGAAAACAACATTTAACAAGAAGTAATTAGACATGGAAGCATCAATAAGCAAGTAGCAGTGAATACAGCAAAATAATATATTAGGAATGGGGAAGGGAACAAGCTAAACAGATAATTTGGCGGCACATAGGTACTTGTCACCACACCTATATGCCAGACACATACAATTTCACATAGCAATTAAGTCGGGGATCCCTAATCCCTCGAGTCAAAGTTAGACCAAACACTTACCTCAAGCCAACGGGAAATTCAAAGCTCAATTACTACTTTACCTCTCGATTCCACCACCAATCCACTCGTATCTAGTCATGATTAGCTTAATAACATCAATTAATGCTAAAGAAATTAGTTCCAATGCATAATTATAGGTTTCCCAACATTTTCCTCAAAAGGTCAAAACTCGGCCCTGGGCTCGCTTGGTCAAAACTCAAAATTCGGACCAAAACCCGATTACCCATTTACCCTCGAGCCCGGATATACAATTGGTTTTGGATTTTGACCCCAAATCGAGGTCTAAATCCCCAATTTATAAAAATCCCTAATTCTACACAAACCCCCAATTTCTACCATAGAAATCTTAGATTTTTAGTTTGAAATTCATGAAATGTGATGGAAAATTAAAAGAAACTGGGTTAGGATCACTTACCAAAGTTTAGGGGAAGAATTGGTCTTGGGAGAATCGCCTCTAGGGTTCTCGGATTTGAAAAATGTGAAGAATGGGAGAAAATCCCGTCTAACTTATATTTTGAATAGCTGCAGATGTCGCATTTGCGAAGCTCGCAAATGCAAGAGTGGTATCGCAAATACGAACCACTCGTATTTCTGCTGCCTTCGCAAATGCAAAGGATAGTTCGCAAATGCGAACATGATCCTCCGCAAATGCGATGAAATGATCGCATTTGCGATCCTTGCCCTTTCACAGTTCACTTCGCAAATGCGAAGAAATACTCGTAATTGAGATCATGATGGCGCCCAACACCATTATCAGGCAAGCCAACGCAGAAATATAGTTAAGTTCTCATTTTTACTTTCACCAAAAGTAAGTGGAGCAATTTCTTAAGTTAAAGTTAAAACCAGAAATGATAAGTAATGTGCCAAAAATAATTATACAACCCCAAAATAATAGTTTACTAATGTGTGTGCCAAGACCTGGTGTCACAAGTAGTGAGCAACTAGTAGAATGTACAAAATAATAAAACTCTCCTACTGTCCGAGGTAGAAAAGATAACAAAAGTAAAGAAAGACTCCATCAAGCTGCTGAACGGCACAGGAAGGGGGCAGCTCACCGTGGACGTCTCGGACTATGAATCAGGGGCGGGCACCAGACTGATAGCCAAATGTCCTACCTCAGATCCTGTACAATTAAGTACAGAAGTGTAGTATGAGTACATAAATAATATGTACCTAGTAAGTATCCCGTTTAATCTCGAAGAAGTAGAGACGAGAGGTCGGCTTGATACTTACTAGGGTCAAATAATATAATAAGGTGTTATGCTAAGCATGGGAGTCGCAAATAATCAACAGTTTGTGGCAAGAGGTAATAAGTCAGGTTCTTAACAATTTTATAGTTAACCAATTATATTTCAAGTATTTAGCAAAACAAGTCATGGATAAGATTTCACATAGATATCATGCGCACATTATGCCGAAGTCGACGGCCCGATCCAATAGAAAATAAACTGTGCACTGCCAGAGGGTCGAATGGCTCGAACCATAGATGCATCTATTTCTACCGAGACGATCGGCCCGATCCACAAATATCAATTAATATCAAGAAAAACACATGAAGGCGCATTTATTTTCAAACAAATTCATACAAGTGTCCAACAAGTGTATACATTCGCTTATATCACTTTCCATGTCTCTAGCATATCCTAAGTGATCACATTAGCAAGAAAATATAGAGATATTTACAAATATAGCATGATATGGGTCCTAGACTACCCGAACAATTAATATAATAGTAGTTACGCATGGACTCTCGTCACATAGTGCGTACGTAGCCCCCGCATTTAGTAGCAAATTATCTAATTATTACACCTATGGGGATAATTTCCTCTTACAAGGTTAGAAATGAGACTTACCTCGCTCTAAAGTGTACTTCCAATATCAAGAACGAGCCCAAACCCTCAATTTGGAGCCGAACGATCCAAAACTAGTTAAATGTGGTAGGAACTAGTCAATATAAGCTCACAAGATCGTATTCTAGCTATTTAAGCAATTTCTCAACCTTAAACACAAGTTTCCTAAAATCCGACCCATGGCCCACTTGCCCGGATTCCAAAATTTTTCGAAGGAAGTTGTTCTCTGTAACCTAAGGATCAATAATATATGATTTCTAATTCATTTCGTAACAAATTTCGTGGTTAAATCTAACTTTTATCAAAACCCTAGTTCTTGCTCTAATCTCATAGTTTTCACTAATTTTTGTGTGTTAATCTACTGATCGCAGTGGACTCAACCTGAGGAAGAGTGGGCGCTAATACTTTTACCCAATAGCGGTATCGGGGTCAATTTTCCATAGGGAACTTCAATTTGGAGTTGCGTGTTTGTATAGTCTAGGACTATGTTTTAGCTCTTAATTGATCTTCTAACATTTTTGGTTTTCTTTTGATTAATAGCTACAATTTATCAACTACAATTGTAAAACTAAGTTTTGCTAAAATTATGATTCTAAGTTGTATGCAATATAGAGAAAGGCACTAGGGTCGTGGCATGCACCTAGGTGGTCAACTAACGAGTAGAGATTCCTAATGCAAGAATGATGACTATGGGACTTATGCTATAACCATTGCACTTTTGCATTCACTCTCACACTTCTCGGTAGAGAGAGTAATTTTGCCCAATTGACTCTCTCGAGACCAATTGGGTAGGCCAATTTGCCCAAGCAACTTATGGTTCAAGTTGGGTAATTACTCTCTCGAGGTTTAACCCGTTAATTGGGACTACCATTCTCATGGGTCCATCTCAACTCCTTGTTAGAATTAATCTTGGGGTCATAGACTCTCTTTCTCAAGAAGAGTCAAGACTTACTAAGCTAGACTTAGTGTTTGCAACCACCAAATCTTAATGAAAACATAAGATTAATTCAAATAACAAATACCCAACATCATTCATACACTAAACAATCACACCCATTAATTACCCACACTAGGGTTGAGCCACAAACAGCACCATCCAATTTCTTCGACCAGTCGGTCCTATTTGCATTGACAGTCTTGGACAAAATACTCTTGATCTCACGGTTGGACACTTCAACTTGGCCACTCGCTTGAGGATGATAAGGAGTGGTCACCTTGTGATTTACCCCATTCTTGGCTAGCAAAGAGTCAAAAGCCCGGTTGCAAAAATGAGAACCCCCGTCACTGATGATAGCACGTGGAGTGCCAAACCTCGTGAAGATACTCTTTTTCAAGAATGCCACCACACTTCGAGCTTCATTATTTGGCAAAGATATGACCTCAACCCATTTCGATACATAATCAACCGCTACCAAGATATAAGCGTTGCCACAAGAACTTACGAATGGTCCCATAAAGTCTATCCCCCAAACATCAAAAATGTCAACCTCTAGAATCGTGTTAAGGGGCATCTCATCTTTCTTCGAAACCCCTCCGGCACGTTGGCATTCATCACATATTTTCACAAAGTCACTGGCATCCTTGAACAACAAAGGCCAATAGAAACCACAGCTCAACACTTTAGACGCCGTCCTTGCCCCGCCATGATGGCCACCATAGGGCGAAGAGTGACAAGCTTCCACAATACTCAATTGCTCTTCCTCGGAAACACACTGGCGAATTATACCATCGGTGCAAATTTTGAAAAGATACGGCTCATCTCAATAGTAGTCCAAGCAATCCCGCTTGAGCTTCTTCCTTTGGGTAGAAGAGAGCTCATACGGAACCACACCGGTAACAAGATAATTGGCAATGTCGGCAAACCATAGCATGTCTAGCATTGAAACCGAGAGGAGTTGTTCATTCAGAAAGGCATCACTTATCTCCAGGCCGTCTAAAGGCCTCCCTTCCTCCTCCAATCGAGACAAGTGGTCCGCCACTTGATTTTCACTACCCTATCTATCAACAATCTCCAAATCAAATTCTTGAAGAAGAAGCACCCATCTCATTAACCTCGCTTTAGAATCTTTCTTCGTCATCAAATACCTAAGGGCGGCGTGATCAGTATGAATAATCACTTTGGCCCCGATAAAGTATGGGCGAAACTTCTCCATGGCAAAAACAATGGCAAGCAATTCCTTCTCGGTGACTGTGTCATTCCTTTGAGCTTCATTCATTGTCTTACTTGCGTAGTACACCGGATGGAACATTTTGTTGATTCTTTGGCCCAAGACCGCCCCCACCGCAACATCACTAGCGTCGCACATGAGCTCAAAGGGTAAGCTCTAATTTGGTGCAGTAATGATGAGGGTAGTCGTCAACTTTTGCTTTAGAAGCTCGAAAGCCTCCATACATTTTTCATCGAACACATATTTGGCATCTTTCTCTAGCAATTTACACAATGGTTTAACTACCTTAGAGAAGTCTTTGATGAATCTTCGGTAGAAACTCACGTGACCAAGAAAACTCCTCACCCCTTTGACAGAAGTAGGGGAGGGAGCCTTGAGATAACCTCAATTTTTGCCTTATCAATCTCAATCCCTCTTTTTGAAATTTTGTGACCCAACACAATTCCTTCTTCTACCATAAAATGGCATTTCTCCCAATTGAGAACCAAGTTTGTGTCTTCGCATCGGGCCAACACACGATCCAAGTTTTGCAAGCAATCACCAAATGAGTCCCCAACCACACTAAAAGCATCTATGAAGACCTCCAAAATGTCCTCCACCATGTTGGTGAAGATTGCCATCATACATCGTTGGAAGGTCACCGATGCATTGCATAATCCAAATGGCATTCGAGAGAAGGCGAATGTGCCATAAGGACATGTGAAGGTTGTCTTTTCTTGGTCTTCCGAGGCAATGAGAATTTTGTTATAGCCTGAATACCCATCCAGAAAATAATAGAAAGCCCAGCCCGCAAGACGATCAAGCATTTGGTCCAAGAACGACAACGGGAAATGATCCTTTCTAGTCACCTTGTTCAACTTCTGGTAGTCCATGCATACCCTCCAACCCATCACCGTACGAGTCGGAATAAGTTAATTGTTGTCATTGGTCACCACCGTCATTCCTCCCTTCTTTGGCACACATTGTACCGGAGAAGTCCACGAACTATCAGAAATTGGATACACCACACCGGCGTCAAGCCACTTGATGACTTCCTTTTTAACCACCCCTTGCATGGCCTCATTGAGTCTCCTTTGATGTTCAAGAGACGGCCTAGCATCCTCCTCCAATATTATCTTGTGCATGCAAAACGCGGGGCTAATACCCTGAATATCCGCCAAGGTCCATCCAATCACCCGCTTGCGCTTTTGAAGAACCGCCAAAGTGGCATCAACCTGCACGTTAGTCAAGCAAGAAGAAAGAATAATCGGCAAAGTGAAATTAGGACCAAGAAATTCATACCTGAGGTGAGGAGGAAGTAGTTTCAACTCCAACACCGGTGGCTCCTCAATAGATGGATTGGTGGGAGGAGTTTTGCGATTTTCAAGATCAAGAAATAACTTCCTCGGTTCATAAGAATACGAGCCCATGCCATGTACTGCGTTCACACACTCCACCCTTCTAGCATCATCATTAACATCCATGTTCAATAGCACGACCTCAAGTGGGTCTTCAACATTTGCCATTGCGCTTATGTCATCCACTATCACCGCCGTGACAATGTCAACAAATGAGCACACCTCGGTGCTATTTGGTTGCCTCATTGATTTACATACGTGGAACACCACCTTTTCATCACCAACACGGAAGGTCAATTCTCCTGTTTCCACATCAACCAAGGCCTTCCCCGTAGCTAGGAAAGGCCTCCCAAGAATAATAGGCACCTCGAAATCCACTTTGTAATCCAAAATTACAAAATCGGCCGGCAATATGAACTTATCAACACGAACAAGGACATCATCAATAATTCCAAAACGCCGCTTCATTGACCAGTCTGCCATTTGAAGCCTCATAGAAGTTGGACGAGGTTTTCCGATTCCCAAGGTCTTGAAGACCGAATATGGCATTAAATTGATACTTGCCCCCAAGTCACAAATAGTTTTTGCAAAGTCAGCACTTCCAATGGTACATGGGATAGTGAATGCGCCGAGATCCTCAAATTTTGGAGCCATAGAATGCACAATTGCGCTCACTTGATGGGTCATCTTGATTGTCTCACTCTCTATTGATCTCTTTTTTGTAACCAAATCTTTCATGAACTTTGTGTATCCCGGCATTTGCTCGAGTGCCTACACCAAAGGCACGTTGATAGTCAAACTCTTCATCATTTCAATGAATTTCTTAAATTGGTTGTCACCCTTTTGCTTGGCCAACTTTTGAGGATAGGGCGGAGGAGGTTTGGGTAAGGGTGCCTTGGCTTTTGGCACCACCGGTTCGGGTATATCAATGATGTGTTCCCTAGACGGGTTCACGGCCTCTTGAGTCTCCTCCTCACCTTCATCAATTTCAATTCTCACATCATCATTTGCACTTGGTTCAACAACATCCTCAACTACCAATGGGATCTCATCATTTTGCAACTCATCTTCATCCACCGTAACTTGGTTTCCTCTTGAGGCATGCACATCACTGCCTCTTCCACTTCACGTTGTCACTGCCATCACATGATTATTGTGCCCACCCTTGGGGTTTACTACCGTATCACTTGGTAGAGCACCCTTTGGGCGAGTATTTAAGGATTGAGAGATTTGGCCTAATTGCACTTCTAAGTTCCGGATAGATGTGTTATGCGAAGCTAATTGGGCCTCGGAATCTTGACTCTTTTTCATCATTTGCTCGAATATGCTCTTTATTCGACCCATGTCATTGCCCGACGAACTCGACCCTTGAGATTGAAACGGGGGCGGGTTATTGGGTTGTTGATACATTGGGGGCCTTTGAAAGCCTTGCCCCTATTACCTTGTCCACTATTGTTGTTCCAACCACCTTGACTACCATTGTTGTTGTTCCAATTGTTGTTCCCGTTCCAATTACCTTGATTCCCCAAATTATTGTTCCCCCAATTGCCTCCTTGATTGTTGTTGTAATTCCAATTGCCACCTTGTTAATTGCCCCAATTACCTTGGGGTCTCCATTGTTGATTCCCTTTATTACCTCTATTCCTTGGTAGTTGTTGACATATTGGACTTCCTCACTTTGGTCATCAAAACCTTCGTTCGAATATCCACCACCATCATTGTTGTTGTCATATTGTTCATAATTACTTTGAGGTTGTTGTCCTCTTTGCCTCCTTTTCAACATAGCAACACCTTCCATTGCGTTGACTTGGCGCGGGTTTTGGACTTGTTGCAATTGCGCCTTTTCCAATTGATTCATAGTTTTTGTAAGCTCGGCTATAGCTTGGCCATGATCGTGCAATTCCTTGTGCAAATAGGTGACCGTGGGGTCACCTTGGGGCACGTTTGCTCTACTTTGCCATGCCGAAGAGGTGTCGTCCATTTCATCAAGTACATCACATGCCTCTTGGTAAGAAAGTTTCATAAAATTCCCTCTGGCCAATTGGTTCACAATGCATTGATTTGTGGTGTTGATGCCCCGATAAAAGGTTTGTTGAATCATAGTCTCGGTCATGTCGTTATTAGGGCACTCTTTCACCATTGTTCTATATCTTTCCCATATCTCATGCAAAGGTTCCGTTGGCTCTTGCTTGAAAGCTAGAATTTCATCCCGAAGAGCTTCCATATGACTTAGAGAGAAGAACTTGGCAATTAATTTGTCCGCTAATTCATCCCATGTTGTAATAGAATGATTGGAGAGCCTTTCTAACCAATCCAATACTTTACCCCGAAGAGAAAACTGGAAAAGCCTCAATCTCAACGCATCCTCGGACACATTTGTCTACTTGCTACCCCAACATGTATCCACGAACCCCTTCAAGTGCTTATAGGTGTTTTGATCGGAGGCACCCGTGAAATAACCTCTTTGCTCGAGCAAGGTCAGCATAACATTTGTGATTTGAAAGTTCCCAGCCCGGATTCGGGGAGGAACAATAGCATTGGCGTATCCTTGATTTGGTAGAACTCTGGGAGCCACTCTCGACGGTTGCGGAGGAGGGTCTAGAATATTGATGTTCTTATTTGCATTTATATTGACATTTCGGCCTCTTCGTGGAAGTTGAGGTAAGACCTCATCTTGTTCTAGATCTTCTACCTCCTTCCCCGCTATCACATTACCGAGAGGGTCATTTACATTAAGAGCCATTGTACCTGATTGATCGACACACACAAAGTTAGTAAATAAGAAGGAAAAAGAAGCAAAACACAATACTAGCTGCACAAATAGTCAACACCGTAAAGCTCCCCGGCAACGGCGCCAAAAAGTGATCACAGCGGACTCAACCTGAGGAAGAGTGGGCGCTAATACTTTTACCCAATAGCGGTATCGGGGTTAATTTTTCACAGGGAACTTCAATTTGGAGTTGCATGTTTGTATAGTCTAGGACTATGTTTTAGGTCCTAATTGATCTTCTAACATTTTTGGTTTTCTTTTGATTAATAGCTACAATTTATCAACTGCAATTGTAAAACTAAGTTATGCTAAAATTATGATTCTAAGTTGTATGCAATATAGAGAAAGGCACTAGGGTCGTGGCATGCACCTAGGTGGTCAACTAACGGGTAGAGATTCCTAATGCAAGAATGATGACTATGGGACTTATGCTATAATCGTTGCACTTTTGCACTCACTCTCACACCTCTCGGTAGAGAGAGTGATTTTGCCCAATTGACTCTCTCGAGACCAATTGGGTAGGCCAATTTGCCCAAGCAACTTATGGTTCAAGTTGGGTAATTACTCTCTCGAGGTTTAACCCGTTAATTGGGACTATCATTCTCATGGGTCCATCCCAATTCCTTGTTGGAATAAATCTTGGGGTCATAGACTCTCTTTCTCAAGAAGAGTCAAGACTCACTAAGCTAGACTTAGTGTTTGCAACCACCAAATCTTAATGAAAACATAAGATTAATTCAAATAACAAATACCCAACATCATTCATGCACTAAACAATCACACCCATTAATTACCCACACTAGGGTTGAGCCACAACCCTAGCTAATGGGTTTAGATAGCCATAATAGGAACAGAAATTGAAGAAATAATAGATGAAATTGACGTAACAATTAACTACAATGTTAATCTACTCAAATCCACGTTAATACTAGAAGAAATTGCCCAAAATATACTAAATCATGAAATCCCGAGTTCAGCTGCTCTATGCTCCCAAAACAGATCTGGAAAAACTACTGCTAAAAAGTAAAATGTTCTATTTATACTACACAGGAAAATACGGACAAAAATACCCCTTAGGGTCTGGCGCGGACCGCGCACAAATGACGCGCGGCCGCGTAGGGTTTTGGGCCTTCATATCTTGCTTCTAGCACTGGGGGCGCGGACTGCACAAAAGTAACGTGCGGCCACGTGAACTTCATCCACGCGGACCGCACTGATTAGGTGTGCGGTCGCGTGGGCTTTTGCCTTGAATGATTGAGTATCTGATACTCTTAGGCGCGGACCGCGTGAAAAGGGGCGCGGACCGCGAAGCTTGACTTGAAGATATCATGGCCTCTGAACTTTCCTGCGCGGTCGCATGGCAGAATAGTGCAGACCGCGAAGGTTGAACTTGAAGATGGCCAGCTTCTGAACTCTCCTGCGCGGCCGCGTGACAAAACAGTGCGGACCGCACAGGTCATTTTGATCCCCCCCTTTCAGTTGTCTTTTGACACTTGGCAGATTTCACTCCTTTTTTAGCCGATCTTTAGTATTTGTCATCTTGTCGCTCAAACCTGCAATCAAGCGCAACTTGTAAGCATTTTGGGACTAATTTCTGGCAGTTAATGCACAAAGCTTAGGTAAGAATGAGTATAAAACATGTAGAAATCACAGTTATCATCTACCCAAAACCCAAGTATTAAACTCACATTAAGTAGAATTAACTTACCTCACAATGTTATGTTGAAATCCCCTCTTTGAAAGCTCCCAAATCGCCCAAGTGTAGAGATAAAATAAAATAAATGGCCTAAGTCCCGTTTTTAAAAGTAGTGCCCAGGTCTCTGATGTCGCATTTGCGACATCAGGTTCGCAAATTCGAACTCGCAATTGCCACAAAATCTTCGCAATTACGAACTGGCTCCCTTCCTGCTTTCATCGCAAATGCGATCCTAGGGTCACAAATGCGGACCCTGGAGGGTTCGCAATTGTGGTGCAATTATCGCAAATGCGACGCTGCCCACCTGTTGCCTTCATCGCAATTGCGGTGGTTTCCTCGCAAATGCGAGGTCGCAATTGCGAACAAATTCCTCGCATTTGCGAGACCTACAATTTCTCATAGAAACACCATAAAACTAGTGTGTTTTTCACCCCCAACCCATGCCCGAAACTCACCCGAGCCCTCGGGGCTCCACTCCAAACACCCACACAAGTCCAACAACATCGTACAAACTTCCTCGAGCGATCAAATCGCCGAAATAACACCTAAAACCACAGATTTAACACCAAAACACATGAAATCCTTAAGAACATTCAAATTCCTATCTTTACAACCGGACGTCCGAATCACGTCAAATCAGTCCCGTTTCTCACCAAATTTCACATACAAGACTAAAATATTATATTGAACTTGTACCAAGCTCCGGAACCAACATACGGGCCCTATACCAACATGATCAAGCATTATTCCTTTTCACTAAATCCTTAGAATTTTAATTTAACAATTTCTAATAAAAATTCATTACTCGGGCTAGGGACCTCGGGATTTGATTTCGGGCATACGGCCATGTCTCATATTTTCCTACGGACCCTCCAAGACCGTCAAAACATGAATCTGAGTTCGTTTGCTAAAAATGTTGACCAAAGTCAAACTTAGCTTTTTAAGAAAACCTTAAGGAATCAAATGAGTATATTTCAACCCAATTCCTTCTAAATCCCGAACCAACCCTCCCCACAGGTCGTAAATTATTTAAAGCAAGCGCGGGAAATTTTATTTAGGGGAATGGGGTTCTAAAAAAGCAAAACGACCAGTCGGGTCATTACAAACAGGTTCAGCTATACCATCAAAATTTTCCTAAGTCTAAATCACTCCGTAGCCTATCCGAAACACACCTGAGCCCTCGGGGCTCCAAACCAAACATGCACACAAGTCTTAAAACATCATATGAACTTGCGTGCACAATCAAAAATAACACCTAGAACTACGAATTCAACACCAAAACACATGAAATTTTTAAGATAGTTGCAAAACTTCTATTTTCTCAACCAAAGGTCCGAATCACGTCAAATAAACTCCGTTTTCATATTCACAGACATGATGAAATTATCATATTAAACTTGTTCTGGGCCCCGAAACCAAAATACGGGCCCGATATTAACGAGATCAAACATTTACTAATTTTTCAAAACCTTTGAAATTTCAATTTAACAATTTTTATCAAAAATTTATTTCTTGGGCTAGGGACCTCGGAATTCAATTTTAGGCATATGCCCAGGTCCCATATTTTACTACGGACCCATCGGGACCGTTAAAACATGGGTCCGGATCTGGTTACACAAAATATTGATCGAAGTCAACTAAAATTAACTTTTAAAGGCAAAAATTATTATTTTCTCGAGTTTCCACATAAGGGCTTTCCGAAATCGCGCCAGGATTGTGCACGCAAATCGAAAAGAGATAAAATGAGGTTTTTAAGGCCTCGAAACAGGGATTCGACTTCTAAAATAGAAGATGACATTTTGGGTCATCATACAATCAAACGAGAGGTTCCCCTATTTATAGGGATATAAATGTCTTGAGCGAAAATCCAAGAGCCGCCAATCAGAAAATTAAAAGGGCATGGGAAACGATACAGTGTTTGGGAAACGTGCGATATAATGATGAATAATAGGTATTCATGGTGCCCTAAATCGATGTGACGATCCAACTCTGAACTGACGTAACGGTCCAATGAAACCCTTGAATCGTCACGTCGCTACCTCGCCATAAGGACCTCGTTCATCGCATAACATTCAGATTTCTCCTATGAAGGCACGACTTAGAAAAGGCAAGGCATTGACTATGAAGAAGTCTATGCATCTGTTGCCCGCATGGAGATGATTCGTTTGCTGATTTCTTTGGCGGTGCAAATGAAATGGAAGAGCCATCAACTAGATGTCAAGTCAGCCTTCTGAAATGGCTAACTTGAAGAAGAAGTCTATATTGAACAACCATTGGTCTTCGTGGTCAAAAACCATGAAGATAAAGTGGTGAAGTTGAACAAAGCTTTATATGGATTGAAGCAAGCCCCGAGAGTATGGAATAGTTGCATCGACAAGTATTTTCAAGACAATGGGTTTACTCGTTGTCTCCATGAATAGGATCTTTACCTTAAAGTTCATACTAATTGTGTGATGACCCAAAAGGGTCATCTCTTGTTTTTAAAATGAATTCTGCGTTCTGAGGCCTTAAAACCCTCTTTCAGTATCACCTCGATTTACGTGCACAGTCCAGGCGCGAGCCGGAAAGCTATTATGTGAAAATCTGTGAAAATGTTGAAATTTTGACTTAAAATGTTTTTAAGTTAACTTCGGTCAACATTTTGGGTAAACAGAACCAGACCCGGACCCGTGATTTGACAGTCCCGAAGGGTCCATGGAAAAATATGAGACTTGGGCGTATGCCCGAAATCAAATTCCGAGGTTTCAAGCCCGAGAAATGAATTTTTAAAGAAAATTATTTTCTGGAAATTTTTATGAGTTTTGGAAATGAAATGCAATTAGAATTTGATGGTATCTGGCTCGTATTCTGGTTCCGAAGCCTGGTACAGGTCTAATATGTGAAATAAGATGAGCCTGTAAAATTTGGTAAGACACGGAAATCGTTTGAGGTAATTCGGACCTGTAGTTTTAAAAATTCCTACTTTGAAAGTTTTGAGATTTTTCTTAGATTTCTATGCTAAATTCGTTGTTTAAGAGGTTATTTTGGTGATTTGATCACACGGATAAGTTCATATGATGTTTTTGAGTTAGTACGTATATTTGGTTTGGAGCCCCGAAGGCTCGGGTGAGTTTCAGAATGTTTTGAACTCATAAAAAGTTGAAGGTTTTTGGCTGTTCAGTGCCGAGGGATTTTGTTCTTCGCGTTCGCGTGGTCCCACTTGCGAAAGCTTAAGGCAAATCTCCCGGGTGCCAGATTTCTTCTTGGCGAATGCGAAGCCTAAATGCGAACACAAGGCTGAGGGGGGAATACCCTTCGCGAACGTGTCCAAGCACTCGCGAACGCGTAAGGTTAAAGGCCTGGGGGAGGATTCACATTTTTGTTCTACGCGAACGCGGCACTGGACCTCGAACACGAAGGCTCGAGGGGTCAAAGCTCCACGAACACGAGCCCCATGTCGCAAATGTAAAGGTTACTGAGGCCTAACGCATCGCGAACGCAACAGGCCTATCGCGAACGCGACAGGCCTATCGTGAACGTGATGAAGGCCTGTCCAGTGATTTTTAAAACAGAAGAAAAACGGGACTTAATCAAAATTTCATAACTTCTTCTTCCAAACTCCAAATTGGGCGATTTTTAAAAGAGGATTTCACCACCAATCCATAGGTATGTAATCTTAGACTCATTTTCTTCAATTTCCATTAACACCCATTAGATTTCAAGGCTAAAGTCATGTTCTTAAGAGTAGAAAATTAGGGATTTGGGTAGAGTTAGGGCTTTTTGTATAATTGTGATTTAGACCTCATTTTGGGGTCAAATTTTGGAACTAATTATATATTCGGGCTCGTGGGTGAATGGGTAATCGGGTTTTGGTCCGAACCTCGTATTATGACCAAGCGGGCCCAGGGTCAATTTTTGACTTTTTGGGAAGAATGATGGGAAAGCTATAATTAAGCATTGGAATTCGATTATTTAGCGTTTATTGATGTTATTAAGTTGATTATGTCTATATACAATTGATTTGGAGCCGAATTCAAAGGAAAAGCGATGTTTGAGGCTTGAGTTGGCCATGGAAGTTCGAGGTAAGTGTTTGGTCTAACCTTAGCTTGAGGGATTAGGAGTTGTGTCCTATTTTCTACTTGTTTCTTGTTCAGTACGACATATAGGCATGGTGAAGAGTATCTCTACGTTGGTGTCGATCATGACCGTGACTCTTGAATTGTAATTTATTGTGTTCTTAAATAATACTCGAATGTTTAAGTTGATAATTCTCTGTATTGAGTAAGGATTATGATTATTCTCATGGAAATTACTTATGACTGAGTATTGGTGTTAGCTGAGGTAGTTAGATGTTGGAAAAAATTTGGTTATAACTGTTTCTCCCTTGCCGGGACGTAGTTGCTTATACTGTCGATTCCCTTGCCGGGATAGTGCAGTTCTTTATTGATTCCCTTACCGGGAGTCTTTTTATGATTGTTGTTGATGGTATATGTAGATCGGGTTGCACGCCACAACAATGATATATATTTGGATCGGGTTTCACGCCGCAAAAATATTATACGTGGATCGAGTTGCACGCCGCAACAATGATATAATTGGATCGGGTTGCACGCCGCAACAATGATATAACTGGATCTTGTTGTAGGCCGCAATAGTGTTGTTATATGTTGGGATGAGGTTGCGTGCCGCAACACCTGATGATACAAAGTGTTTATAGATTGGGTACAAGTTCCTTATTGTTTTGTTGTGAATTCTAAGTTGTCCTTATGCCTTTACTCTTGATCTACTGTCGATATTGATATACCCCCACAGCATGCACCCCCCTCCTATATTTTACTTATTTATTCCTGTTTTATTTTCAGCTGTATATTATATAACTGCTGATGCTACACTCTGCACTATGTGCAGATCCCGGAGCAGCTCTTGGACCATAGCATTTGGGTGGCTACCTTCAGTCCAGCTAGAGATCCCGAGGTAGTCCTGCAGACGTCTGCAGGCTCGGTGTTCTCTTCTATCTTATTATGTATTCTCTTTTCATTGTTTCTAAAACAGATTGTACTTTCCTTTCAGACTTTTGTTGTAGTATGTGATGACCCAAAAGGTCATCACTTGTGTTGCAATGAAATACTACGATCTAAGGCCTTAAAAACCTCCCTTAGCACCACCTCGATTTGCATGCGCAGTCTGGGCGCGTAGCCGGAAAGCTTAAATGTGAAAATCTGTGGAAAATGATAAGTTTTAACTGTAAAATGAATAAATTTGACTTCGGTCAACATTTTAGGTAAACGGAACTGGACCCGTGATTTGATGATCCTGGAGGGTCCGTAGGAAAATATGGGACCTGGGCGTATACCGGAATCGGATTCCGAGGTCCCAAGCCCGAGAAACGAATTTTTAAAGAAAATTGTTTCCAGAAATTGTTTAAAGAAATTTGAAATGAAATTTGCTTAGCACATGGTGGTATCGGGCTCGTATTCTAGTTCAGGTACCCGGTACAGTCTTATATATGATTTAAGACATTTCTGTAGAATTTGGTAAAAAACGGATGTCATATGACGTGATTCGGACTTAAATCGCAAAATTAATGTTTAAAGAAGTTTTGAGAAAATTTCATTGATCTCGAGATTTAATTTGATGTTCATGATGTTATTTTGATGATTTGATTACACGAATAAGTCCGTAGGATATTTTTAATGTTATGTGTGCGCTTGGTTTGGAGTTCCGAGGGGTCTGTTGAGTTTCGGGTAGGTTCCGGGGTGTCTTAGGCTTAAAAACTGAGCTGTTGTAGGCTCAAAGAGGTGGAGGACCTCTGAACAGTCCAGTGCGGTCCACACGATATGGACCGCTGCTTCGGATAGGCCTGTGCGGCCGCACTAGTTTTGGTGCGGTCCGCGGTGAAGAACACTTTACTGGTCCGACTTCGGAAGCCTATATCTTTTGATCCATAAGGAATTTTGAGATGATTCAAAAACAAAAGTTTTAGTCCTTCGTGTCTAGTTTACGGAAAGGTAAAGATATCACAATTTAGACATCTTTAGAGAAAGTTATGGCTAAAATAATAAGGTCTGTCACTGCAAAACACAGGGAGGCATGTGTGGCCGCGGTCGGTTTTGTGCGGTCTGCACAGGGCATCCGATGGCAGTATATTTAGACAAGATTTTCAGTAATTTTTAATTTTTCAAAACCCCAAAAACATAAGAGGCGATTTTTCAAATAACTTTTCTTCATGGGGGAAATTGGGTATTTTGGGTAGAACCTAGGTTTTTCAAAAATTGGGGATTTGGACCTCGATTTGAGGTCTGATTTCAAAACAAATTATGTATTTGAGTTCTTGGGAGAATAGGTAATCGGGTTTTGGTTCGAACCTCGGGTTTTGACCACATGGGCTCGGGGGCGATTTTTGACTTCTTGGGTAAAACTTTGGAAAATACATTTTCATGCATTCAAATTGATTCATTTTGTGTTTATTGATGTAATTAAGTAACTTGTGGCTAGATACGAGCGAATTGGCGGAGGAATCAAGGGGTAAAGCTATAATTGAATCGTGAATTGTGTTCGTGGCATTAAGGTAAGTGTTTGGTCTAACCTTAGCTTAAGGGATTAGGAGTTATGTCCTATTTGCTATTTGCTTCTTGTTGAGTATGACATATAGACATGGTAACGAGTATCTATACGTTGGTGTCAAGCATGACCGTGAGTCTTATATTGTGTTTTTCATGATTTCATTGTATTATTCATGCCTTGGTGAAGATTTCTAATTGTTGTATAAAGTTTGTGGAAAGAATTGTGACCTATGAACATTGAGGAGCGTTGGCTCAAGTTGTATAGCGAAATTGTGAAAGTATAAGTGACAATTGAACTTTTAGAGCATTGGCTCGAGTTGTTAAAGTATAGGTGATAATTGAAAACTCTACAGCATTGACTCGAGTTGTGAAGTGAATTGTGAAGTAAGAGTGAGAAAGATAAGAGACCATTATGTTGCCCCATTGCCGGCCTATTGTTGAATTGTGGTTCCCTTGCATTGTGTTCTTAATTGATATTATGGATGTTTAGGTTGATGATTCTTTGTGTTGGGTAGGGATTATGAGTATAGCTAAGGTAGTTAGGTGTCCTAATGAGGTTGGTTATAGCTAAGATAGTTAGGTGTGGTGACGAGTTTGGTTATAGCTGAGGTGGTTAGATGTTGTAATGCATTTGGTTATAGCTGAGGTAGTTAGGTGCGGTATCAAGTTTGGTTATAGCTGTTTCTCCCTTGCCGGGACGTGATTGCTTATGTTGTCGAATCCCTTGCCAGGACAGTGTAGACCTTATTGATCTCTTGTCGGGACTCTCGTTATAATTGTAAATGTTATATATGGATCGGGTTGCACGCCGTAATAATATTATATATGGACCAGGTTGCACGCCGCAACAACATTATATATGGATTGGGTTGCACGTTGCAACAATATTATATGTGGATCGGTTTGCACACCTCAACAACATTATATATGGATTAGGTTGCACGTCGTAACAATATTATATGTGGATCGGGTTGCATGCCGCAACAATATTATATGTGGATCGGGTTGCATGCCGCAACAATATTATATGTGGATCAAGTTGCACGACGTAACAATATTATATGTGGATCGGGTTGCACACCACAACAAATATATAATGAAATGGGAACAGGTGGTACGCCTACCACAAGATATAATAAAATGGGAGCGGGTGGTACACCTACCACAAGACAAGTGAAATGATAGCGGGTGGCACACCTGCCACGAGATATGAAAAGGAAGTGAAATTTGCCTTTGTTCCCTTTTTCTTGTTTGTGGGTGGTTTTGATTCCTTAATAATTCTCTTGATATTCTATTTTACCTGTTATTCTCCGAAGCATGTTTTCCCCTCCCAACCTTACTTGTTTATTTCTGTATTTCTTTCCCGCTGTATATAATTGAATTGCACAGGTTTATTTGGTAGTCTGGTTCTAGTCTCGTCACTACTTCACCGGGGTTAGGCTAGGCACTTACCAGCACATGGGGTTAGTTGTGCTGATACTACACTCTGCACTCTTTTGTGCAGACTCCAGTGTTGTGGACTCCAGACCACAGTGAGATTGTTGATTCTTGATCATCAGGCGACCTGAGGTAGTCCTGTAGGCGTCCGCAGGCCTTGGCGTCTCCTTCTATCTACTTTGCTGTTTCTTACATGTATTTCTAGAAACAGTGCAGTAATTAATTATTTTAGACCTTTATTTATAGTATTCTTAGACCGTCTGTGAAATTGTGACACCAGTTCTAGGTAATCGAGACTCAAATAGTTTTAATAGATATTCATGTTCAGATGGCTTATTGTTTTCTTCCACTTATGTTATATTCCGTTGTTTAAATGTTATTTCTTCGTAATTGTCAAAGAGAATAAAATTGGTAAAAAGGTAGATGGTTCAATAATTGGCTTGCCTAGCTCACATTAGTAGACACCATCACGACTTCTGGGTGGAAAATTCGGGTCGTGACAAATTGGTATCAGAGCTCTAGGTTACATGGGTCTCACACCTCACAAACAAGCTTAGTAGAGTCTGAGGGATCGGTTCAGAGACGTCTATATTTATCCTCCCAGAGGCTACAGAGTTAGGAAAAGTTTCACTTCTATTCTTCCCTATCGTGTGATTTTGTTCTCTTAATGCTAAATTGAAACCTCTACTCTTTTCCTTTCGCGAATGGCGAGGTCATGTACTGCTTCTTCAGCCGAGCAGCAGCAGCACAGACCGGTGATAGATCAGCTACGTCTTCGGAGGTTTTGTGGAGGTTGGATAAGTTTCACCAAGCTCTTCGCTACTACTTTCAACGGAGCATCTTCTGAGGATCCCCAAGACTTTCTAGACAGTTGTCATGAGGTTCTCAGGAACATGGGGATCGTGGAGACTGATGGGGTCGATTTTGCTACTTTTTGCTTGTCTAGATCCGCATAGCTTGGTGGGGAGATTATCGCTTGGCTAGACCAGCCGGATCGCCAGCTTTGACTTGGGAGCAGTTCACGTAGCTATTCCTGGAGAAGTTTCTCCACATCAATCAAAGAGAGGTATTAGAGGTAGAGGTAGAGGTATTAGAGGTGGAGGTAGAGATGCTAGAGGTGGAGGTAAAGGTATTAGAGGTGGAGGTGCAAGTACTGTTCTGGTTTGTGGTAGAGAAATTTCGGTTTTATTTTGTGCCGTATCCGGTCATGCCTAGTGATTCTTTGAGTGCCCATATTTATGTGTCTACGCCGGTGGGTGATTCTATTGTGGTGGATCGCGCCCATTGTTCATGTATAGTGGTTATTGGAGATCTTGAGACTAGTATAGATTTTCTTCTTCTGGACATGGTTGATTTTGATGTTATATTGGGGATGGACTGGTTATCACCTTACCACGCTATCTAGGACTGTCATGCCAAGATTGTAACCTTAGCCTTATTGGGTTTGCCTCGTTTAGAGTGGAGAGGGACTCCTGGTCATTCTACCCGTAGTGTTATCTCTTATATGAAGGCTCGACGTATGGTCGAGAAGGGGTGTTTGGCCTAATTGGCATATGTTCACAATTCTAGTGCTGAGGTTTCATCTATTGATTATGTGCCCATTGTTCGTTAGTTCCCTGAGGTATTCCCTTCAGACCTGCCGAGTATGCCACCCGACAGGGATATTGACTTTTGCATTGATTTGGCTCCGGGCACTCAGCCCATTTCTATCCCGCTGTATCGTATGGCCCCGCCTGAGTTGAAAGAGTTAAAGGAACAGTTGCAAGACTTGTTTGAGAAGGGTTTCATTAGACCCTGCGTTTCACCTTGGGGTGCGCCGGTGTTGTTCGTTAAGAATAAGGATGGGTCGATGAGAATGTGCATTAAGTACCGGCAGTTGAACAAGGTTACAATCAAGAATAAGTATTTATTGTCGAGGATTGATGATTTGTTTGATCAACTTCAGGGTGCCAAGGTATTTTCAAAAATTGACATGAAATCTGGCTACCATCAGTTGAGGATTAGGGCATCCGATATCCCTAAGACAGCTTTTCGCACTCGGTACAGGTAATGTGAGTTCGTGGTGATGTCATTCGGGTTGACAAATGCCCAGCAGTTTTTATGGATTTGATGAACCGAATGTTCAGGCCTTGTTTGGATATGTTCGTGATAGCTTTCATTGATGATATTTTGATATATTCCTGCAGCTGGGAGGAGCATGAGCCGCATCTTAGAGTGGTTCTTCAGACCTTAAGGGATAGTCAGTTATATGTTAAGTTCTCGAAGTGTGAGTTCTGGTTGAGTTCAGTTGCATTCCTGGGTCATGTTGTATCAGCAGAGGGTATTCAGGTTGATCCGAAGAAGATTGAGTTAGTCAAGAACTGGCCTAGACCAGCATCAGCTACAGAGATTCAGAGTTTCTTAGGATTGGCATGCTACTATCGTCGGTTCGTGCAGGGGTTTTCATCTATCGCAGCCCCGATGACTAGGTTGACCCAGAAGGGTGCCCAATTCAGATGGTTGGATGAGTGTGACGCGAGCTTTCAGAAGCTCAAGACACCTCTGACTACGGCACATGTGTTGGTTTTGCCTACAGGTTCAGGGCCTTATACAGTTTATTGTGATGCATATCATACTGGACTCGGTGCAGTGTTGATGCAGGATGGCAAGGTCATTGCCTATGCTTCACAGTAGTTGAAGATTTATGAGAAGAACTATCCGGTTCATAATTTAGAGTTGGCAACTATTGTTCACGTGTTGAAGATTTCGAGGCATTATCTGTATGGCGTGGTATGTGAGGTGTTCATGGATCACAAGAGTTTTCAGTATTTGTTCAAGCAAAAGGAGTTGAATTTGAGGCAGAGGAGGTGGTTAGAGTTGTTTAAAGATTACTATATCACTATCTTATATCATCCGGGAAAGGCCAATGTGGTGGCCGATGCTTTGAGTAGGAAGTCAGCCAGTATGGGCAGTCTTGCTTATATTTCGGTTGGTGAGAGACTGCTTGCTTTAGATGTTTAGGCTTTGGCCAATCAGTTCGTGAGGTTGGATATTTCTGAGCCCAACCGTGTGTTAGCTTGCACAGTCGCTCGTTCTTCATTATTGGAGCGTATCCGTGATCGGCAGTATGATGATCCCCATTTGTGTGTCCTTAGAGATACGGTGCCAACGCATAAGTGATAATTGTGACCTATGAACATTGAGGAGCATTGGCTCAAGTTGTATAGCGAAATTGTGAAAGTATAAGTGACAATTAAACATTTAGAGCATTGACTCGAGTTGTGGAATGAGTTGTGAAAGTATAAGTGATAATTGAAACTCTAGAGCATTGGTTCGAGTTGTGAAGTGAATTGTGAAGTAAGAGTGAGAAAGAGAAGAGATTATTATGTTGCCCCTTGCCAGGCTATTGTTGAATTATGGTTCCCTTGCATTGTGTTCTTAATTGATATTACGGATGCTTAGGTTGATGATTCTTTGTGTTGGGTAGGGATTATGGGTATAGCTGAGGTAGTTAGGTGTCGGAATCAGGTTGGTTATAGCTAAGGTAGTTAGGTTTGGTGACGAGTTTGGTTATAGCTAAGGTGGTTAGATGTTGTAACGAGTTTGGTTATAGCTGAGGTAGTTAGGTGTGGTATCAAGTTTGGTTATAGCTGTTTCTCCGTTACCGGAACGTGATTGCTTATGTTGTCGAATCCCTTGTTGAGACAGTGTAGACCTTATTGATCTCTTGTTGGGACTCTCGTTATAATTGTAAATATTATATATGGATCGAGTTGCACGCGCGCAATAATATTATATATGGATCGGGTTGCATGCCGCAACAACATTATATCTGGATCGGGTTGCACGCCGTAATAATATTATATGTGGATCGGGTTGCACGCCGCAATAATATTATATGTAGATCGGGTTGCACGCCGCAACAATATTATATGTGGATCGGGTTGTACCGCAATAATATTATATGTGGATCGGGTTGCACGCCGCAATAAATAATAAAATGGGAACGGGTGGTACGCCTACCACAAGATATAATAAAATGGGAGCGGGTGGTACGCCTACCACAAGACAAGTGAAATGGGAGCGGGTGGCACATCTGCCACGAGAAATGAAAAGAAAGTGAAAATTGCCTTTGTTTCCTTTTTCTTGTTAGTGGGTGATTTTGATTCCTTTATAATTCTCTTGATATTCTGTTTTACCTGTTATTCCCTGAAGCATGTTTCCCCCTCCTAACCTTACTTGTTTATTTTTGTATTTCTTTCCCGCTGTATATAATTGAACTTCACAGGTTTATTTGGTAGTCTGGTCCTAGCCTCGTCACTACTTCGCCGGGGTTAGGCTAGGCACTTACCAGAACATGGGGTCAGTTGTGCTGATACTATATTCTGCACTCTTTTGTGCAGACCCCAATGTCGTGGACTTTGGACCGAAGTGAGATTGTTGATTCTTGATCATCAGGCGACCCGAGATAGTCCTGTAGGCGTCTGCAGGCCTTGGCGTCTCCTTCTATCTACTTTTCTGTTTCTTACATGTATTTCTAGAAACAGTGTTGTAATTAATTCTTTTAGACCTTTATTTGTAGTATTCTTAGACCATCTGTGAAACTGTGACACCGGTTCTGGGTAGTCGAGACTCAAACAGTTGTAATAGATATTCATGTTCAGATGGTTTATTGTTTTCTTCCGCTTATGTTATACTCCGTTGTTTAAATGTTATTTCTTCGTAATTGTTAAAGAGAATAAAATTGGTAAAAAGGTATATTGATCAATAATTGACTTGCCTAGCTCACATTAGTAGGCGCCATCACGACTCTCGAGTTGGGAAATCCGGGTCGTGACATAGTAATCATAGACAGTTCGTGATATTGTGACACCTGATTCCGCGTAGAGACGTATGTTGGCATTGTAGTACTGGCTTGGGTTATTTTATCATATTAAGTCTTCCGCTTAATTTTATTCATCGTTAATATTTCAATTTTATATTTAGTACATTATTTATATGTCAATAGTAACAAGTCCAATATCCCAACCATTAGACATAATCTCATGTGTTCAATACTAATTACTAAGTTACTATCAGAAACTTTCTATTTGGACATGATTTTACTATTGTTACTTTTTATCGGCCTTAATAATTTCTTTGTTGTATTTCCTTGAGGATGATTTTATCGGCCTTACTAATGTCTTTGTTGTATTTCCTTGAAGATGATTTTATTACTTGAATACTTTAGTTGGATGTTCATTATCCTAGGAAGAAGAAACATCTCAACTTATAAACTCAAAGCGAAAACCCAAATATCACAACCGATTAATCGAATCCAAACTTAAAAAATCTGATCCAATCTGGGTTTATTTGGATTGGATTTGAATTGTCATTTCTTTAATCCGAAAAATAAAAATCCAAACCGAAAATTTTATATCCAATTCGAATTGCTCGAACGCCCACCCCTACTTAATACTATATTTAATTTATGTGTCATTTAATTCTAAACTAGAAAGATGTGTTCATCTATCCTTTTTTATTTTAAGTGATTTTATAGCTTTATTGCTATTAGACAGTTTCATTGTTGCCATAGCATTTATGTTTCAACTTTCAAATTTTAAAACATGATACCCATGGGTTTTTTCTTTTCTTTTCTTTTAATGACCACTAGACCTATTTCATAGTTTATCTGCGCTAATCCATTGCTGTTTGAAATTAACATAGCTGTTTCTTTTATTACGATCTTACAAAACATTCTTTTTGAATTTATTAATAACAAGAAATTGTTACTTTTAATGATATCTACAAAAAATATATATGAGTTTATCTTGAAATTAAGTGCTTTAATATGACAATTATATCAACAGTTGGTAACAAATAAAAATCATTGTTAATTAATATTTGAATTTTTAATAAAACTAATAAATGTGGGAAAAAGGGTATTGTTATACTATATATTGTAATTTTACTATTCGTCATACTTTGAGGTTATTACCATTACTTTTAAAAAAAGTCTCATATTTACTCGGACGACATTCGAACATTATAGTTTTAAAACCATAATCAAAATAATGCATAATTTTGGAACTTCTTTTTAAAAATATTTTGATACGTGAAATGCTTTCCGTCATTATTGGGGCTCCATCAAAAGCAAGAACGAATACGAAATGAACTGGTAAATTCACCTCAGTTTAAAATTCATTAAAGTTAAATAACTAATCTTTAGGAATTTGTTATATAATAGATTTTGTATTACCTAACTTAAGTTATCTTTAAGTTTTCACTCTATTTTATTCTTAATTGTTTAAATAGATTTATGAGTATTCATTATTTTTATTTTTATTTTGAGATGGGCAATTTTTGATTGTAAACTTTCTTGTTCTGATTATTTATTTCATTATCAAAAGCCATATGCTTATTTATTATTTCTCATCGTTTTTGTTTTCAAGTAAAATTTATTGTTCCATAAGTAAGTACATAATATAGATTCAAAAAAAATCATATTACTAAAGAAGAAGAAAAGGGAATAAAAGTTGATAAGCTAGAAGGTAAAATGGACATTAAAGAATGTCAATCTATCTATATTTATCTATCTATCTATATTATTATAAAAGCACGAATTTAAAAATGCTAAATGTTGAACGATTAAAATATCGTCAAAATATTGACAGACTTTTATAACCTTTAATAGTTAAATTAGTTTAGAAAAATACTGTTCCTTAAGGACGAAATTGTAATATTACTAATCATGTCATACTAACTTTACTTGGACTATAACATTGGCAAAGAATTTGCGCGTCCTTCGAAGTCCGACTAATTCGAAGAAAACGCACATTATAAAATACAAACCTAATCAGTCACCAAATCAATGACATGCGTTAACTATTTCATTATGTTCATTAGTACTCCAATTTTATGTATTCTTTATTACATATACCAAAGACGTTAAAATTAATTTCATTATTCACAAAAGAGCACAAGAAGTAAATCAACATTTATGAAAAAAATATTATGTAGTGCAGAAATAACAATTTTTTTGAGGAATATAAACAGAATAATCCAGTCCTTTACTATTACAAATGTATGTTGGGTTTTAAAGTTATTATTAAGTATTGATTTAAATAAATAAAAGAAATTTGGTCATTCTTACGAAGAAGATAGCTTACTAAGGGAAATACTTTTATCGTTAAACGAAAATACAAGTTATGAAATACATGACAGAATGAGTTATTTAAGCGGATAAAGATGAATATATCAAAAAATGAAGGAGAGTCGATTATGCATAACTCATGATGAGCCAATATGTTTTTAGGTACGCGCTTTTCGAATTCAACTTCTACCTTCAGAAATGACGGGGATACTTTTATATCCTTCCAAATACATTTTCAGTATGCTTTGCAATGTTTAAAAGAAAGGCTTGACAATTCCTAATATTTGACTATATTTTTTTCGCAACCTATTTTCTCACATGAAACAATATTTTGTGCTTTCAAGAGGGATATCAGTGTCGACTACAGGAGTTCTGGTCATTAAAGAGCAACTAGAGCGACGCAAAAGAACCTACACTAATGACTGAACTAAATTAATTATTTTCATGGATTCAACTGGTATCCTATCATTTTGAATTCAAGTACTACGTTAATGAAATAACATTAATTTTCAGCACTTATAAAGTTATTGCATTTTATCCATATAAGTTGCTTTAAATCAGTTCTTTATTGTTGTATATTATCTTTTGATTAATTTAATTTATTGGTTTATTGTATAAATGATTGACTAAAAATTTACGTGCAATGCACATACATAGAAACTAGTCTATACTATATTAAAAGCATGAAGTCCTTAGCGAAATATTATTCGTCTTTTTTACCCTTCCGTTAGTACACTTTATAATGAATAAAATAGTAACTACAAATACAATACCTTTTTGAAAAAAATAATGCTGTAGCATAAAAAAATAATTAACAGAAGTAAGATTCTCCTTCTTTAATTGCTATCCTTAATACTACAAAGAGGCCGCCGTCAAATTTTTTCGTTGGTTAAAAAGAAAAAAAAAATAAGACAATAACTAGGAGACCCATTAATATCCTAATAAACAAGTCAAATTTATTGTAGTTAAAAAAGGAAAACAATATTTGAGATCAACTTTCTAAATCTGAGATTGTTCGGGTAGTTTTTTGATAATAAATGACTTCATGAATTTTGCACTGACAAATATTCTTGTAGTTTCTACATAACTATCAATTCGAGTCTGTAATTACAAATCAAATTAAATGATATTCTTGTAGTTTTTTATAATTACTATATTTATATTATAAACTTTTTTATGTATATTACATGAGAAATATCAGTGCTTAGCACGTTTAATTTCTGTGAACTTTTGCAAAAAGATCTAACGAATTTTTTTAACATAAAATTAGAAACATAAGACTTAATTATTTACTAAAAAGTAATCGTTTATAAAGATATAACAAGTACAATTGATAGAGCGCATGGTTCACTATTAAAAAAAAGAGAGAGAGAAAGAAATTCGCCTCATTATTGGAGATGCTAGGAATATGGATGTAAGTATGTAACTAAGAATTTATAATTTTGGAATATGGATGTCAATAATAATTGCTATAAATCTAAAATATGTCGTCTAGATCTGCACCTTAATGTTGTATAAGAGATTTTTCTAATTGAATATAAAACTTTAATCTCCTTGATAATGTTCGACACCCTTATCTCGCAAACATACAGCTTGTTTAGTCAAATCCTAATAATTTATTTCCTTTTCTTGTATTTAAATAATTTCTATAGTACTTTTTTATTAAAGAAATAGATAATTTATATTTTGTTTCTGGAAAAAATACATTTTGTAATTGAATCCGTTTGTGTTTTCTAAAATAAACTTGAGAGTATATACTTTTCAAAAGGATTTCAAAAAAAGAAAAACCTCTTAAGCACGATAACTTGTAAAATTGTACTAATGAAATTATAAAGATGGAACAAATATTGAGTAAGATGATTGAGGACTTCTATTGTCATTGTTTCTTTATTTGTTGAATTAGTTAAATATGATTAATGCTCGTCATTTTTAGGAACTCACTTTTTAATTTTTATTTTATAACTCAAACGTTATTTGTTAATATAGTACGTACTATTTATATAATTTTTCACAAATATATATTTATGAAGATAAGGTACACACGCAACGCGCATATTCTTTTACCCTTCGTTAGTACACTTTATAATAGATAAAATAATAACTACAAATACAATACCTTTTTGAAAAAAATAATGCCGAAGCATAAAATAATTAACAGAAGTAAGATTCTCCTTCTTTAATTACTATCCTTAATACTACAAAGAGGCCACCGTCAAATATTTTCGTTGGTTAAAAAGAAAAAATAATAAGACAATAATTAGAAAACCCATTAATATCCTAATAAACAAGTCATATTTATTGTAGTTAAAAAAGAAAAATAATATTTGAGATAAACTTTCTAAATCTTAGATTGTTCAGGTAGTTTTTTGTAATAAATGACTTCGTGAATTTTGCAGTGACAAATGTTTTTGTGGTTTCTACGTAGCTATCAATTCAAGTCTGTAATTACAAATCAAGTTAAATGATACTCTTGTAATTTTTTATAAGTACTATATTTATATTATAAACTTTTTTATGTATATTACATGAGAAATATCAGTGCTTAGCACGTTTAATTTCTGTGAAATTTTGCAAAAAGATCTAACGAATTTTTTTAACATAAAATTAGAAACATAAGACTTAACTATTTACTAAAAAGTAATCGTTTATAAAGATATAACAAGGTACAATTGATAGAGTGCATGGTTCAAAACTATAACAACAACAACAACAACAACAACAACAACAATATACCCAGTAAAATTCCACTGGTGGAGTATGGGGAAGATAGGATGTACGTAGACCTTACCCCTACCTCGAAAGAGTAGAGAGCCTGTTTCCGGGAGACCCTCAGCTCAACAGAAGATATAATAATATCCGAAAAGAAATGCAAGAAGAGACCTGTAACAACAAAAGAAGCAAGAGAAGTAATAATAATATCTTAAAATACACCAAATAAGTGAAAGGGAGTGCAGTAATACAATCCTTTGCAAAATAATAAAATAGTGTGAACACAACATAGACCGCTACCAAACATAGGCAAAGCTCTATCAGACTACCCGATATAAAGAGGGAAAAAATATGCACTACCCCCAGCCTACAACCCTAATACTCGACCTCCACACGTTCCTATCAAGAGTCATGTCCTCGGAAATCTGAATACACGTTATGTCTTGTCTGATCACCTCACCCCAATTCTTCTTAGGCCACCCTCTACCTCTTCTCGTAGTTGCCAAAGCCAACCGCTCGCACCTCCTAACCGGGGAATCTATGATTCTCCTCCGCACGTGTCCAAACTACCTAAACCTCGCTTCTCGCATCTTGTCGTCCGCGGGAGCAACGCCCACCTTCTCCTGAATATCTTCATTCCTTATCTTATCCAGTTTAGTATGCCCGCACATCCATCTCAACATCCTCATCTCGGCTACTTTCATCTTCTGGATATGTGAATTCTTAACTGGCCAACACCCAGCCCCATATAACATAGCCGGCCTAACCACCGCTCTGTAGAACTTACTTTTGAGTTTCGGTGGTACCTTCTTGTCACACAGGACTGCATGTTTCAAAACTATTAAAAAAAAAGAGAGAGAGAGAGAGAGAGAAAGAAATTGGCCTCATTATTGGAGATGCTAGGAATATGGATGTAACTAAAAATTTATAATTTTGGAATATGGACATCAATAATAATTGCTACAAATCTAAAATATATCGTCTAGATTTGCACCTTAATGTTGTATAAGAGATTTTTCTAATTGAATATAAGACTTTAATCTCCTTGATAATGTTCGACACCCTTATCTCACAAACATACAGCTTGTTTGGTCAAATCCTCATAATTTATTTCTTTTTCTTGGGTTAAATTATAATTTCTATAGTAATTTTTTTATTAAAGAAATAGATAATTTACATTTTGTTTCTGAAAAAATACATTTTGTAATTGACTCCATTTGTGTTTTATAAAATAAACTTGAGAGTATATACTTTTCAAAAGGATTTCAAAAAAGAAAAACCTCTTAAGCACGATAACTTATAAAATTGTACTAATAAAATTATAAAGCTGGAACAAATATTAAGTAAGATGATTGAGGACTTCTATTGTCATTGTTTCTTTATTTGTTGAGTTAGTTAAATATGATTAATGCTCGTCATTTTTAGGAACTCACTTTTTTAACTTTTATTTTATAACTCAAACATTATTTGTTAATATAGTACGTACTATTTATATAATTTTTCACAAATATATATTTTTTAAGATAAGGTACACACACAACGCGTGTATCCTAATATTAATACTATACTAAAAGCACGAAGGTCCTTAGTGAAATGTTGTTCGTCTTTTTTACGCTTAAAAAAAATTTATACTGGACAAATCTGTAATTTTATTATTTTCTTAATATTATTTAACCTTTCTTTAACTAACCATATTGGCTATCCTAATATTTAGGACTTTAAATCATAAATATTTTACCGTGTAAATATTTTAATTCCAAGTATGTAATAAACTAGGATTTACCTTATATAAATTATACTAAAATATTAAAACGGAACCCTTCCTCTCCACGTTCTTGTATTTCTTTTCAGCCATCCTAAGAGATAAACATCTTTTCTATTCTATATTTGTGCAACCATAGTAGGTTCTTTTCTTTTCTATTTGTGATGTTGCGTATATGCTATATGTGCTTTATTTTTTAATTTTTTTGTGCCTCTTTTAATTTCTTCTTTAAATTTGTAAAGAGATTACGAATTGGAGCTTTTATTCTTCACTTAATATGAATTGGAGTTGGAACAAGCACTTGTGACGAAGCGATCAGTAGAAATTCAATTGAGAGGAGAATAATAAATTAGCCCTGAAAATGTCAAGCCAGTATAAATTAAGGTATGGAATTGAAATAATATATAAAGTCTTTTTCTAATTGAATAATTGTATAAAATAAGCCATGTTAAAAAGTTGAACTTTTCAGTTTGTAATTATTTATAGTATGAAATTTTAAGCATGTTAAAAGTTAAGTTAGACATTAAACTCTTTGCATACGAGACTTTTTAGCTCAACTCATATTATGCATCTTAAAATTGATTTGTGGTTTTTACTTTAGCGATAAGAACTTTTTTTTATTCCGTCGGACAAAATTCATATAGTAATTCTTAATGATTAAAAAATAATACGATTTGTATTTTGTGCGCGAGAAAGAAAAAATCATTGTCTTATTTTAGGTACTTCATATTGTTTGGATCTTACAGAATGAACTTGAAAAATGACCAAAAAAAACAAAAAACTGGACCAACTTGAAAATAACTTTTAAAAAACCGAAATTAAGGCTCTTAAATCTTCCAAAGTTATGATGGTGAAGAAATTATAAAATTATAACTATGTTTAAGTTGAATATATGGAATGATGAATGAGTTTCTTCCTTTATTAACTTAGTTATGTAGGTTCAACATTCATTAAATTTAGGAGCTTAAATTTTTATTTTATAGATCAAACTCTATTTTAATATAATATATATGTGATTTTTAAAAAAATATTATTCATCAAGATTAGGTACGCGTGCAACGCGCGTACCCGAAAACTAGTACTATATTAAAAGCACGAAGGCTCTTAGCGAAATGTCGTTCGCCTTTTTTACCCTTAAAAAAATAAGGTTCACATTAGATAAAATAATCATTTAGTTACTTTTTCCAAATATTTAGGACCTAAAAACTCATTAAATTTTTGTTATATCTTTTCTTATTTAAACTAGGTACCTAAATTTAGGACTTTAAAATTGTACCTTAAATAAATGTGTAAAGAGTCTCTGTTTGGACGATAGTATAAAATATATAGACGCCTTATGAAATAGCTTTTACGTGGCAATTGGAATTGACATCCTAATAGTAGTCTAATTGTATGAACAAAATAATTTTTTAACATCAATAAGTAATTTTGTTGAAGAAATTTTTTACTTCACTTAGTATTTGCAGCAAATTATATTATTTATTCTAACTATGTGATAAATAATGTGAGACTAAAATTAAAAACTACTACTATATAGGAAAATAATGTTTCTCTTTTCTTTTAATTTTATCTTCTTCAATCAATCTAGACTATTATTGTCACGACCCGGATTTCCCACCCTCGGGAGTCGTGATGGCGCCTACTCGAAGAAGCTAGGCAAACCGTGAAATAAAGAATCCCTAACTCTTTCATTTTTAGCCTTTTTAACAATTTGAATTAACAGGTGATCAACATTGAAATATTAACGATGAATAAAATCAAGCGGAAGACTTAATCTGATAAAGTAACCAAAGCCAGTGCGACAATGCCAACATACGCCTCTACCCGAAATCCGGTGTCACAATATCACGGACTGTCTATGAGTACTACATACAAGTGTATGAAAAGAAAATGCAATCTGTCTCGGAAACAAGTGAAAACAGAACACATAATAAGATGGAAGAGAATGTCGGGCCTGCGGACGCCTATAGGACTATCTCGGGATCTCTAGCTGGACTGAAGGCAGCCACCCAAATGCTATGGTCCAATAGCTGCTCCGGGATCTGCACATAGTGCAGAGTGTAGCATCAGCACAATCGACCCCATGTGTTGGTAAGTGCCTAGCCTAACCTTGGCGAAGTAGTGACGAGGCTAGGACCAGACTACCAAATAAACATGTGCAGTTATATAATATACAGCGGAAAATAAAACAGGAATAAACAAGTACAGATGGGAGGGGGGTACATGTTGCAGGGGTATATCAATATCGACAGTAAATCAAGAAAAAGGCATAAGGACAACTTAGAATTTACAACAAAACAATAAGGAACTTGTAACCAATCTATAAACACTCTATATCATCAATTGTTGCGGCGCGACCCGATCCCAACACATAACAACACTGTTGCGGTGTGCAACCCAATCCATATCACTTATCACTGTTACGGCGTGCAACCTGATCCAATTATATCATTATTGCGGTGTGCAACCCGATCCAACTATATCATTGTTGCGGCGTGCAACCCGATCCAATTATATTATTGTTGCGGCGTGCAACCCGATCCACATATAATATTGTTGCGACGTGCAACCCGATCCAACTATATCATTGTTGCGGCGCGCAACTCTATTCACATATACAATCAACAACAATCATAACAAGAGTCCCGACAAGGGATCAATAAAGAGCTACACTATCCCGGCAAGGGAATCGACACTATCAGTAACTACGTCCCGACAAGGGAGAAACAGCTATAACCAAACTTGTTCCAACTTCTAACTACCTCAGCTAATACCAATACTCAGCCATAAGTAATTTCCACGAGAATAATCATAATCCTTTCTCAATACAGAGAATCATCAAACTTAAGCATCAGTAGTATTATTTAAGAATACAATAAATTTCAATTTAAGACTCACGGTCATGCTCGACACCAACGTATAGATACTCGTCACCATGCCTATATGTCGCACTCAACAAGAAGCAATTAGCAAATAGGACACAACTCCTAATCCCTCAAGCTAAGGTTAGACCAAACACTTACCTCGAACTTCCACGGCCAACTCAAGCCTCAAACACCGTTTTCCTTTTGAATTTGGCTCCAAATCAATTGTATCTGGACATAATCAACTTAATAATATCAATAAATGCTAAACAATCCAATTCCAATGCTTAATTATAGTGTTCCCATCATTCTTCCCAAAAAGTCAAAAATTGATCCCGGGCCCGCTTGGTCAAAATACGAGGTTCGAACTAAAACTCGATCACCCATTCACCCACGAGCCCGAATATACAATTAGTTCCAAAATTCGACCCCAAAACGAGGTCTAAATCTCAATTATATAAAAAGCCCTAACTCTACCCAAATCCCTAATTTCCTACCCTTAAGAACATGATTTAAGCCTAGAAATCTAATGGGTGTTAATGGAAATTGAAGAAAATGAGTGTAAGATTACATACCTATGGATTGATGGTGAAATCCATTTTCAAAAATCGCCCAATTTGGAGTTTGGAAAAAGAAGTTATGAAATTTTGATTAAATCCCGATTTGGCTTCTATTTTAAAATCACTGGATAGGCCTTCATCGCGTTTGCGATAGGCCTGTCGCGTTCGCGATGAGTTAGGCCTCAGTGACCTTCGCGTTCACGACATTGGGCTCGTGTTCGCGGAGCTTTGACCCCTCAAGCCTTCGTGTTCGTGGGCCATTGGCCGCGTTCGTGTAGAACAAGTGAGAATCCCTCCGCCCAGGCCAATTGCCTTATGCGTTCGCGAGTACCTAGACGCGTTCGCAAAGGGTACTCCCCCCTCAGCCTCTCGTTCGCGTCTCAGGCTTCGCGTTCGCAAAAAAGAAATCTAGCACCTGGGAGATTGTGATGACCCAAGAGGTCATCACTTATTTTTAAAATGAATTCCGCATTCCGAGGCTTTAAAAATTTCTTTTAATATCACCTCAATTTGCGTGTGCAATCCGGGCATGTAGCCAGAAAGCTTATATGTGAAAATCCGTGAAAAATGATAAGTTTCGACTATAAAATGAATTAATTTGACTTCGGTCAACATTTTGGGTAAACAGACCCGGAACTATGATTTGACGGTCTCGGAGGGTCCGTAGGAAAATATGGGACTTGGGCGTATGCCCGGAATCGAATGCTGAGGTCCTAAGCCCGAGAAATGAATTTTCAAAGAAAATTATTTTCTGAAATTGTTTAAAGGATTTGGAAATGAATTTTGATTAGAACATGTTGGTATCGGTCCCGTATTTTGGTTCTGGCGCCCGATACATGTCTTATATATGATTTAAGATAATTCTGTGAAGTTTGGTAAGAAGCGGATGTCATTTGACGTGATTCGGACCTTAAATGCAAATTTGGTGTTTTAAGAAGTTTTGAAATAACTCTTTGATTTTGAGGTTTAATTCGATGTTAATGATGTTATTTTGGCGATTTGATCACAAGGATAAGTTCATATGATATTTTTGAGTTAGTACGTATGTTTGGTTTGGAGCCCCAAGGGCTCGGGTGAGTTTCGGATGTGTTTCGGAAGGTTTTAAACTTTTAAAAAGTTGCAGGTTTCAGTTGCTGGTATTCTGGTATTTCCTTCTTCGTGTTCGCCGGAGGACCCTCACGAACGCGATGACTTAATTTTGCTGAAGGAAAGTTTCTTCTAGGCAAACGCGAGACCCAGGTCGCGAACGCGAAGCTTTGGGGGTTTTTCCCTTAGCGAAAGCGGGCCTGGTATCGCGAACGCGAAGGCTTATGGCCTGGTCAGGGAGGAGGGAAACTTATACCTACGCGAACGCGACCACCTGGACGCGAATGCGAAGGCTCGAGGAGTTACTTCTCCACAAACGCGAAGGTCTGTCAGACCTAACTCATCGCGAACGCGATGACCAAATCCACCCAGTTATTTTAAAAGTCCAGAAATAGAATGCATTACGGGATTTAACCCATTTTTCACAAACTTTTTCTTCTCCACACCTCTTGGATGATTTTTGAAGAACTTCTTCACCATAACCTCTTGGGTAAGTAGTCTTTGACTTGTTTTCTTCCATTTTTATCAACACCCACTAGATTTTTAGGCGTAAAACATATGATTAAGGGTAGAAAATTAGGGATTTGTGTAGAGTTAGGAATTTTTGATTATTTGGGAATTTGACCACATTTTGAGGTCGAATTTCAAAATAAATTATATATTCGGGCTCGTGGGTGAATGGGTGATCGGGTGTTGATTTGAACCTCGTATTTTGACCGAGCGGGCCCGGAGTCAATTTTTGACTTTTTGGGAAGAATGATTAGAAATCTATAATTAAGCATTGGAATTGGATTGTTTAGCATTTGTTGATGTTATTAAGTCGATTATGTCTAGATACAATTGATTTGGAGCCGAGTTCGAAAGGAAAAGCGGTGCTTGAGGCTTGAGTTGGCCGTGGAAGTTCTAGGTAAGTGTTCGGTCTAACCTTAGCTTGAGGGATTAGGAGTTGTGTCCTAATTGCTATTTGTTTCTTGTTGAGTATGACGTATAGGCATGGGGACGAGTATCTATACGTTGGTGTCGAGCATGAACGTGAGTCTTAAATTGCAATTTATTTTGTGTTCTTAAATAGTACTACAGATGCTTTAATTGATGATTCTCGATATTGAGCAAGGATTAAGTTTATTTTCGTGGAAATTACTTATAATTTTGTATTTGTGTTAGCTGAGATGAGTAGAAGTTGGGTTAAGATTGGTTATAGTTGTTGATCCCTTGCCATGGCGTATTTACTTTTACTGTCGAATCCCTTGCCAGGATAGTGTAGCTTATTGTTGATCCCTTGTCGGGACTCTTGGTATGGTTGTTGCTAAAGGTCTATAAATGTTATGTTGGATCGGGTTGCACGCATCAACAATACTATATATGGAACGGGTTGCATGCCACAACAATGTTATGTTGGATCGGGTTGCACGCCGCAAGAATACTATATATGGAACAGGTTGCACGCCGCAATAATGTTATGTTAGATCAGGTTGCATGCCTCAACAGTGATATAAATGGATCGGGTTGCACGCCACAATAATGTTATATTGGATCGGGTTGCACGCCGCAACAGTGTTATTATTGTTTTGTTGTAGATATTGAGTTGTTCTCTCATAGTTCTCTTAAGTTTCTGTTGGATTTGATATTTTCCCCCGTAGCATGTACCCCCTCCCATGTTAATTGTTTATTCCTGTTTATTTTTTCGCTGTATATTATGTAACTGCACAGGTTTATCTGGAGTCTGGTCCTAGCCTCGTCACTACCTCGCCGAGGTTAGGCCAGACACTTACCAGCACATGGAGTCGGTTGTGCTGATGCTACACTCTGCACTATGTGCAGATACCGAAGCAGCTTTTGGACAGTAACACTCGGGGAGCCAGCCTTAGCCAGAGATCCCGAGGTAGTCCTGCAGGCGTCCACAGGCCCGGCGTTCTCTTCTATTTCATTATGTACTCTGTTTTCATCAGATTTCGAGACAGATTGTATTTCTTTCATACATTTGTTGTAGTAAATCTTAATCCGTCCGTGAATATTGTGACACCAGATTCTAGGTAGAGGAGTGTATTGGTATTGTAGTACTGGCTTGGTTATCTTTAGTTGTTTAAGTCTTTCGCTTATTCTATATATCGTAAATTTTAAAATGTTGATTACCTGTTAATTCAAGCTGTTAAAAAGGATTAAAATGAAAGAGTTAGAATTTCTATATTTCGTGGCTTGCCTAGTTTCTACGAGTAGGCGCCATCACAACTCCCAAGGATGGGAAAATCCGGGTCGTGACAGAGATTTACCTTACGCATTCGCGAGTGGGACCATGCGAACGCGAAGAACAAAATCCCTGGGCACTGAACAGCCAAAAACCTGCAACTTTTTTATGAGTTCAAAACTTTCCGAAACTCATCCGAGCCCTCGGGGCTCCAAAACAAACATACGTACTAACTCAAAAACATCATATGAACTCACTCGTGGGATCAAATCGCCAAAATAACCTCTTAAACAACGAATTTAGCATAGAAATCTAAGAAAAAATTCAAAGTAGGAATTTTCACAACTACGGGTCCGAATCACTTCAAACGACTTCCGTTTCTTACCAAATTTTACGGACTCATCTTATTTCACATATAAGACCTGTACCGGGCTCCAGAACCAGAATACCTGCCCGATACCATCAAATTCTAAATGCATTTCATTTCCAAAACTCATAGAAATTTTCAGAAATAATTTTCTTTAAAAAATTCATTTCTCGGGCTTGGGACCTCGGAATTCGATTCCGGGGATACGCCCAAGTACCATATTTTTTCACGGACCCTCACGGACCATCAAATCACGGGTCCGGGTCCGTTTACCCAAAATACTGACCGAAGTCAACTTAAATGTATTTTTTAGTCAAAATTTTAATATTTTTCACAGATTTTCACATAATAGCTTTCCAGCTACGCGCCCGGACTGCGCTCGCAAATCGAGATGATGTCGAAAAAGGTTCTTAAGCCCTCGGAACGTAGAATTCATTTTACAAACAGGTGATGACCCAAAAGGTCACCACAATTATAAAAGTACGAAACTTCAAACGCAAAATCGACCGACCTTTTAATCATTTAAAAATAAATATCACATTAAACAAAATTATCATTTAAATATTTTTTTATATTTACAACATTAAAATTAACTAAAGTTTTGACTATTTTATCTTTTCTAGTCGAACTATATAAGAACTCCTAATATTAGGAATGTAATTACAGTGAAATTACTTGTATAAGTCGGATAAATTATTTTTCACAAGAATTCATAATTTTAGAGATTGTTATTTCACCAAGAATAATAATAATTCAGGTGATATTAGAAATCTTCCACTTCAAGATGCCAAGAGACAAAAACGTAAAGCAAAACGTACAAAAATCACATTCAAGAGCTCACGAGTATTTTCAGATTGCTAAAATATTAAAGATTCAAAGTTGGTACTGTTAAAAATATTAGCTATGTCAAGCTATTCTTTTATAAGAAAATGTTAATAAATATTTTTAAAAAGCGTTGTCATAGAGTTTCGTGGTCGCTCATAGTGTTGATAAATCTATTTACCGAATAGGTCTTACATATAATTTTAACCAAATATCAAACTATTGATATGCGACTAGCTGATATTACCCATCACTATTGAGCAAAGTGAAGTACCAACCTTTATTAGTGTGTATAATCTCTTTATCATGATAATGATCGAATCTACCTAAAAAGTTTGGCCTGAGAATCTAAATATATCCCTAATGAAAGTCCAAAATAAGGTATTTATAGAGCATTGATCTTCTTTTATTAAGTTGGATAAATGTGATTAACATTCATTATTTTCTTTAAGGAATTTGAATTTATAAATTTTATATTAAATGATTCATATACTTTTGTGAATAATATCTGTGTAATTTAAGACTAGCTATATTAAAAGCACGAAGGTCCTTAGCAAAATATTGTTTCACTTTTTTACCCTTTTAAAATAGAATTCTTATTGGATAAAATAGTCATTTGATTATTTACCTAATATATTTAGGATCTTATAATCACCTAAAATTTTGTATATTGAATCCTTCTGTCACGACCCAAAACTCAGACCTGGTTGTGATAGCGCCTCTCGTGAAGACAAGGCCAGCCGACACAACAACCATTTTAACCCTTTAATCATTAAGAGTCATTTTTAAGCCTTTAATTAAACAAATATTTCATAATATGAGTCTGAATGAACGGTGCAGAAATAACATACTAGCCCGACATCGGGGTGTCACTAGTCATGAGCATCTACTACAATTGTCTAACTACATCAAGACCAACATGGTCAGGAAAAGTCACAATTTATACATAAGGAAGAATAAAGAGGGAGAAAGCAGAGCCAGCGATCGCTAGGCAACTACCTTGCTAACTCCGATGAAACTGTCACCAAGCTCAGAAATACCTGAATCTGCACACAAGGTGCGGGGAGTAATGTGAGTACTCCAACCCAGTAAGTAATAAAAGTAAATAAAGTCTGAGCAGTAAGGAATGAGGAATCCACATTATGATAAACTCAGTAAGCACAACAAGCTTTCAAATCAGAATACGAGTCAATCGTCTCATTTAAAATTCAGCTTTTGGTAAGAATCATTTGAAGATGCTTTCCAACAGTTTCAATAGAGGTTTAATACAATTTATAATTAAAGAGATGAAAATCGAAAGCTGCCCCTCGGGCAAAACATTAGTTCGTATACAGCCCCTCGTGCAAAACAGGAATCATAAACACCTCATAACATGAAAATCTCAGTGGAAATAATGAAGCCAAATCAGTGATTAAATTATGAACATCTCATAAAACCCCAACTTAAATGAAAGTTGTTTAAAAAAATATATGTTCAACATTTTCGATAGAGGCTCAGTATAAAGATGAGTGAAAGAGTAAATAAATCAACGTATTTGCTAGAAACTCACTTTAAAGAGGAGTAAAAATCAATAAGTTCATAAACAGGCCCCTCAGGCAAAACATCACTCATGTACATGTATATATCTATCGCCCCTCGGGCAAGCCTCTCAGTCACTCGTGACTCAACTCTTACCAATCAGCGCTCACACTCAGCACTCAATAGGTATCATATAGTAACTGATGCGGCACGCAACCCGATCCAGATATCGTTACGGCATGCAGCCCGATCCATATATCTCGTCGACGGCGCTCACTGGGGGTGTGCAGACTCTGGAGGGGCTCCTACAGCCCAAGCGCTATATCGTTGGGGCGTGCAGCCCGATCCATATATATATATATATATTGATGCGGCGTGCAGCCCGATCCATAAATATAATCCTCAAAACCAGGCCATCGGCCTCTCTCAGTCATCAATCTCAAAATCAGACTCTTAGCCTATCTTGGTCATCAACCTCACAATCAGACCCTCGGTCTATCTTAGTCATCAATCTCACAATCACTCGGGCCATCACTAAATCAGGGAACTCAGCCCAAACAGTTTTCACATTTTAAGAAGTAAAGTGATAAAACCAGATTCAAACGATAATAGGTAAAACATGATTGATTATATTCTTTCAAACAAATAAAGTGAGGAAAAATAGTGAAAATGCCCCCTAGGGTCTCAACAAGTCGGCACAAGGGCCTAAACATGGCATACAACCCAAAATATAATATCAATTTCTAAAATATGGAATATCAAAAGATTTCAATTCAAATACGCGACTTAACAGTCGGACGGGACGGACCAAGTCACAATCCCCAACGGTGCACGACTCCACGCTCGTCATCTAGTGTGTACGTCACCTCAAAGTAGCACAACGATGTGAAATCTGGGGTTTCAAACCCTCAGGACAGCATTTACAATCATTACTTACCTCGATCAGGTCCAAATTCTAGCCCGTGATGTCTTTGCCCTCACGAATCGACCTCCGGATGCTCCAAGTCTAGCCATAATCAGTACATAACCATTAGAATATGCTAAGGGAATGAAGCTCACTTGAAAATATTCAATTTATATCAAAATTCCTGAAATTGCTCAATCCCGGCCCCTGGGCCCACGTCTCGGAATCCGACAAAATTGACATCAATAGAATCCTCATCCTCACATAAGTCTATACATATCAAGAACATCAAAATCGGACCTCATATGGCCCGTCAAATCCCCACTCAAAGGTCTCTTAATCTCAAGCCCTAGTCCCTCAAGTTTCTTCCTTAATTTCCACTAATACCATGATTAAACAATGGAAAAATGATCATAAATATGAGTAATGTGGCTCAGGGAACTTACCCAACTGATTCTCTTCGATTTTCTCTTGAATTCATTACCCTAGCTTGCTTCCCGTCTTCAAAAATGGAAAACTTAGCAAGAAAATTCGCGAAGGAACATTATAAACTTTCTGACCCAGGTATTTTCGCACCTGCGGTCCCATTACCGCTTCTGCGACTATTCCACCGCATCTGCGGTCTTCATTAAAATGACAATCTTCGCATTTGCGGTTAAACACTCGCACCTGCGCTACCGCAGGTGCGCCCACGACACCGCTTTTGCGGTTCATAAAGGACTTCACATCGGCCGCATCTGCAGCTCGCTTACGCTCCTGCGATCATCGCACCTGCGGCCTCCCAACCGCAGGTGCGATTATGATAGAACCAAAAGCTTCAGCTGCAAACTCAATTCCAAATTCTTCCGTCACCCATCTGGAATCACCCCGAGGCCCCCGAGACCTCAACCAAACATGCCAATATAACCCATAACCTCATTCAAACTTTTTCCAACCTTCGGAACACTCAAAACAACATCAAAATACCAAATTTACATCAGATTCAAGCCTAAGAATACCAAAATCTTCTAAATTACGTTTTTGATCAAAAACTCAACCAAACCACGTCCGAATGACCTAAAATTTTGCACACACGTCCCAAATGATACAACGGAACTACTGCAACTTCCGAAATTCCATTCTGATCCCTATATGAAATCTCACCTATCAACCGGAAAACGCCAAAATCTCAATTTTGCCAATTCAAGCCTAAACCTTCCACGGACCTCCAAAATGCATTTTGATCACGCTCCTAAGTCCTAAATCACCTAATGGAGCTAACCAAATCATAAAAATCCCGATCTGAGATCATATACCAACAAGTCAAATCTTGATCAAACCTTTCAGATTTCAAGCTTCAAACTGAGAACTGTTCTTCCAAATTCATTCTGATTACCCTGAAAACCAAAACCAACGATTTAAATAAGTTTTAATCCATCACACGGGGCAAGTCATGCCCGAGAGCTGGCAAGCAAAGTCCAAAAGCTCAAAACGACTGGTCGGGTCATTACATCCTCCCCCACTTAAATATACGTTCGTCCTCGAAAGTGCCCAGAGTTGTTCTAAAAGCCAACCAATCGCTGAATAACCTTACCATGCATATACTCGGGGGTGATCACACGTCACCCTATCTCATATAGGTTCCATAACACAATGTAACTGAAATTTTACTATCCATCCTACCCCCATAAACCTTAGTACCACATTTCCACTACCGAAATCATCCACAAGATCAAAATCTTACATCTACACTCTAAATAAGCCCGAAGTAGCTGTATTAACCCATACCTGCAACCTCAGGTGCAATTACATAATGTACCACATACCTCAAATACTTGTAGCGATAACTTCTAATCATAGCAGCTGCACACAACAACCGAATACCGGTAGAAAACCTCGTGTCAACTAAAGTATCATTCTAACACCTTCATATACTGACAATGATAAATAAAACACTCAGTGAGCCATATCATTTCTCAGATCAACCATTCATGAAACCACTTCTCCTTTGGCAAAGACCATAGCAAATTTCTGAGTCGAACCTCAATATTATCCTTCCAACATGCTGAAATCGAATCCCTTTGTATTCCTTAAAGACCCCAACGATCTCATCTAATCCAACACAATTACTCTGGTGACATGACACATCAATACAGGCTAGAGCCACAACTTATGCAATCTGTGCACCAATAAGCAAAAATCCGAACATACTCAAATCATGAAGATGACTTAAATGAAAGAGTTGTACCGCAAGCTCACCGGTACCACCACACACAATGATGGGAACCCACCACATATCATAGAAATAGAACACATGAATCTAACCTGCAGGATCATAGCTTCGCTCCAATGCGCGACCTCATCCAAACACTAGTCCACGTGAAACACTTCAAGTCACTATGCTTAAAATCGACAACCATGCACAATATGATGTCTAAAACCAAAGCAATCATCATAACCACCACGAAGCAATTGACAGAACATTATACATACCTGAAGGGACACAACCGATACGCCACCCGCCGAGCAATACCCAGTACTCTTCCCGCTCGACTTCCACTATGAAACCCCATTGGAATCGCACCACATGTGCCTATAACCCACAGCTCCTAACGTCTCGCAATACGGAAAAATAACTCATAGATTCCCTCGATTACTAATAGCTCAATAACAACCGAATCAACACATCCCTCATCAATAGCAACTCGAAGTCAACAAGTTGTCTTGATGCATAACACACATCCATATAGGTCTACCAATGAACCACACATCAACTCTAGTCACCCACAACTGATAAATAACCCTCTGAAGGTTCATAATGACTGAATCATAACACATACTATCATCTGACTAACTTGCCCACATCTTTACTGTCCACAGCCACGAGCTAACCTGTTTATGAGAACTTCCAGTCTCCAACCCCATAAAGCACACGAATTACCATAATCGATTCCAATTTCGCCGCTCGAATATACAGCACACCTCTAATACTCAATCATCCCATAAGGGGTACACCTATACTCCTTCTATGCCACTAAGCCAACTCAAATATCATTAGTCGATCAGACAAGATAGTGTCGCAATACCAATAAAGCATCCATAACTCAACACATCCACCTTTTTCTGAAATGTATACCCTTATCAAGCCACACCAATCAGTAATACCACTTTCTTAATCATCTGAAACTGCTCGTGCTGCCTAAGAATCTTATGACCATCCTTTCAGAACTGAACCGTAACCTTACACACGCGATTCTCAATTCTCCATAACATACCGCATGTACCATACTATCACAGGATAACATGAGAACTTCATATCCCTTCCGAGCCACAAGCAACCATGTACTCAACTAACCAAGAACCTTCCATTGATCCCATCTAGAAGAAAACCACTATACATCCTATGCTTCTCATGCTCATAGAAAATATACATCTCTTACCGTGGTAGAAACTGTCAAGGACTCTCCGAATTTCCATGTGCACAAAACTAAACCATCATGACCGAATCCTTCTAACTCGACCGAGCTACGCAGGTCACTAAAACCCAAGAGAATTGTCGTGAAACACCTGTAGAAACTCATTACCTCGTAAGCATCCAAAGAACTAATCACATCCTTACCATACCCATTCGTCCTACTACCAAGCTATCCCGTCTATCCGACTTTCCTTCTGATTTACCTTCAACTTGATACTCCTTCTTGCTATGACATCACAATTCCCCGACCCATACTTACCACATGGGACCCAAGCATAAAACCATACCATCTAAGGCTCATAGGCCGCCGAACACTCCCTTAAACGCCTCAAAGCACCACATTCGAAATACTTTACTCTGAAGAAACTTCCTGCGAATCTAAATTTGTTACCTTCACCTTCCTGATGCTAATAAATAGAATCCCATAGTTGATATAGAAATGGCACAAGTCTTGATACCCTCCAAAATGCAAACCTCAGCTTCTAGCCAATAGTACAACTTGAAAATCCCCAATCATTGCATGTAAAATCTTGAACACATTAGAACCATTCTCTAGAGTCATCCACTCTACTCAAACTGCAATTAGCCTGATCAAAAGAACCGAACAACCTGGGCCTCATTAGCACTCTGACACCGCAAAATGTAACCTCATTCCAGTACAACCAAGCAACTTCATGCTCTATGCACCGAGCATCCTTTACCAATGACAACTCAAGGCATTCTGTGATTCTTACACACCTATGAAACATACTATAATCTTTGTTAAGAGTTTTCCTTTACTCGAGCCATCCTCGATCTCAATCATCTGCAAGCCACAACTGATTCACTAATATACCTCAAACTGAGACCAATATAACACATAACCGTGCAATCGACTAATCAATAGCAGGTTCCCCCACTTGGCTCAAAGTCATAGGTCAAAACACACAGAACTCACAATGCCCATACTCTACTACAGCCATAATACCATAGTGAGATTAAACTCGATCCTTCATAAGCTCGTGAAACACAGACCATCTGGTACCTTGAATCTTCTGCAAATCTCGCATTCATCCTCGCAACAGTCAAAGCCACTCTCTTAAGCGACCCAAATTCAAACTTCAACACTTATATTTCACTCGTAAATGAGATCTTCTAATAGACATATAAGGATCACACAACCTTAGAACACTCTATAGGAGATAACCCACCTGTTTTGCCTACAACTAACATTTATGTATACCTTCCAGCGTCATAAACATTATGCAGTCACTTAGTCTTCCTAAGTCTGGACTCATACCGCAACATGAAATTTACTTCACTCCCAATTAGGAAACATGAAAAGATTCTTCTCAAGCCCATAGCTCGGGGCTATACCTCAAATCAAAATAAACATCAAGTACCTAATAGTTCTTTTACCCTCCAGCAGACCCTTCTTCTTATCACTTCCAAGTCATATGAATACATCTTGCAGCCATAACATACTCACCGCATAGCCATCCAGCCATCACGTCTACTAATAGGGACACTACCGAACATATAGGTTCAAAAACACGTGCTCACACAATCAGCACCTCGGTGCTCAAGATATAGGCAAAAATCTGGTCTCGAGTCCTCCAGACTGGCCCAACATCAACACATAGAGATCACATCTCGCCCCTCGCTCAGGGGATCACAAGCCATCGCTGCATATCTGATACTGAGCGCTCATACGTGCATACGAACGCGTGGAAGGAATTCAAAGAGTTACATTTCAAGCTAAATCAAAGGACGCACGATAAGAATTCAAGAATGTGAAGTTTTCCTAAAGGTTCTACAGCCTCTCGAGGATAAATACAGACGTCTCCGTACCGATCCGCGAGACTCTACTATACCTGCTTATGACTCGTGAGACCTATGTAACATAGGCTCTGATACCAACTTGTCACAACCCAAAACTTAGACCTGGTCGAGATGACGCCTCTCGTGAAGACAAGGCCAGCCGACACAACAACCATTTTAACCCATTAATCGTTAAGAGTTATTCTTAAGCCTTTAATTAAACAAATATTTCATAATATGAGTCTGAATGAACAGTGCGGAAATAACATACAAGCCCGACATCGGTGTGTCACTAGTCATGAGCATCTACTACAACTGTCTAACTACATCAAGACCAACATGGTTGGGAAAATTCACAATTTATACATAAGGAATAATAAAGAGGGAGAAAGCAGAGTCGCGATAGCCAGGCAGCTACCTTGCTAACTCCAGTGAAACTGCCACCAAGCTCAGAAATACCTGAATCTGTACACAAGGTGCAGGGAGTAATGTGAGTACTCCAACCCAATAAGTAATAAAAGTAAATAAAGTCTGAGCAGTAAGGAACGATGAATCCACATTATGATAAACTCAGTAAGCACAACAAGCTTTAAAATCAGAATACGAGTCAATCGTCTCATTTAAAATCCAGCTTTTGGTAAAAATCATTTGAAGATACTTTCTAACAATTTCAATAGGGGTTCAATACAATTTATAATTAAAGAGATGAAAATCGTAAGCGGCCCCTCGGGCAAAACAGAATCATAAACACCTCATAACATGAAAATCTCAGTGGAAATAACGAAGCCAAATCAGTGATTAAATTCTGAACATCTCATAAAACCCCAGCTTAAATAAAAGTTGTTTAAAAAACATTTGTTCAACATTTTCGACAGAGGCTCAGTATAAAGATGAGTGAAAGTAGTAAATAAATCAACATATTCAATAGAAACTCACTTTAAAGAGGAGAGAAAATCAATAAGTTCATAAATAGGCCCATCAAGCAAAGCATAACTCATGTACATGTATATATCTATCGCCCCTCGGGCAAGCCTCTCAGTCACTCGTTACTCAACTCTTACCAATCATCGCTCACACTCAGCACTCAATAGGTACCATATAGTAACCGCTGCGGCGCTCAGCCCGATCCAGATATCGCTGCGGCTGCAGCCCGATCCATATATCTCGTCGACGACGCTCATTGGGGGTGTGCAGACTCCGGAGGGGCTCCTACAGTCCAAGCGCTATATCACTACGGCGTGCAGCCCGATCCAACATATCGTTGTGGCATGCAGCCTGATCCATATATATATATATATATATATATATTGCTGCAGCGTGCAACCCGATCCATAAATATAATCCTCACAACTAGGTCATCGGCCTCTCTCAGTCATCAATCTCAAAATCAGACTCTCGGTCTATCTCGGTCATCAACCTCACAAACAGACCCTCGGTCTATCTCAGTCATCAATCTCACAATCACTCGGGCCATCACTAAATCAGGAAACTCAACCTAAACAGTTTTAACTTTTTAAGAAGTAAAGTGATAAAACCAGATTCAAACGATAACAGGTAAAACATGGCTGAGGATATTCTTTCAAACAAATAAAGTGAGGAAAAATAGTGAAAATGCCCCTAAGGGTCTCAACAGGTCGGCACAAGGCCCTAAACATGGCATACAACCCAAAATATAATATCAATCTCTAAAATATGGAATATCATAAGATTTCAATTCAAATACGCGACATAACAGTCGTACGGGATGGACCAAGTCACAATCCCAATGGTACACGACTCCACGCTCGTCATCTAACGTGTACGTCACCTCAAAGTAGCACAACGATGTGAAATCCGGGGTTTCAAACCCTCAGGACAACATTTACAATCATTACTTACCTCGATCCGGTCCAAGCTCTAGCCCGTGATGCCTTTGCCCTCACGAATCGAGCTCCGGATGCTCCAATTCTAGCCACAATCAGTACATAACCATTAGAATATCCTAAGGGAATGAAGCCCACTCAAAAATATTCAATTTACATCAAAATTCCTGAAATTACTCAAACCCGGCCCTTGGGACCACGTCTCGGAATCCGACAAAATTGACATCAATAGAATCCTCATCCTCACATAAGTCTATACATATCAAGAACATCAAAATCGGACCTCAAATGGCCCCTCAAATCCCCACTTAAAGGTCTCTTAATCTCAAGCCCTAGTCCCTCAAGTTTCTTCCTTAATTTCCACTAATACCATGATTAAACAATGGAAAAATGATCATAAACATGAGTAATGAGGTTCAGGGAACTTACCCAACCGATTCTCTTCGATTTTCCCTTGAATTCACTACCCTAGCTTGCTTCCTATCTTTAAAAATGGAAAACTTAGCAAAAAAATTCGCGAAGGAACATTCTATACTTTCTGACCTAGGTATTTTCGCACCGGCGGTCCCATTACCGCTTCTGCGGTCACGCTTCTACGACTATTACACCACATCTGCAGTCTTCATTAAAATGACAATCTTCGCATTTGCGGTTAAACACTCGCACCTGCGCTACCGCAGGTGCGCCCACGACACCGCTTTTGCGGTTCCTGAAGGACTTCACATAGGCCGCATCTGCGGCTGCCTTACGCTCCTGCGATCATCGCACCTGCGGCCTCCCAACCGCATGTGCGATTATAACAGAACCAAAAGTTTCAGCTGCAAACTTAATTCCAAATTCTTCCGTCACCCATCTGGAATCACCCCGAGGCCCCCGGGACCTCAATCAAACATGTCAACATAACCCATAACCTCATTCAAACTTGTTCCAACCTTTAGAACACTCAAAACAACTTCAAAATACCAAATTTGCATCGGATTCAAGCCTAAGAATTCCAAAATCTTCTAAATTACGTTCTTTATCAAAAACAAAAACCAAACCAAACCACTGTCACACCTCCTTATTCGCCCGCGCCGCTGCAAAGGGACGCGGAAGGGAGTTTTACCAATTAAAGGACAATCGAAACGGAATTTTATTTAAAGATTCAGAGTCGCCACTTGGGAGATTTGCGGTGTCCCAAGTCACCAGTTGAATCCCGAATCGAGGAAATGAATGACTCTGTTTAACAGTCTGTGCACCAGAAATCCGGATAAGGAATTCTGTTAACCCGGGAGAAGGTGTTAGGCATTTCCGAGTTCCATGGTTCTAGCACGGTCGCTCAACTGTCATATTCGGCTTGATTATCTGATTTTTATACAATTATGAACCTATGTGCAAATTTTAACTGTTTACCGCTTTTGTTATTATTTATTCAAAGAATTGCAACGTCATGAGAATGCATCTCGAATTGCGCCACATAAATGTACCCGCAATTTTTGATATGTTCCGACTTCGATGAGATTTGGATTTGGGTCACATAAATGTGCACCCGGGTTTAAGAAAATAACATTATTAAATACGCGCGTAAAGACTAACGCATTGTTATTTTGGGAAAAGGCCGTGAAGTTCGCTAAGCGGCCGATCCCGAGTTCTAAGTAATTAATACATATATGTGTGAGGGCCCCGCAATCTGTGCGTTTTTGCTAGGCGAGACTCATCTCATTTATTTCAAAAGGACAATCCTAAAGTTACTACGTTTTCTATTAAATTCGTCTCTAAAAAATGAAAGAGAAAAGGTCCTAATTTATTTACATGCTTACGAGTTAATTATAGTTGGGTTCCGAATATGATTCGTAAAATCAAGCTATAATGCAGTCAGGGCAGTCCGTTGCCAACGCGGACCCAGAATCAACGTGTATGGTACAAAACTGGACCTGGGCCATCTCATTCACATGTTACTACCTAGTTACATTATACTACACATGCTCACAGTTTGCCAAATTAAAGAACTTGGCAATCTAATTTTAATCTTAAACCATTTACATGCTGAAATTAATCAATAGTATCTAAACAATATTCTTACAAGTTCCGAAACGGGCTATTTGTTTAATGAGCTAACTGTTGAATGTTTAAGAATAGTCTAAATCAGCTAACATGCTTTTTGAGACATGGTAATCATCAAACAATAACGAACTAACTGAACAGAGCTACTACACCATTAGTCTTTTTAACAAGCATACATAGACAGTTCGTCCACTAAGCTACTGTCAGATGTTCCATTATATATATCAAACAGCTACATGATTCTAATTAGAGGAAGCTAAATAATGTACATATACAACTAAAATTCAGAATATAACTAAGATAAATTCAGAACTTCAACTCTTCATTTCATTTTCATGCTTCAGTTTCCATTCTACAAAAACCAGTGTATCAATTTGTGTACCTAGTATTTGGAAAGCAAAGAAGAGGAAGATCAGTAGAAGCAGCAGTAGCACACACACAGCAACACAGCAACCAGTAACAACCAGCAACGAGAAACCAGTGGCAGATTTTAAAATCAAGCAAAAAAAATCCAGCAATAACCAGTGAAGTAGTAGCAAATACCCAAGTAGTAACCCAGGAAAAACCCACTTGAGACCCCAGCAATACCAAATGCAATCACATGCAGCAACAGAAAGAACCAGACATAGGCGGTAGTTTTCTGGTTTTCAAACACTCAAAGAAAAGAAGCTTGAAGCTTCAATGATACAGTAGAAAATTAACATTGATTTTTAACAGTGGAAGAAAGACTTCACTTTTTAGTCTTTTTTATCTCTCAACCCTCTATTTTAACTTTCTCCAATTACTGAACTTTTAGGTGTTAAAAATTCAGTCTCTTCAACTCTCAAATTTTCACCTACCCTCCTCTAAAAAAAATCCCTCTTCTTCCTAAATTTTCTGTTCTATTTATAGCAAAATTTTTAAAATTTTTCAGATTTGTTTTCTTATTATTTTATTATTTTTTAATTAAAAGAAATCTCACTTACAAATTGCTTTATTTTTTAGAAAAAGAAATCCCACCTTTATTTACTTTTATTTTTAAAATTCCAACTTTAATTACTTTTATCTTATTTAAAATCCCATTTTTTATTTTTTTAAAAGAGAATCTCACTTTATTTAACTTTTCTTTAAAAAAACAAACCACTTTCTTTTCCTTTTTCTTTTAAAAATGCTACTTTCATTTACTTTAAATTTTTTAAATTTTCATATACCTTTATATTTATTTTTAATTCCAACCTTCTTTTACTTTTTAATTTTTTAAAATTTCCACAAAACTTTTTATTTTTTTTAATTTTCTACATTCTTTTACTTTTTTTTAAAAGATAATTCCACCTATTTTTACTTTTATATTTTTTTTATTCAATACTTCCCTTTTTCTTATTTTTTAAATCATTCCCGAATTTTTTTAAAAAAAAATAATATTTTCGTATTTTTTTTATAAAAAAAACAAAAAATAATAAAAAAAATATTAATAGTGATAATTCACCTTTTAATTTTTTTTGTATTTTTATCCTATAATAAAAAGTCTAATAAAGCTAAAATAATAGTAGGTTAAAACCCCCTAAAATATTAACATAAAAGAAGTGATAAAAAATTAAATGTTGTCAAAAATTAGGTGTTCACAGCTGCTCCTCTTTGCTCGAAAACACGAAGAGCTTTCGGGCAAAGATAAAGTGAATAGTGCGACTAATTTTTGATCATATCGTTATTCAAAAGAGGAAGAAAATAAAAAGGAAAGGCGCAACCGAGTCCTAGTTTTGGACAACCTACATATCCCTGGTTATAAGGGAATCAGGTCGCGTGTAGTTCAGAATTTTTGGTAGCTGGGACTACCATGAAGCTGTGGTTTTACTGTTACTGATGTTGCTGTTGCTGCTACTGCTTACTGACCTCCTTATTACACCTTGGTAAAAAATAAAGAAGTTATACTAAGCTATGGTCTATGAATTACAAAGATTTATTCTCAAACTTGGTCATGGGACTGTTGTTGCCTTGTTGCCTCGCTGTCTTGTTGCCTTGTATTTCCTCTGATATTTCTTTACTTCTGACTTGACTTGTATTCTCTCTTGATTGCCGAACTCGAACTGTTTATTTCCTTCTTGTGAGTTTCGCATTATTTTTCCTTCGAAGCTTGAACTGCCTTCTTCTGACCACTGTTGCCTTCCTTCTGATTTTTGAACTTGAATTTATGTTGAGGATTTTTTGTTGTATTCCTCTGCTTTACTAACTTCAACAACTACTTAAAAAGATAATGCCTTTCCGTTCTCCAGGCGGGCTCCTGACCTCAAAACTTGAAACGTAAAGACTGAAATGTATTCCTCTGTTATATGGGCGGGCTCCCAACTTCAAAACTTGAAATGTAAAGACTGAAATGTATTCCTCTGTTATATGGGCGGGATCCCAACTTCAAAACTTGAAATGTAAAGGCTGAAATGTATTCCTCTGTTATATGGGCGGGCTCCCAACTTCAAGACTGGAAAATAAAACGTCATTCCTCTCTTCAGGCGGGCTCTTGACTTCAACAACAACTTAAAAATAAAACGTCATTCCTCTCTTCAGGCGGGCTCCTGATTTCAACAACAATTTAGAAAATAAAACGTCATTCCTCTCTTCAGGCGGGCTCCTGACTTCAACCAACAACTTAGAAATATAACGCCATTCTGATCTCCAGGTGGGCTCCTGACTTCAACAACAACTTAGAACTGCATTCGTATTGCCATTGTTCCCCCTGCCTCCGGCTCCTGACTTCAACAACAACTTAAAAATAAAATGTCATTCCTCTCTTCAGGCAGGCTCCTGACCTCAACTATAAATTAAAAAATATAACACCTCCATTCTCCAGGCGGGCTCCTAACCTTAACAACAACTTCGAAAATAAATCGTCATTCCGTTCTTCAGGGGGGCTCCTGACCTCAACAACAACTTCGAAAAATAAATCGCCATTCCGTTCTTCAGGGGGGCTCCTGACCTCAACAACAACTTCGAAAAATAAATCGTCATTCTGTTCTTCAGGGGGCTCCTGACCTCAACAACAACTTCGAAAATAAAGCGTCATTCCATTCTTCAGGGGGGGCTCCTGACCTCAACAACAACTTCGAAAAATAAAGCGTCGTTCCGTTCTTCAGGGGGGCTCCTGACCTCAACAACAACTTCGAAAAATACATCGCCATTCCGTTCTTCAGGCGGGGCTCCTGACCTCAACAACAACTTCGAAAATAAATCACCATTCCGTTCTTCAGGCGGGGCTCCTGACCTCAACAACAACTTCGAAAAATAAATCGCCATTCCTTTCTTCAGGCGGGCGAGATTTCAACAACTTCGAAAAATAAATCGTCATTTTGTTCTACAGGGGGGGCTCCTGACCTTAACAACAACTTCGAAAAATAAATCGTCATTCTGTTCTTCAGGGGGGGCTCCTGACCTCAACAACAACTTCAAAAATAAATCGTCATTCCTTTCTTCAGGCGGGCGAAATTTCAACAACTTCGAAAAATAAATCGTCATTCTGTTCTTCAGGGGGGTTCCTGACCTTAACAACAACTTCGAAAAATAAATCGCCATTCCGTTCTTCAGGGGGGCTCTTGACCTCAACAACAACTTCGAAAATAAATCGCCATTCCTTTCTTCAGGCGGGCGAGATTTCAACAACTTCGAAAAATAAATTGCCATTCTGTTCTTCAGGGAGGGCTCCTGACCTTAACAACAACTTCGAAAAATAAATCGTCATTCTGTTCTTCAGGGGGGCTCCTGACCTCAACAACAACTTTGAAAAATAAATCGCCATTCCTTTCTTCAGGCGGGCGAGACTTCAACAATAACTTCGAAAAATAAATCGTCATTCCGTTCTCCAGGCGGGCCTCCCTGATTTTAGGAAAACTAAACATTGATAATCTTAAGAAAACTAAAAAAAATGGCTCCCCTTTTTTTCAAAATCAAACTTCCTTTTTTTTTCAAATTATCCTAGGAGAAAATTCGTCAGACTAGGTTTTCTATCTTAGGAGAAAGATTCATCAGACTAAGATTTCTATCCTAGGAGAAAGTTCATCAGACTAGGACGTTTATCCTAGGAGAAAATTCATCAGACTAAGATTGTGATCCTAGGAGAAAGTTCATCAGACTAAGATTTTGATCCTAGGAGAAGATTCATCCGACTAAGACGTTTATCCTAGGAGAAAATTCATCGAACTAGGTTTTCTATCTTAGGAGAAAGATTCATCAGACTAAGATTTCTATCCTAGGAGAAAGTTCATCAGACTAAGACGTTTATCCTAGGAGAAACTTCATCAGACTAAGATTTTTATCCAAGGAGAAAATTCATCAGACTAGGTTTTCTATCTTAGGAGAAAGATTCATCAGACTAAGATTTCTATCCTAGGAGAAAATTCATCAGACTAAGATGTTTATCCTAGGAGAAAATTCATCAGACTAGGTTTTCTATCTTAGGAGAAAGATTCATCAGACTAAGATTTCTATCCTAGGAGAAAGTTCATCAGACTAAGACGTTTATCCTAGGAGAAGGATTCATCAGACTAGGTTTTCTATCTTATGAGAAAGATTCATCAGACTAAGATTTCTATCCTAGGAGAAAGTTCATCAGACTAAGACGTTTATCCTAGGAGAAATTCATCAGACTAAGATTTTTATCCTAGGAGAAAATTCATCAGACTAGGTTTTCTATCTTAGGAGAAAGATTCATCAGACTAAGATTTATATCCTAGGAGAAAGTTCATCAGACTAAGACGTTTATCCTAGGAGAAAATTCATCAGACTAGGTTTTCTATCTTAGGAGAAAGATTCATCAGACTAAGATTTCTATCCTAGGAGAAAGTTCATCAGACTAAGACGTTTATCCTAGGAGAAGGATTCATCAGACTAAGACTTTTATCCTAGGAGGAAAAATGTGAAGATCAATGGCATGATTTTATGCACAATATAAAGACAAAAATTTTGAGAAACTTCCCTTTGTCGGCTCTTTTCTTCTTTTCTTTTTCTCTTTTTTTTTTTGAACCATTTTCCTTGCCCTGCTTTGTTCCTGTTTCAACAAAGAAAAATTTGTCAGTTTTAAAAATGGTGGTCGGTTTGTGGCCTAGAGTCTTGAGCAGCTTGGCTTTTGCTCGATCATCTTGAGTCAGTCTCAAGAAACTTTTATTTTGCACCAACTCTGACTGTTTCACACACGGTACCATTTGTATTTCTGCCTCAATCAGCATTATCCCAACTGAAGATCTTTTCTTAGATGATCTTTTCTGATATCTGAGCACTTTGTCTGTCAGAGAGAATCACAAGTTATCTTTGTTTGCGCCAACCAGGCTGAGAAGAGTCTTTTGGGGGAGCCTTTGTATGAATCCTCAAGGCATGTTGACATTAACAACTGAGTTTGCTGGCCAAATTTACTTTGTACAATTGAAAAGCTGGTAGCAGATTTTGAAATCTTTTCTTGCTTGTTTTGAGAAGGACTGACTCAGGGTGAAGGACACAATGACGCAAAGAAAAATATTAACAAGAAATGCCCCTATCGGAAGGACATAAGGAAGAATTTTTTTTTCCCAATAACTAGCCTTAATAATCATGACATGCATTTTGGACTCAATGGCGTGATCTATCAAACTAATCCAATCTACCCTTTTACCATTCTTATGATCTTTGAAGTCAGGCCTATCCGTGCCAATCCTTTACATTAGCTTCACGACTCACTTTCGACTAGTAGCGTCCGAGGGGTTTTCACCAACAAGTCTCTCTCATCTATTCATCTCTGCTTACCGTCGTCTTACAATGCCCATGAGGGTTTTCACTAGTAAGACTCTCTCATTTTTCTTCTCTATTTTTCTTTTTTTCTTTTTCTTTTTTTTTTTTACTTTCTTGCGCAAACATCCTGACAGTGTTATATGTTGCGTGACAACCATTGCTCATTGCATGCTTATCTTGGCATTCTTGAAGGCATATCGGGAGGTCTTTATTTGGAAGGTTTTGGATAGGGTTGGAAAGAAGGGTCGACATGAAGGCTCAAAGTAGACTCAAAATGAGGGGTTGTATCGACTCTTTCAAAAGTGAAATAAAATTTTTGCCCCAGTTTCAGATGCTGGGGATTTTTGGATTTTTCTATTTTTTCTTTTCTTTTCTTCTAAATTCTTATTTGGTTGGACCGAACCGTGAGGCTGCCTACGTATCCTTATATTTTAAGGAATCAGGTCGAACGTAGTTCAAACATCTGACCTAACTATAATTTTCATCATTCTTTCTTCTTTTCTTTTTTTTCAAAACAAGTTACCCCAGCTTCTATTTTTGGAGGCAGACAATCCTTTTTTTTCTTGAACTTCCTAAGAATTGCCCCAGTTTGTACTCTTGGGACATGGACTCTTTTTATCTTTTTTCTTTTCTTTTCTTTTTCTTTTTTTTTCTTTTTTTTCTTTTTTTTTTATTTTTTTTTTCCGACTCTAAACTTGATTCCAAAAGAGGGTGGTCAAAGAAAATAACACATGTTCAAAGGGGTGGCAAAGGATATAAAGTGCTTGGGTAGCGGAAAAAGGGCCTCCTAGCCTCGAGAATGCCAATCATGCTATCTTTTCGTGATCCCAGCATTGACGAACATGTCTGTCTTCTTGGTGTGTCGTGGTCATAAGACACTTTCTATCCCTTAATGTCAAACTTTCCAACAAACTTCAATTGATTCTTCCTCAAGCCCGATCTTCACAATGATTTGAAGGTGAATTTTGCTCGAACTTAGTCCCAAAGTACTTCAACGTTTAAATCAATTCTTAAGATCTGGCCAAAATTTCCGCATGCATGTCATGTCATTAGAACTAACGAGAAAAGAACTAGAAATAGAATGACACAAAAGGACAAACTGTATTTTATTGAACAATGATGGAAGGGTTTGACAACTAAACAAGCAACCTAAAATCCGAGTACAACCCTAAAATAACCCGGCTAAAGAAAATAGCAACAGAACAGACATACAAGACTCATACAAACAGAATGGATGGATAGAAGAGTTTGACTCAACAAAACAAATAAAAATCTGGATCACGACCCTGAAATAACCCAGATAATAGAAAAATATCAAAACAAGCTACCAAGATTCCTTCCTAGTGAGGAGGGAATGACTTTTCAATTGCTAGACTTGACATTTAGCCACAAATTTGCTCATCAGAATTAGCAGAGCCTTCTCCAATTTCAACATCATTAACTTCAGTCAGCAAGCTCCCGAGAGGATTCTCAAACTCCATGTCACCAGGCATCTTCCCCACAAAGCGTTCATCATGATGTGCAGGTAAAGGATTATGCGCGATATTTTGGGTGTCACTATCTTGTATCACAATCAGATTTTCCTGGATTATCCTTTCTATTTCTCTTTTCAAATCCCGACAACTTTCAACATTGTGCCCCTGAGCATTGGAATGGTATTCACACCTTTTATAAGGGTCAAAGCTTCTTTCACGGGGGTCCACATGATTTGGAGGAATAGGTGCAATCATGTCATGATACTTTAACTTCTCAAACAAGCTTGCATAAGACTCTCCTATTGGCGTAAAATTATCTTTCAACCTTCGTTCCCCTTTATACCTCTGGCTTGGATGTGGGTGATAGGGCACCTGAATATTTTGTGGAGGCTGTTGGAGGTTTCGTGATGCTCATGCTCGTCTTCTGGTGTGTTTTGGTAGCTGGGCAACATACTGAGGTGTCGCGACAGAGTATCGAGGGTTCTGAGGTGGATAATACTGCTCAGGGGAGTCATGGAAAACTTGAGGAGGTTGCTCATACCTTCGAGATGTTCTCCTGGGACCTCTTCTCGACCCTGATGTCATCATGATTTCTTCAATCTTCTCATTTGTGTCGCTAAAATTATCAGACTCAACCCGGACAGCCTGAGTTGCGGCTTTAAAAACTGCTTGACTTATAATTTTGCCTGTCTTAAGACCATTCTCTATCATTTCTCCTATTTTGATTGTTTCCGAGAAGGATTTGCCAACTGCGGACATCATGTTTTGAAAGTAATCTGGCTCTTGCGCTTGAAGTAAGACAGTTATTAGCTCGTGGTCATCCATGGGTGACTTAACTCGAGCTGTTTGCTCTCTCCATTTAATGGCATATTTCCTGAAACTTTCACTTGGTTTCTTCTTCAAGTTTGAAAGGGAAATGCGGTCTGGGGCAATGTCGATGCTATATTAGAACTATTTGACAAAGGCTTGTGCCATGTCATCCCAGACATACCAGCGAGACATGTCTTGATCCATAAACCATTCGGAGGCTACTCCCGTAAGGCTTTCCACAAAATAAGCCATCAACAATTCTTCATTTCTTCCCGCACCTCTCAGTTGATTGCAATACCTTTTCAGGTGGGCTATGGGATCTCCATGTCCATCGTAATTTTCAAATTTGGGAGTCTTGAAACCAGGCGGCAAGTGGACATCAGGGAACATACATAGATCTTTGAAGGCAACACTCTTTTGACCTGTCGACCCTTGCATGTTTGTCAACCATTGTTCTAAGCTTTTCACTCTTTGGGTCATTTCTTCCTGTACCATCTTTCGGGCAGGCTTCTCAATCTTTGCAGGAAGATCAAACGAGTACAAGTGGTACTCAGGAGAGTGGTACTGCTCTTGTTGTGTCGCAAATTGTGACTCATGACGAGGCTGTCCTTGACCACTGGCCCATGCTTGACACATTTCGGTCATTTGCTGTTTCAGTATTCTATTTTTCTCCAGCACAGTAGACTCTTGTTGAACCCTCTGACCCTGAGTCTCTTGAGCACTTGTAACAGCTTCGATGTCAGTTATCATTTTCCTTGGATCTTATGTTTCCATCTTACCACAAGCCGACCACCTCAGCTTTCTTCACAATTCAAAACATGTTAGAATGGACTCAGTCGGTCCTTATTATTATCAATATTTTTCATTTCTGCATTTTTTGTTCACTTCTTTTTAATGGTGATCGAACCTGATGTGGGTTGCCTACGTATCATGTGGGAACATGAATCAGATCTTGCGTAGTTCGGGAAGATTAGGAATAAAGGAAATAAACTAAATTTACGTTTTTCTGAATTTCGAATTTTCTTTTCTTTTTCACTTTTTTTTCAAAAGAAAGACTTATAAAGAAGAAAGAGAATATTATTGGATTTTGATTTTTCTTCAGCATTCTTGCAGAGAAAGACTTTTAAAGAAGAAAGATTTTTTTTTCTCTTTTTTTTTTTGAATTTCGACTTTTATTGTTTTTTTTTTTGGAATTTCGATAGAAAAACTTCTAAAGAAAAAAAAATATTTTTGCATTTATGGATTTTTATTCTGAAGTTAGGAAAGAAGTATTTCTAAAGAATGAAAATATTTTTGTATTATTTTTTTTTTTTGATTTTGAGAAGCAACTAAAAGAAAATATTTTTTGTATTTTTAAAAATTAGGGTCTCAAAGAAAAAAAATCCAAAGAAGGAAGTAAAAGAATTGTTTTTTTTTTGAATTTTTTTTTTTGAAAATTGGGGGCCGGAACCGATGAGGTTTGCCTACGTATATCACATCCGGTGAGAATCAGACCCGCGTAGTTCGCTCAACATAAACTAAACTTGTAAACAAGACTCCTTTCTTTTGTTTTTCAAATAAATCAAACTAAAAAAGACAATTTTTTTCTTCATTTTTTTCAAAATTTCGACAGGGTTTTGACACTACTTAGACATTGATTTTATTTTTCTAAAAATAAGTAGTTATCTCCCTACACTACTATTTTTCTTTTTCTCTTTTTCACAATTTTCAAAAATTCCTGAATTCAGAAGCCGGTCATCATGCATATCTGAAGCAAATAAATGTGCAAAACAAACAGGATGCAGCAGGATAGTCTTTTTTCATTTCAGGTTGTTTGTCCTAGACGGACTCAACCTCTGTGTTGAGTCCCCTAAGTCAAATGCAACATGATGCAAATAAACGTTCCTACTAGGGATCCGGCATGAAGTCAAGTTATTCTAGGTTCAACCTGGGTATATGTTATAGACAGTGTACCCGAGCGGAGTACTCGAGTTGAGGAAGGAGCTCCTTTCCGGGAACCAAAAGGCTAGCCGGCTTAGAAACTTTCCGATCCTCTTTTATTTCAGGGTATGACACTAACAAAATAGGGAGTCTCAACCAGTAAGCACATCCCCGGAGGTGAGAAGAGAAGGTTTCGGCACAGTTTATATGTACAGTTCAAATAATATCAAGGCGGTAAAAAAGCATTTTGCACATTTAGGCCAAAACATGTAATAAGATCAAATAATAAATAAAGCCAAATATAACAATTCATCTAAGCTCGAATTCTGAACCCTGAACCAGAGATTCTGGGTTCGGTTCCCCAGCAGAATCGCCAGAGCTGTCACACCTCCTTTTTCGCCCGCGCCGCTGCAAAGGGACGCGGAAGAGAGTTTTACCAATTAAAAGACAATCGAAACAGGATTTTATTTAAAGATTCAGAGTCGCCACTTGGGAGATTTGCGGTGTCCCAAGTCACCGGTTGAATCCCGAATCGAGGAAAAGAATGACTCTGTTTAATAGTCTGTGCACCAGAAATTCGGATAAGGAATAACCCGGGAGAAGGTGTTAGGCATTCCCGAGTTCTGTGGTTCTAGCACGGTCGCTCAACTGTCATATTCGGCTTGATTATCTGATTTTTATACAATTATGAACCTATGTGCAAATTTTAACTGTTTACCGCTTTTGTTATTATTTATTCAAAGAATTGCAAAGTCGTGAGAATGCATCTCGAATTGCGCCACATAAATGTGCCCGCAATTTTCGATATGTTCCGACTTCGTTGAGATTTGGATTTGGGTCACATAAATGTGCACCCGAGTTTAAGAAAATAATATTATTAAATACGCGCCTAAAGACTAACGCGTTGTTATTTTGGGAAAAGGCCGTGAAGTTCGCTAAGCGGCCGATCCCGAGTTCTAAGTAATTAATACATATATGTGTGAGGGCCCCGCAATCTGTGCGTTTTTGCTAGGCGAGACTCATCTCATTTATTTTAAAAGGACAATCCTAAAGTGACTACATTTTCTATTAAATTTGTCTCTAAAAAATGAAAGAGAAAAGGTCCTAATTTATTTACATGCTTACGAGTTAATTATAGTTGGGTTCCGAATATGATTCGTAAAATCAAGCTATAATGCAGTCAGGGCAGTCCGTTGCCAACGCGGGCCCAGAATCAACGTGTATGGTACAAAACTGGACCTGAGTCATCTCATTCACATGTTACTACCTAGTTACATTATACTACACATGCTCACAGTTTGCCAAATTAAAGAACTTGGCAATCTAATTTTAATCCTAAACCATTTACATGCTGAAATTAACCAATAGTATCTAAACAATATTCCTACAAGTTCCGAAACAGGCTATTTGTTTAATGAGCTAACTGTTGAATGTTTAAGAATAGTCTAAATCAGCTAACATGCTTTTTGAGACATGATAATCATCAAACAATAACGAACTAACTGAACAGAGCTACTACACCATTAGTCTTTTTAACTAGCATACATAGACAGTTCGTCCACTAAGCTACTGTCAGATGTTCCATTATATATATCAAACAACTACATGATTCTAATTAGAGGAAGCTAAATAATGTACATATACAACTAAAATTCAGAATATAACTAAGATAAATTCAGAACTTCAACTTTTCATTTCATATTCATGCTTCAGTTTCCATTCTACAAAAACCAGTGTATCAATTTGTGTACCTAGTATTTGGAAAGCAAAGAAGAGGAAGATCAGTAGAAGCAGCAGTAGCACACACACAACAACACAGCAACCAGTAACAACCAGCAACGAGAAACCAGTGGCAGATTTTAAAATCAAGCAAAAAAAATCCAGCAATAACCAGTGAAGTAGTAGCAAATACCCAAGTAGTAACCCAGGAAAAACCCACTTGAGACCCCAGCAATACCAAATGCAATCACATGCAGCAACAGAAAGAACCAGACATAGGCGGTAGTTTTCTGGTTTTCAAACACTCAAAGAAAAGAAGCTTGAAGCTTCAATGATACAGTAGCAAACTAACATTGATTTTTAACAGTGGAAGAAAGACTTCACTTTTTAGTCTTTTTTATCTCTCAACCCTCTCTTTTAACTTTCTCCAATTACTGAACTTTTAGGTGTTAAAAATTCAGTCTCTTCAACTCTCAAATTCTCACCTCCCCTCCTCTAAAAAAAATCCCTATTCTTCCTAAATTTTCTGTTCTATTTATAGCAAAATTTTCAAAAAAATTCAGATTTTTTTTATTATTTTATTATTTTTTCATTAAAAGAAATCTCACTTACAAATTGCTTTTATTTTTTTAGAAAAAGAAATCCCACCTTTATTTACTTTTATTTTTAAAATTCCAACTTTAATTACTTTTATCTTATTTAAAATCCCACTTTTTATTTTTTTTAAAAGAGAATCTCACTTTATTTAACTTTTCTTTAAGAAAACAAACCACTTTCTTTTCCTTTTTCTTTTAAAAATGCTACTTTCATTTACTTTAAATTTTTTAAATTTTCAGATACCTTTATATTTATTTTTTAATTCCAACCTTCTTTTACTTTTTAATTTTTTTAAAATTTTCACAAAACTTTTTATTTTATTTTTAATTTTCTACATTCTTTTACCTTTTTTAAAAGAGAAGTCCACCTATTTTTACTTTTATATTTTTTTTTATTCAATACTTCCCTTTTTCTTATTTTTTAAATCATTCCCGAATTTTTATTTTTATTTTTAAAAAAAATAATATTTTCGGATTTGTTTTTATAAAAAAAAAACAAAAAAAATTAAAAAAAATATTAATAGTGATAATTCACCTTTTAATTTTTTTTGTATTTTTATCCTATAATAAAAAGTGTAATAAAGCAAAAATAATAGTAGGTTAAAAACCCTTAAAATATTTACATAAAAGAAGTGATAAAAAATTAAATGTTGTCAAAAATTAGGTGTTCACAACCACGTCCGAATGACCTAAAGTTTTGCGCACACATCCCAAATGATACAACGGAACTACTGCAACTTCCGGAATTCCATTCCGACCCCTATACCAAAATCTCATCTATCAACCGGCAAACGCCAAAATCTCAATTTCGCCAATTCAAGCCTAAACCTTCCACGGACCTCCAAAATGCTTTCCGATCACGCTCCTAAGTCCCAAATCACCTAACGGAGCTAACCAAATCATAAAAATCCCGATCCGAGATCATATACCAACAAGTCAAATCTTGGTCAAACCTTTCAAATTTCAAGCTTCGAATTGAGAACTGTTCTTCCAAATTCATTCTGATTACCCTGAAAACCAAAACCAACGATTTACATAAGTCATAATCCATCACAAGGGGCAAGTCATGCCCGATAACTGGCGAGCAAAGTGCAAAAGCTCAAAACAACCGGTCGGATTGTTACACCTTCCTTATTTTAAATACTACTATATAAGAAGTCCAAATATTTAGGACTTTAAAGCAATTACAATTATAACTAATACATATTGTTTCCAAACATGAACTGTCCACATAAAAATATAAAGTTTACATGGAAACTTTACCTCATTAATATAGTGGTAAAACTAGAGCATATCTTTATGAGCTATATTTTAAAATTCAAATTTATGTTACATTCAACTAGATAATATGTATGATTGATATTATTTGGTCGAGTATTTAAATTTTTGATTCATGGGTAAAATACTAGCACTTCGATACAAATTAAAATATATTAAACTTTCTGATAAGTCTATTCATTCATATACTAACTAGTAACGATTGCTCGTGCTGCGCACGGGTCCAATAGACATATGCTAAATATTAGACTATAAATTTTGAGAGTTTCATACAGAGTGACAGTTATTATTTTCTTTTTTAGTTGGTATACACAAAGTAGACACTAATGATATATGATTGTTCATAATATATATATGAATTATACATTTGACGGATATTTTAGCCTAAGCAATTGGATGGACGACTATTTAGGTTAATTCTTCATATTTTTTCATTATTAAAGAACTTTTTTTTTTAAAAGTCCATCTTCAAATAATTCTAAAGTTAATCTTAAACCACCCAAAATAATTGAAAAGCAAAAAATTAATAATTTTATTTGTCCAAACTATTACCTGAAACTCAAATTTTAAAAGGAGTCTGCTTTATGATCATGTTGTGCTAATTAACATGAGCAAATTTTTTGCTTAACTTATGCTGAATGATACAAAAATTCTTTTTATATAACGTAAAAAATTACATCTCGTGACTTCTATGTTCGCTCTGCTTAACTCTGCTGAATGGTATAAAGATTCTGTTTTACAACATAAGAAATTATATACCATCTCTTCATTGTTCTCCTTGCGAGTTTTTGTTTCTAAAGTTCTTCTCTTCTTCGTCTCTTTCTCTGTTTTATAGATGTTTTGCTTCTATTAAAGGTGCTCCTGCAACTATCTTTATTGTCAATTTCTTGTATATCTTTGTAAGGTAGTTAATTTTCTTTAATATGTCTTGAATACCAAAATAATTTTTGACAATAGTTTAATCAAAAAATTAGGTTCAATATGTGTCCTTAGTTTCTAAGTGCTCCTCTTGCTCTTAACTTTGGACTTCTGTTCTGAAAGTGTTTATCTTTCTGAACTTATTCTTTCCTCAATTATACAAATTGCAATTTGTTTCCTTTGTGGATTTTGTACCACTTTTATATTAATGTCTTATATTCATCGGTTCTTGATGTTGTGTCAATTTTTCTGACAAGAAAAATTAGGGATTCAACTGAGCTTATGTGCTGCCCAAAGTCTCCATAGCATCGCAACGCCCATCACCAGAAAAGAAGCTTAACAAAAATTAAACCTGGTTTCTTTGTCTTCTGCAGTTCTATTTATGCCATAAGCATAGAGAATATCTTACATTTTGGTTTTTAATTTAAGAAGAATTGAATTATCAATTGACAAAAATGGAGTTGGTGAGGATATTTAAGACTCTGAGTGCTTCGACAACGTCGTCAATTGGATGGTAAAGTAAGTTACCGCGGAACTTCAAGAAGATTAAATGAAATAAAGAGAGGTTCTCAGTGATGAGAGTTAAGTTACGATGGAGCAAGCTGCTGATTGCCCTAGGATTCTTGTTTTCTTCGATTTTTTATTTTATATTTTTATTAAAGAATTGCGATTTTAACATAATCTTAATAATACTTTACTGCTGAAATTATTAAAATCAACACTTAACTTAGCAATAAAATCAAACACATCAAAAAATCAAAAGGGGAAATCTCAATTGGGAATTGAACTCACGCAAAAGTTGTTGTAAGTTGCTATCTATCAAACAAGTTTACAAGGTAGGAGTACTTTTTACTTTTACAAGTTTTGTTGATCCACTTTACCTATTTAGTTCTCCAATTGTTATAGTAACAACGGACACAAGTTATTTAGTAAGCTTTCTCCTTCCAATGATTAAAATGAAGATAATCTTATATAGTTGCATTTATAGTTCTTCATTTATCAATTAATATAATTTATTTAAAAATAATTCAGGTAGGCGAAAAGTATAATAATCGTATATAATTATTTGTTGAGTCATTCCTCTGTCATAGTATTAATTAACCCAATTAGGATCCTTTATTTTCTATAGTAACTGAAAAGCATATTAAAGTTGTTTTTCTTCATTTATCCATTTGTCATATTAATGGATAGTACTTGTTTTTCTTTTTTACCTCAAGTTGACTATGTTCTACTCTAACAAAAATTCTTTACCCAAAACAAAAATTACATTCTATTTAAGATTTTAGAGATAGGTATGCTAAAGTTAGATCAATTTTATTTTACAATGATGAAAATAAAAAATTTAAATTTAATTTATAGAATGAGCTTATCTTGTTTACCCAAAAAAGACCTACTATTAATTTTTATATACTCCAATTTTACAAATGAGTATGCTAAATCTGGATGAAATTTAATTTGCAATGAAGGATACAAAAATGAGATTCCGTTGTATACTTTTTAAAGTTTACGTTGGAGAAGAAAATATTTTAAAGCACGTTGTCACTTCCTTAGTCTTAAACTAAGCGCACGTGCGGCACTTGACAACTCGCTCACGATCTTGCACACCCTGCTCACGTTTTTACTATGTCAAATCAGTCTTACTACACTCAAGATCGCTAAGGAATGTTAGAACACTTGAGAATTGCCAAAGGAACTTTTGTATTAGAGAGAACTTGATAGTTTTGCTTGGTTCATGAATTACAAATGAATGCCCCTTATTTATACTAATCACCTAGGGACTAGTATGTAAATAATAATTGTTCTACAAGTCCTTCCGTATTTACAAATAAGTCTTTCTCTAGAATATTCTAGATAACTAGAATCTTCTAAGGACTTTCCTAACAATTCTATAGGGTTCCATAGTCTTCCTAAGGAAACCTCTATATTTCTCTAGAACTTTCCTACAAGTGCATAAATATCTAGAACATTTCCAAGGAAATTCTCTATAGTTCTAGAATATTCCACCAAGATCTAGTCCCTAACTTATATAACCATTCCATATAGCAAAAATATATGCGAAGTGGCACCTACGTGGCATGATGATATGACGGGTCATGACAACATGTACTAAAAGATAGTGTACTTATAAGTTAGAGACACTTGTGAATTTATGAGAGCATGTGTCACTTTCATGTGACATCATCAACATTAATGCCTTTTTGGATGTTGAAACAAGGTTGTACTATTCGTTGGATTTACAAAAATGTACAAGTACATTTACCGTTAAAAAAAGCAAAAGTAGGGGCAAAATGAAACTCAAAAAATTGTTGCAATTCAATCTATTACCCGTACAAGGATACAGTGAGAATTAGAAGAAATAATGCTGATATTTCAGCAAAAAGTCAAGTCTTTAGACCAGACATTGAAATACAGCTCAGCAAGGAAAGTCAGCAATTCCAATAATACCCCTACGCCAGGCAGGCATGTTGACGGAGAGCTCCTTGCTTTCCCTCTTATTAGATAGTAAAATATTTATTTTACAAATTGAAACTAGATAAAAGGGAAAAATTAGATTTATATAATTTTAAAACCAAACAAAAAGCATGATTAAGTTGGATTAAAATAAAATATCACAAAAATTATATAGTGTTGGATTCAGTCTCAAAATTCTTTTGAATCGCAATACCTTAGAAAGTTACGAATACAATCTCAAGCTACTTTAAGAAATAAAAGAAACTAATGTAAACGTATAAATCTTATTCAAAAATTTATTTAATATTTCAACTAAATCTTGCGCATTAGATCCTTTCCTTATTTTAATTACGTGATATAATACCAAAAATAAAAAAAATTAATACCAAAAATTGAAAAATTTCACAGAGAATAAGTAAAAACATAACTATTACTCGTTGTAAGTTTGAATTATTCGTTGTATAAAATTATAATCAATTAATTTTATATAATTTAATTATATTTAAATAAAAAATAAAAGTGAAAAAAAGTAATTAGTAGGAAGCTATAACTAAACTAGATAGTGCCAATCGGCTCTCTTTCGATTTTTTTATTCGTAATTACAGATATATAATCGATCATAAAATTAAAATCAATCAGTTTATATAATTTAATTATCTTAGTAAAAAATAAAGAATAGAGAAAAACAATTGTGAAAATTTATGTTTAGTTATCTAGGTAGTCATTATCCTTTAATCAAAGATTCATATTATAAAGTTTATATACTAAAACTTTATAATAATTTCTATAATTAGATATAAATTATTTTAATATTTACAATTATTATACTCTTTAATCAACAACCAATTCTAAAAATACTTTCTAAATGTCACTTAACAATTTCACGTTAGGTATACAAAATTTAATAATACTTATATAATTTTTTTAAATTTCTAAATTTCTTAATATATGGTACAAGCGCAAAGCGTTGGAATAAATTCTTTTAGTCTTTTATATTGTTTTTAGTGTGTCATGTATTTCAAAGTTATTGTAAATTTTTTATTGGATATAATCCTATTAATTTATGATCCACGCTTTAATTATTGATATAAACTCCATACTACTTAATATTTTGCATGTTCATATGTAACTTTATATTCATATATTTGATATTTTCTTATATTATTCTCATGCCAATTTTGGTTGTATAAATCTTTTTGATATGAGATAAGCAGAAGAATCAAAAGAAGAGAATAAAATAGGATTGAAATGATAAGAATAATCCTAATTTTTTTTAAATGACTAGATTCATTTATCTTATTCAAAAACTGCTCTATTTTTTTCCTTTTCTAAACATTTCTCCTCTGAAATTAAAAATTGAAAATATAATACAAGGTTAGTATATATGAAAATCACAAATATATCAATGTTAAATTGATAAAAAAAAAAAATACAAAATCGTGATGAAGCATCTGTAGTTAAACACATTGTTCTTGCATATATATTTACTTGACGTGAGGCACACGTGCAACACACGTACACTAAACTAGTTAAGATATAAGGGAGAAAATACTTATTTTTCAAAGTTGGATGGGAGTTTGATTTTTAAATTAAAGTTGGGGTATAAACTATTGTATTAATCGAACTCATAAATGGGAGTTTTATTTGATGCTATATAAGTCGCAATTTACAGATGCGATTAGTAAGTCGCAATTTAAAAATGTGATTTATAAGTCGCAATTAACTAATGTATATAAATCTCTATTAACAAATGCGATTTATAAGTCTCAGTTACAAATACGATTTATAAGTCGCAATTGTTAAATGCCATCTAAGAAATGTGATGTTCTCTGATGCGATTTATAAGTCTCGAATGCGATTAATAAGTGTCTGATGCGATTTATATTGATCAAATAGGATTTATAACATGAAATGCAATTTATAAGTCGTTTCTTCATTTATTAGATTTTTAAGTCAAATGCGATTTATAAACTTATGCGACTTCTTCTCAGGAACTCCAACTTTCCCTCCAAGCCAAAGAACCTTAAACTCTTGTCATCTTCTCTTATATCAACAACAACAACAACAACAACAACAACAACAATAACAACACAGTAAAATCTTATTAGTGGGATTTGGGGAGGATAGTGTGTACGCAGACCTTACCCTTACCCCGAAAAAGTAGAGAGGTTGTTTCCAAAAGATCCTCGACTCAAGAAAACAAAAAGACAAAAGGAGACAATATTAGTATCACCACAAAAATCATAGAAAAAATAGGAACAACATGAAATCTAGAAGAAAGATGCAAAGCAAAAGCGATAGCTAGTAAATAGGTCTGAAAAGTGAAATAGTAAGACACAACATTGCCACTAGCAATCTTAGACAAAAACCCTACCAGATTAGTCTCACAAAGGTACGAAGTAAGGCAAGACTCAACTACCTCCTAACCTGCAACCCTAATACTCGACCCTCTCATCTTCCTATCAAGTGTCATGTCCTCGTAAATCTGAAGCCTCGCCATATCCTGTCTGATAACCTCTCTCCAATACTTCTTAGGCCGCCCTCTACCTCTTCTCGTGCCCTCCACAACCAGCCACTCACACCTCCTTACCGGGGCATCTGGGCTTCTCTTCTGAACATGCCCGAACAATCTGAGCCCCACTTCCCTCATCTTGTCATCAATGGGAGCTGTGTGCACCTTCTCCCGAATATCATCATTCCTAATCTTATCCATCCTAGTGTGCCCGCACATCCACCTCAACATCCTTATTTCTGCTACTTTCATCTTTTGAATATGTGAGTTCTTAATATGCCAACACTCAGCTCCATACATCATGGCCGGTCTAACCACTACTTTATAGAATTTACCTTTGAGTATCGGTGGCACTCTCTTGTCACACAAAATCTCCACTTCATCCACCATACCCCAATCTCTTATCTCATGTTCTATAATCATTTCCATTCAATTTCCCATGAAACTATACCTATCTAAAGCTCATATATGATAAAATCTCAAACAATTCAACCCCAACAGCCTCAAAATTTCCTACTCTAACATATTACCAGTATCAAGAATGAACACTCATTTTCCCAGTACTGTTAAGACCCACAATAGCTCCTTAATTTAACTTTTTGCTTTCTGTTTTCATTTTCATGAACCCATTTTTGTGTATGGGGTTCTTAGTACTTTCAAAAAGGGAGTTTCATAGGTTTACCAACAAAACCTAAACTAATTACCTTTGTCTACCCGTTACTTTTTCTACCCACCAAACTAATTACCTTTCCTATCAATTGTAGCTTTTGTTCTCATGTTCTTTTTTATTTCTCTGCTTTTATTTTTCTTTCTTCTCTCCTTTTATTTTTTCTCATATTTATTTATTTAATTTTCTTTTTTCTGTTCATATATATATTTTCGGAATTATATTATTCTTTATTTTCCTTATTCACCATAATCTAGTTTTATACTCAATTTGGCTCGTTTATTTTTATTTTTTATTTTTATTTTTCTTTCCTTTTGTTTTAATTTCGTGTTTCTTTTCTAATTTCATTCAACTTTTTTTAATTTTCTTTTTTTTCCCATAATACTATTTTGTACAATGAATATTATTTTTATGGAACTCCATCAAAAAATTTATTTAAGAAAATATTTGTAAGGACCTAGTTGGAAAAGTTAAAAATATTAAAAAATGACTTATTTATTATGGTATACTATTATATTATATTGTATACTATAACAGTATAATGTTACTATAACCATGACTTTAGCTTGCACAATAACACCTAGATGTTTCAACAAATAGTAGTCGAAGTATACTATTATGATATATTGTATACTATTACAACATTGTATTGCAGTATATTGCATATTATTACAGTATACCATTATAGTATATTGTATACTATAATAATATACTATTTTAGTATAGCTATATACTCCTACCGTATATTGTATATTGTAGCGGTATATTGTTAGATAACCATGTTCTTCTTCGATTATTACAACATACCGTTGCAGTATATTGTATGCTATAATAATATACTGTTGCAGTATAGCTATATACTCCTGCAACATATTGTATACGCGATGGTATATTGTTGGGTAACTGTGTTTTTTTTCGATTTTCAGCTGAAAATTTCGATCTCAATCACCTCAAATCAGCTCCAAATGCGATCGAATTTCAATATGAACTTTCAGAAGGTGCTGTAAGCAATATTTAATAGCACCAAAATCACAATTAAATTCCAAAAAATGACTTGAACTAGAACAAATAGCAACGAGAAAATATAAAATTTGTAGGGAGAGAGAGAGTATTTTGTGGCGATGAAAAAATATTCAATAGGTGATGATTTCATTCAGCAAGAAAAAATTAAACTACATGCACGTAGTGAGTTAATTGAATCGTAATTTATAAATATTGAGCAAACCTCTTATGTTGTATATACAAAATCATCACATAACTAAATAAAAATTGCTATTCCTTGAACCCATTAATTTGTCAACATTTTACTTTATGAATATCATAAAAATATTGCATATCAGATAAACAATTTTATTTATGAAAATAAAAGCAAGAACAAAGAGAGGAAATCGATGAAAAGATAAATAAAATGTTTCTTACCTTGGATTGAAGAAAGGAAGATCAGGTGTGGGATATATATAGGTTCATTGCCCCTGAAGCCTTTAAAGACTTTCTTAATGGGTGGACCAGTAATAATTTTATATGAAATATGTATGTATAGTAATTATTATCCAAGTGGGTATAACCGGGTAATTAGTTTCTCTTAAATTCCTCTTTCAAAAACCACCCCATTTGTTAATATACGTACTATATTTTATCTCCCATAAAATAACATATAAATTTCTCTATAACTTAATTGTGGATATTATTTAATATTATCAATCAAATACTGTAAAATTATGGATGAATTATTTTTCTTATATAAACACTGTTATATACCTATACACTATTGAAAATTTTATTACCCTCCCTACTCAAGTTTCAATTTAATTATCTCATATATACAAATTTACCAATTATATACACTTTAAGAATTAAATGAGTATCTCTTTATATTAGGAAACAATTATTTCACATCCTTATTCTCTCTCCCTCATGCGCTCTCTCTCTCTCTCTCTCTCCGTCTCTCTCTCTCTCTCTCTCTACGTCTCTCTCTATCTCTCAATCCCTAATTCCAGTAATGTTGAGCAAAGGAGAAGAGAGCAGCAATTCCAATATTGGTAGTCATTAAAAAGTTTTGAAGCTTTGAATTCGAATTTGGGTTTTCAAAAAATATTATTTGTTTGGATTAGGTGTTGTTGTAAACAATTGGGAATTCTCTCTACGTCTCTCTCTATAGCTCAATCCCTAATTCCAGTAATGTAAAACAAAGGAAAAGAGAGCAGCAATTCCACTATTGACAGCCATTAAAAAGCTTTGAAGCTTTGAATTCGAATTTGGGTTTTCCAAAATCATTATTTGTTTGGATTGGGTGTTGTTGCAAACAATTGGAAATATTATTTGGAGTTTATATCTCAAATTTGAGGGTGTTTTGGTGAAGATTAGACCCGATTTTGGCTGAATTTCAGATTGAAACTCGAAGAAGAAGAAGAAGAATAAGAAGAAGAAGAAGAAGAAGAAGAAGAAGAAGAAGAAGAAGAAGAAGAAGAAGAAGAAAACATTACATGCATTATACTACAGAAATTGTAGCAAAGCTGTAGTAAAATTGTAGAAAAATTGTATTCTGTTGTTTATGTATATTTTTTTATTTAAATATTGTATGAAAGTTAAACAATATTGTATAAAAATTATATTCAAGTTGTATGATATTGTAGTTGTATATAACTGAGTTGAAATAATGTATGAAAATGTAGATATGTTGTATATAAGTTGTATAATATATAATTAGTTGTATGAAATTTATTTTTACTATGGTAAATAGAATGACTTTACCTTCGGTTTGAATTTTCAGTTTATGCATAAACTAATAAAATTTCTTTTATTTATGCCCATAGAAACTGAAAGTAATCTACCTACACCAATTACCAGATACAAGAGGAGGTAAGGAAAAAGTTGAAGATTTAGGTTTAATTTAAAATTACTCGTTGATTTATGAGTTATCAAAGCGTATTCTCTTAAAATAACCACCTATATAGGTGAGGTCACATAGTTCGTAGATCTCTAGACAGCTAGGGTATTTAGATAATTGCACACTAAAATTAGATATGCATCTTTTAGAGCAAAGTCTAAAAGATGTTGGGTATTTAGATAATTAACTTGTTACTCTTGGGTTTAAAAGAAAAGTAAGAAAGAGGATTTTGAGCAAAGTCTATTAGAGTAGCAAATTTTGTTCGGAAATTCATTATTATTCAAAGCATTCCGTTTACTCGAGATATGGGGAAAAAGATAGAATCTGGAAAGAAGAGAGAAAAAAAGAAAATGGTGTAACTAAATCCCTTGATTGAAGGCATAAATAATGGATTGAGAATCTTTTAAGGTGGAATGTATATATTTTGTAGACAAAACTTATTTAGGCCGGGTAATTAACTAAACATGAACATTTTTAATAATAAAGTTTGTAATAATGTATAGGTATGTAAAAATCCCTTTTTTAATCCCTCTTACTAGCTTATGCTGGAAGCCTGGAACAACCAAACGACTTCCTGAAGTAGTCCAAATGTTTCTACACGTGTTGAATAATTAAGTTACTTTAGAAGTTGATCAACAAACGTGATTTTTGCTTTATTTTTAATCTAAAAATAATCTTCTCTTTTTAAAAATAAATAAATAATGATCACGTGTATTGAGCGTGACATAATCCTAGTACAGATTCTGCGCTATATAGTAAAATCCGCACGAAAAGTTCCTACAGTAGAATAAAACATAAAAGCAACAAAAGGCTATTTTTTGGACAGTGCTCTGCAACTTGAACAAAAGTGAGAAACGGTAGCGAATCGATTCAGCTTACTCTCACCCTGCTGTTTTACTCTGTTTTCAGACGGTACGTATTATTATTTTCTTCTTCGTTGTTTCCGCTTTCTATTTTTTCTCAGTCTAGAAGTTCTTCATTTTTTTTCTTTGATTTTTAGCTGCTCTCAACCAGATAGTAGCCATGATTGTCATATAGGGTTATGTGAAAAAATGGTAATAGCTGATTATAGTGATGAGCTTGCTTAAAAATGGAAGGATCATGGCTGCATTAACACATCGATCGCTACCTTTATTGTTTCTGCTTTGATTGTTAACATATATGACTTGATCTCATAACGTGCATATAGCCGATTTCACTGAGGCGCAACCCTAGAAATTGAAGGGTCAGGCCTACATTACCATCTCTGGATAAAATGTTACTGTACTTCATTAATTATAGTATTAAAATATACTAGGTGATTTTTTCCTATCTGTCAAAGCCTTGGTGGATATAGTTACTTAGTATCTGTCTGGAATAGCCGTTGTGCTTGGAAGCTGGCCCACACACCATCATCATCACAAAAAATTTACTTTAAGTTTTCATTTTTTTGTTTTTTTTTCTCTCTTGAGCTTTTATAACTTTATACATATCAAGATTTAGACAAGAAAGTTACTTTGGTCTATTCTTGAGAATACAAAGTAGTCGAAAGAAATTGCAAAAGGGAAATGGACCATCTATTTGAATTTTAATAAATTGCCTAGATACTGTTATATCATTCTTCTGGCTATAGTTGCCATGAACATACTTTTGACATCTTACTATACCTTGGTCCACCCTTGCCCCCATTTTTTTCTTCTAAACTTAAAATTTTAGCTGATATTTTCGTGAGTTTCATATACTATATAGGAATTAGAAGTTTCTGGGGAGACATACTCTGTACTGGGAGGAGATGGCATGCGAGAAGGAAGCATCTGATGTGTACTGCAAGCAAAACGGCCTCTTGTTTCATGGAAAGAGAGTTTCTTCTTTCTTTAAAGTGATGATCGACAAAAGTTTCCACAAAATTCTGGTAGAATGTGATTTTTTTCTTTGTGTGCTTACTTTCTTTACTTAGTTTAAGTATTCGTTCTAAATGTACTGTTGGTTTTGATAACCATATTTGCAATTTCCAGTCATTCTTGAAGTTATATGTCTACTTTTTGATGACATCCTTTTGCTTAATATTTTGAAGACTAATCTTTATTTTTACTATAGTTTTTTCTCATCAATGTAGTTAAAATTTGTGAAAGACTAAATGACTGAAAAAGCATTTCCCAAATATGAACTTTAGCATACCCTTTAGGTTCATGATTGTACTCTATACTATTTTCCGTGGTATCCCAAGATGTCTTAGGAACTCAATCCGTCAATCGTCAATCTTTCAATAGAAGAAACAAGGTATAACACCTAGCTAACTAGCAGGCATCAAGTTATTAATGAAAAGACCTTTTCTAAGTTTTAAATTAGGTAAATGACCTCAAGTTATTTTTAATTGGTGGATGACCCTTTATTTAGATTAAAGAACATAAAAAATAAAAAAAGAAGAAGAATTGTCTGATTTTTTTTGTTCTTTTGTCTTTCCATGTTTGGATTAGTTTCAATTAAATCAACGAATAGTCGTTCTTATCAACTACCTTCTTGGTCGATTATCAATTTCTTGGTCGATTATCACCCTATTGTGGATAATCAACCTCCTTCTTGGTCCTTCATCAACCCATGATCACTAATCCAACTTTCTTCCCAGTCGATTATCAATTAATTCTTGGTGGATTATCACCCTATTGTCGATTAGTAACCTCCTTCTTGGTTGTTTATCAACTCGTGGTCGCTAATCAACCTCCTTCTTGGTCGATGTAGGTCATTTTCAACCTCCTTCTTGGTTATTTATCAATGATCAGTAATCAACCTCTCCTTCTTGGTCAATGGAGGTCATTTTCTTAATTTCAATCTTATGTGAAGAAAATAAAGGTAAAAGAAAATGAAAGTCATTTCCTTAGTTGAAGACTTACGGGGTCCTTTCAGTTAAATCTTCTCAAGATTCTGATATTCTGGACATGTCCATGTAGTGTTTCAGTTTATTCATCCCCTTGTATCTTCAATCCTTCTTGTCATATACTAAATTTAACTCCTCATAATCATCCTGAAGGCTGAATCAATACATTAATTCTACTTCTGCAAACGTGGCTGAAAATATATTTTTTACTGGAGCTTCTTTCTTGGTGTTTTGACTAGCGTGAAACGCCTCTAGACTTTTCTTTTCCTCATATGGAAAGCCTTCCAAACACTCCTAAAAAATTAAAATAGCATATCAGCGTATTTAAAGCAATACACTGCACAGAAAACAGTTATGGTATTGAACCTCATCCTTACATGCCCTTTGAGATCGTAAAATCAGATTCTTACTTGAGGCTAAATAGGGATTTTAGCAGATTCATTTGAACTCAGAAAGTCAAAGCTAAAGAATATCCCTTTGGATCTAAACTGAACGAGGCGATAAAAATCTCCAGAAATGATAAACTTTGACATAGTTAGCAAACTACAGGATTATTACTTATTAGGACCAATAAACACCATAAAAGTGGTTAACTTATTTTAATGAAAACAAGGTCTTGCTTATGTTCAGAGCTTCTGACTAAATTTCATTTGGGATAAGATTTGAACCTTTCCATTCTGAAATTAACAGATTAATGAAGTACAACTTAACTGATAAAATTTCAAGTGAATGCTCCACTGAAATATGAGATTGGTATTTGCTCTATAACAACTTTAAGACGATAGTGAATAAGTGATCTGATATTTGACAATCAAATGGAAGAAGAACTCAGTTAGGAACCATGAAAAGTGTAGAAATAATGAAGAAGATGCCAATGCACGGGGCGTAGAATCTGTACCTAATAAAGGAGGGAAGGTTGAACTGATAATATGTGAGCTGTGTAAGTCTACCACATTAAAAAAATTGAGAGAACGCAAAATCTTTACCAACTAAAGGATCTCTACCATAGCAAGTTTAATTTTGAGAGAACACAAGCAAAAGTCTGCAGGAATATATTGCTTATCAAAATAAACATATGAATAAATAAATGCAGGAGTATATTGAATATAAGTTACAGCTTCTGGAATAACACCACAATAGCTATTAACCAAGTAATCTTTCTTTTATGATCCTGTTTTGCCCTCATGATCGCTATATGTGCTCCAGGTAAATGACTTACCATAAGGAGGTTGTTACCTACTATTAATGATCATTTTATGATGCAGTTTACTCTGGTAGCTTAGTTTGATCCTCTTCCCATAAACTTCACTGAGATATACCTTATTTTTCTTATAGACCACACCCTAAGTTGTGCAATGAATGCAAATTAATGAAAAGATGAAAATTTTCTTGAAAAGGAAATTTTATGATACTTCTGCTATGGAACTTCGTGAGTAAACTGATTAAAAATTAGTACTGAAAGTGGTGGCTACTAACTTTTTGGATTTGAGAAACAGGTTTTTGACCTACTTCTTGAAAATATCGAAACAACTTTATCTTTGCGTTTATGGTCCTAGGTCCTCCATAGAGTGAGACTAGCTAGTTAGGAGTTAGACTAAGAATATAATTGGTCGTCTATTGATGCAGGGCTTTACCTGCTAGTTTTACTATACCAACCATTTATTTCGTATTTCGTATTCTGTATTTCATATCTCTTATATTGTTGTTATTGTATTATGCATTTTTATGGTACTAATATATTGGCTCCTGTTGCTTTTTTGAGCCGAGGGTCTCCTGAAAACAGTCTCTCTACCCTTCGGGGTAGGGGTAAGGTCTGCGTACATATTACCCTCCCCAGACCCCACTTGTGGGATTATACTGGGTCGTTGTTGTTGTTGTCCTCCATAGTTTTGTATAGATTTTGTTTCTTTTTAAGATAACAGAAGACGTATATCCTCTTCATGGTTCTTTACTATTATATGTTGTGTCATTCGTGTTGTTACCATAATACGTTGTTGTTACTATTGTTTGCAACTTGTTGCTTTATCTCCACTGCTCCGTGAGCCGAGGGTCTATCGGGCTCTTTACCTCTATAAGGTAGGGGTAAGATCTGCGTACGCACTACCCCAGTCCCCAGTTATGAGAATACACTGGGTTTTTTGTTGTTGTTGTTGTTGTTGTTTAGAAGACGTCTATCCCATTTAGCATTCTCATGATTCCAAAATCCTTAGATATAACTGCAATTTTATTTAAGGACACTACATAAATAGCACTACTTGGCCAGAATTCTTTTCCATAAACTCATCCCTTCATGGTTGTTCCTAACCTAGTGATGCGGAATAGGGAGAAGTAAATTTCAATTATGACTAGTAAATATTTGCTGCTACTTTTAATATAATTCAGATGTTTTGCATTGTTGCCATTTTGGAAGACCTTGCAGAATGCATATGTAACCTATAGAGAAGAGAGCTAATCCAACTAATCTGCTATTGAATTAGATATATAATAGGCTTGATTTCTTCTTTAGTTATGGTAGAGTTCGGTGCTATATCTACCGATTCATTCAAATAAACTGAGTGCAATAGTATCTATCTGATCTTCCTTTCCACCATCATCCAGAATGTCTAAGCATTTTCTTTAACCACTTGAATTTCCTAATATTAGTTTATCTTTCAGTACGTATCTATGCACTTGATAATGATCATGGTCTGCATTTGTCAAGTTTTGCAGTAGAGCCCAAAAGGCCTGTTTATGTTTTAAAACTCATGCCAAACATCTTTGAATTCTGAAACATCATATTTTCAACAGATTACCTGCTCTTATAAAACAAGAAAATCCTGGAAAGAATTCTTCAATTTTCACAAGCTATTGCTTCTAAAATGAGTATTCAGTGCCTCCTTAACTTCCCCAAATGAAAAAAAAAATATTATATGTTATATTGCTTTAAATTCACTCTGCTGGAAGGATTAAGAAGGTTCCCGTTTTCAAAGACCTTAACACAAAAATGAAATGCTTCATAAATTTTAAATTTAGAGAGACAACTGCTTATGAGCAACTTTAGTAATTGCGACCTGCAATAGGTGTTCTCGTGGACTTTCGTCCTCCCACAGTCCATGCACTTTGCGGAGCTTTGTCAAACCTATCCATTCACGCATCATGCTTCTGTATATTCTTTTAGTTACTTGAAAAACGTGTAAATCGTTTATAGTTAACATCATTTCTGGAATGATGATTCAAATCTTCCTTAAGTACCTCTCAAGTTTTTAGTGGGTAGATCATAAATCATTGATTAAGCCTTGAAGCTTCTTACAGGAATATATTTAACTGTGGTATCTAGGTATTTGCATATTTATGAAGCTTTATTTGTAGTTTACTGCAATTTGGTCTCCGGTAATAATGCTGTTAACAAACCAATTTTCATGGTTTTATTTTCTTTAGAAAATAACTGGCAAAAATGCATCAGTTACTATAACTTCTTATTTAATGTCTTGTACTTTATGTTGATCAAATGAAAGGTGTGTGTTGCTATCAAGACGCCTTGGCATTTTTTTTTTATAAGCAAATGTACCATACAGTACTCAAAAGACTTCTAAGGATATGGTCATAAACCTGTTTCTTTATCTTGAGTTATGTGTCGATTTTGTGTTATTTCTTAGTTTTAACTTTTGCAAATTCTTTTCAGTACTTTCCCCCCATGTTTGCTCAATCAGTTTCACACCTGACTGATCGGGAAACTTATCTGGAGGACTCGAGTGGACAGAGATGGAGGGTAACAATATGTAACCATGAAGGTTCACTTGCTATCCGACAGGGATGGCCTAAATTTTCATCTGAACATGGTCTAAATCTGGGAGACTTCTTGGTTTTCTACTATGTTGTTGAGGTTCAGTACTTCATTGTTCAAATATATGATAAAAGTGGTTGTCAAAAGATCAAGTTCTACAGTGACTCCGGCAAAGGGAAAAGAAAAACAAGGACTTATCCAGAAGCAACTTCCCAGGTTAAGCTGCTTCAGACAACTGATATAAATCCAGCCAACAAAAGGAGTAAAATATCTGCTGTATCAGAGTCCAAAAAGGTCCCATGCAAGACACATATTAAAAAGTTTGCAACGAACATTGATGCTGACACTGGGAAGGGACAATTAGTATATCCAGCTGTATACGTGGACGAATCGTTTTGTATGATTGATAGAGATGCTCAATATCATCAAGGAGACGACAGGTTGTGCTTACATCTGTCAAGTTTTGAAATGCCAGCAAGCAAACCTCTTGCAGAAGGAACTAGCAGTCTTTTAAAAGCTGACGGTGGAAATTCTATTCATGTTGAAACCAATTTAAGATCACAAACAGAACCAAATTTAGTAGTTGTTGCTGACTACTTAAATTCGGAAGAATTGTTGCCAAAGTTTGAGGCTGAAATCACGGGAACTGATATGGTACCAGCGAAAGATATTCCACTTTTGAGTCAAAAAGATCAAAATGATTGTCCAAGTGGTATTATCTCTTCTTCATTCTTGAAACCTGCTGCAAATATCAACAAAAATGATGGCGTATCAAATGTCACCAAATACCAAAATCATTGGATGAGTACTGACACTAGTTAGTTGCCTTTGCCCATTTCATTTTATCAATGTCTTATTATCCTTCATATAGTTTAATTGACTCCGATTTGTTTTCCTCACCCACATGATGGATATATTAGAGTCTATGATGTTGCAATCTGACAACAAAGATGGTCGCTGCACAGGCAGTAATCAAATTACTAGAGAGAAATCCAATGAAGCATCTTGGTTCGGTAAGCTTCTGATCGCCTCAAATTGTTAGGAATCTTTTTTTTGTTGTGTTGCAAGAATATACATGTTAGGGCTATGTCTATCTGAGTTGAGGCAGCAAGGGTTCAACTGAAGCTCGGTTTTGCTCACACTATGTCGAGCTTGACCTCAGTCATGAGCTGGTCTGAAATGCAGTTTCAAGTCGAGCTTAGATTCCATAAAGCTCAACTTTGTAGGCTTGTCAGCACAGCGAAGCCTTTTGTTCTTTTTGGTGATTAATTGTATACCAAATTACAATATTGTCCTTAATGTATGTGTTGGAAGACCCTAAATTTTGTTCTTTACTCGTAAGCTTCAAAAACTAATCCTCTCTCTTCTCCCGGTACTCATCACTATAAACCCTTCGCTGGGATTCATCTTGTTGTCCTATCCATCTAACTTTCTCATGTTTTTCCTCAGTTGCTACCTTTTCCGTGAAAACGTTGTTTCTACCCTCCATATTCGACATCATCAAAGATTTGGCTTCAACACCACATTCATGCTAACCAGTATCTATTTCATAATTAATTCCTTTGTTCGAAGCAACTGCTCTGTATTGTGTAATTCTAATTATATTTGAACTTGTAAATTCGTTTTTCTTGAACATGGGGAGAATATTTAAGAATATTGGGTGAAATATCCTTAAAATGCCTGGTTACCTCTACTCAACCCTGGCTGGTGCTTGATCGGCTAGTATTCGTTCTTATATTGTGACTTTATTGGATTTTTACATGGTAAATGTTTTTGCCACATGAAGCTAGGGAAACAAGACTAGTCAAGAAAGAATATGAGGAGACAGCAGCAGAAGCATATTATCCTGCTAGAGCAATAAGTGGTATGCTTTTTATTTCATTCTTGTATATTTTTACAACTTATTTGAACTTTGATTTCCTTTTTCATAACTGCAAATTGCCATTGCATGTTTGTGCTGTGCTTTGACTGCCTTTGAGCATCTTCTTCCTGCTTTCTGTTGTGATGTACATCATTCAGGAAAGGAGCCAGCAAATGGTGAAAAAGTCATCAAAAGTGAGCCTGCTGATTCAGGAGACATGCCATCTCTTAAGGCAGTCAGCTATTCATGTTTGCTGGAGGTCGATGGTCGAGATTTTCTGGTAACAGCTTGTTTAAATATCATTCGCTTCTCCATTTTGCCGAATTGCAGTAATCCTATTATCTGATGCACTCTCTGTGAATATTTTTCACTATTGGCATATATACTGCTTCAATTTATACAAGTCTTGAGTTTACCGCTGTCCGCTGAAGATGCATGCACTTTGACATTCTTTTCATCAAAGCTTTGCATTTGATAAGATGTTATAGAGGGAATATATGTTTTTGTCAGGACTCCTTTGGGCTTAAACACCATAAAATGTTTTTAAAAATTCATGAAGATCGAAGAGAAGTGATGATTACTTTGTAACTCAAAAATTGAAAAAGAAAAATAGATAAATAATAAAATGATGACTACAAGCCCATACACTGGATTTAGATTAAAACTTTTCCCTTTTTCAAGACTACTTCGTTTAAAGTAAGTATCCTGAAATCACACTGGACACATAGTAACTTATTATTGGTACTTTGATCAAGTATAATAGCTATGTTTCAAGTTTAGGTCTATGATGCAGGACATGCGAATGATGGCAGAATTTCTTTAAGTCTAAAGTTAATGAGTATCTTTTGGGATTATGAATATCCTTGAATCATGTCGAGGTATGATTTTCTTGAAATAACTGAATCAAATTGGCAAAATAATGGACATTTCTCTTTATACTCCTTTTTTTTGTCAGCAAATGGCTGATTTTGATCAACTCTTACAAGTGTGCAGACATCCTGTTAGGTTTGTCTTGTGAAAAAAGAGTTTGTGCTTCCTTGGTTTATAATGTTAAAAAAGAGGAAGATGTCATATAGGAGCATTAAAGTTTCTATGAAGCAACACCTACATAGCATTTATTCTTGAGATTTCCAGTCCTTTCATCACCTGAACACTATGTGAAACATTGCACTGCTGTTTGTGAGTTCGAGTTTTATAATCACCTGACCACCGCGCCCGTTCTTTTCTAGTGTAATTTCAGGCATATTGCCTAGTCTTTGGAGAATCTAGTGCGCTCTGCTCTGCAAAGCTGTTCTTGTAATTGGCTGAAGTTCTCTTTGTTTCCCAATATGTATATCCGTTTTCTCTCTCCTTGAATTTATGCCTCGTTTATGCCTGTGCAGGAACTACCAGAATCCTGGCGAAAATATTTAATGAAAAAGGCAAAGCTGGAAAGGTGGATTATTTTTCTACGAGGACCGGATAAAAAAATCTGGCCAATCATCTATCATCGCAGAGCAGGTGTTGATGTTTTGACAAATGGATGGAAAACTTTTGCTGCAGCTTATGGCCTGAATCGTGGAGATGATTGTCTTTTTGAACTTGAAAATCAGCTGGAATGTATATTTGCTGTACGTAAATTGTAAAAGTAAAATGCCAAAAGAACTACTTGGAGCCAATTATCTAGAGCAGTTACAAGAGGAATGAAACAGGAGCTATGCCCAGATTCTTATTTATGGTTTTTGAACAGCATTCAGTTGTTGCCTGGCTGGGTCAAAACTTGATTATGAAGTTGCCTGGCCAATTATCATTTTGAAGTTGCACTGTATTTGCAACTATGATGTTAGGACTCATCACAAATTATCATTTGGACGTTTGGATTATTTTGAAGCTCTACTCTTTTGAGTCTACTAGCATGTTTGTGTGAAAATTTTCTTATCTGAGGCCATCCATATTGCGGCCATTGAGACGCGAGGGAGGAAATATGTCGAGCGATCCTCCCTGATTGTTTCCTCGTCAAAGCTAAGAAAGTTTGCATTTGCGAGATCTTCGTCTAATTACAAGGCTTTTGTCGAGCAGCATCTCTATAATGAGATGGGCCAACTCGGACTCAGGAACTCCTAACCGTTCACTGAGCATTGTAATTCTTCGAAAAGAAAATTCATAGTCTGTTATTTCAAGGAAGCGTGCTCACTTGTTAAAATAGCATGAGCTAGTCAGTTTTTAAAAATAGCTAGCATCTACCAAGTCATTGAAAATAGTTATTGTTTTGTTAAAACATGGAACACCTATTGTTTTGTTAAAACATGGAAAGTTCCAGCATATTATATTGGATTATGGAGTGTTTGCATACGGGAAGTTACAGCAGAATATGCTGGATTACGAAGCTATTGCGTATGAACTTTCAGCATTAGCACATTATGAAATTCCAGCACATTATGCTACGTAGAAATTCAAACTTCTATGTGTGTTATGCTGGAATTTTTCCTAATTTTTAATGGTGTTTATTGTTAATGATTTTATCTTTACATAAAAAATTGCTAAATTCGATTGCTTTTGAAATTGCAACTATTTTTCAATTACCATTTGTAAATTTGGCTATTTCTATTTTTTATCCCGGTTTTATGTAGTTTTTTTTCTATGACCCACATAGGCAGAGTGACCTATCTATCCTATAAAGAAACAATAGAAAAGCAGTAATTAGACTTCACCAACAATAAGAAAAAGCAGCAAACTGTGTCCAAGGATCAGAAAGCTCTACGCTGCAGGAGGGAGAGATGAACACAGAAAATTATCAAAATCTTAATACTTGACACAGAATAGCTGAATACCACAAAGCCTAAGATGCACAAACGCCCTTGAAAGATCAATCTATCACATCTTGCCTTTTCCAACTGGATTTTTTAAAAAAAATTGATAAGGTGATCTCTCACGGTGGCCTGTGCATCTGCTATCACTACATGAAATAAAACAAAAACTACTTCCAACCCAAATGAACTACTAAATTACAATGATGAACAATCAAAATATCAAACAATTTCAATGTTCTGATCTGTAGTGGCAGCTGACACTTGATTTTGCTCCTTCACCACCATCTTTCTCATTCTCATCAACCACTTCACCCAACAATCCATACTATCATACAAACTTAGAGCAATATACACTCCAATCCCACCAATAATACCATTGGAAATTGAGTATGTCAAAGGCATTAGAACCATAGTCACAAATGCAGGCACTGCATGCTTAATATTATTCCAATCAATATCTTTAACAACTTTCATCATCAACACACCAACCATTACCAAAGATGGACCTATAGCCCAAGGTGGTACACTAGCAATCAAAGGTGTAAAAAACAAAGACAATAGAAAATAAAATCCAACGATAATCGCCGTTAGTCCTGTCCTACCACCTTCTTTAATCCCAGCTGATGATTCTACAAATGTGGCTATAGGTGAAACTCCTAGTGTTGATGCAACAATTGTTGATCCTGCATCTACCATATATGCTATATATTCACCTTCAAATTCTCCTTCTTCATTAACAAATCCACCAATTTCAGCCATTGTATATAATGTACCTGTTGTAGCTAGTACATCTATGTATAACAATGTTAATAATGCCACCCATACTTCACCATTATTAAAATGGCTAAAATTAATAGCTCCAGCTGTGGACTCAATTTTATGAAAATCTACCACTTTTTTGAAGTACTCATAACTTGAATTACCTGATGTTGTGTTAGGAAAAATTGTAACAGCAGTATTCCTAATCCAAGAAACTAATGTCACAAATAAAATACCATATATCATACTACCTTTAATTTCCTTCATTAGTCCATAACACATAATTATAAATCCAACTGAACTTAACCAAAAAGTTGGGCTTTGCATTTTCCCGCCGGTGCATTCTCCGGTCACCGGATTTGTACTAGAGCAAGCAGTGAGGGTCAATAGAGTAGATGGATCTGGGCCGACTAGGCTCACTCCTTGATGGGCTTGTAGGCCCACAAATGCAATAAAAAGCCCAATACCAGCCGCACAAGCCAATCTTACAGGCTGAGGAATAAACCGGGCTATTCTCCCACGAAGCCCAAATACAGCTATAGCAAGAAAAGCACAACCTTCAACTAAGAAAATTGCCATAACAGTTTGATATGACATTTTTCCAGACCCATGAAAGCCCACTAAATTATAAGCTAAATAAGCATTTGGGCCCATACCTGGGGCCAAGCCCAAAGGAAGATTTGCCAAAAAGCCCATAGCAAATGACCCAATCATAGAAGCTAAGGCAGTAGCAACAATAAGATCACTCCTCATTTTGGAAACACACTTTTCATAACCTTCATTTGGTTTCAACATGCACTCTGGAGTTGCACGTGTTTGGTTCGCCGGAAAAGTGCAGTCGGAAACGGAGCAAGTGCCGCCGGAGTCCGATAAAACGCTGGCGTTGACGGTGATGATGTAAGCCATTGTAAGAAACGTCGCCGTACCAGCACGAAATTCTTTAGTAAAAGAGCTTTTTCTAGCTTCTAACTTGAAGTATTTGCCAATTTTACTCTTTGAAATTGCTTCGTTTACTCTCATCTCCATTTTGGTCAAAGATTTTCTAAGTTTAGTGAAAGAACCAGTTGAACAGAGCTCTCTCCCCATATCTTTTTCTCACCTTGGTTTTGTGTTTGTTTCTTTGAATGCTTACATGGGAAAGCTAAGCAGTAGTAATATAAGGGAGGAAGAGAGTTGTAATTTAGTGTGGGATTGTAGTAATTTAAGGAATGAATCAGTATGGGTATTTTAATAATGAGATAATTTGAGTCATGCGGGCTGACGGGTACAGATTTTGTTAATTGTTATTATATTATAGAACAAAAAGTAATAAAATTCATGTCTTTTAAGGTTGTTTTTAGTGGGTTAGTATGATTATTATCGTGGGCGGACCGGGGTCACCGACACCCGTAAAGTTCAGCAAAATTTTATGTATACACTTAACTTATATACAGTGCACTGTAAAAAGATTTTTTTTGGTTTTTCACCCGGTGTCCGATACTCATATTGGAGTCTGGCTATATCTGGATTCGTGTCGCGTAGGGCCCCACTCGGGGGAAGCGCTCTCTATCAAGGATTTTTCCACTACCCAGAGCTCGAACTCGAGACATCTGGTTAAGGAAAGAGCAGTCTCATCCACTGCACCACATCCTTTGGTGGTCAGTGTAAAAAGTTTTTATATCGCCAAATGTATTTTAGCTTGTTTTAACATGTCAACAACATACCCGGTGTGATTTTACAAGTAAAGTCCAGGGATGGTGGAGTATATGCAAACTTTGTCCCTATCTCGTCGGATAAAAAAAAATAGCGTTTCAAAACAAGTTTGATTGTTTTAACATGTCAATTACCTCATTTTCCAACTCACTAATGTAAGTTGTTATAGCAATTACATGTGCAATTATTTACCTAAATAAAAGTTTTTTTATGCTATCAATATATAGAGGTTAAGCTCTTTTTTTGAAAAATAAATAAAAGGGATTATTAGGTTATTCTTCTCGGTCTTAACTTGGAAATGAAGGCATGAGCTAATTTTGTGGAGTTCTAATGTTTGTTAGATTAAGAACAGAGATAATGTCAAATTGTAGTGTTGAGAGCTTTGCATAGGATCAACTTGTAGTCTTGTTGACTGTTGACATTGTAGTTTACAGGATTTTATGGATAAATTGCTAGTGGTAATAATTATAAATCTAATCTGACAATCACTGAATTCAAAGCCAAGAAAGATCTTTGACTAGTAAGTGAATTATCACAATTTGCACAACGATTAACGAGAAAGGTATAATGATTTTCCTATATATGTTTTTATAAAAACATTCCTTAAAATTACCAAATTGTAATTTTTGCTTCATCGTTTTGTATAAATCTTGGTGTGAATTAATAATTCCGAGCACCCTCCCCCCACGCACCCCTTTTTGTCCCCACCCCACCGTAAAAAATGAAAATGCAATCTTTATTCTAATTTCTGCTCTCATTTTCCAAAGGCATACCACCTCCAGTCATATTATTTATTTATACACTCAACAACAACGACATCGGCCCCGTATAATCTCACAAGTGAGGTTTGGGGAGGGTAATATATATGCAGACCTTACCCCTACCCAAGGGGCAAAGAGAATGTTTCAGGAGACCCTCGGCTCAAGAAAGCAATAAGAGACGATATATTAGTACCACCAAAAGACTCATAATAAAATAACATCAATATATGAGATATGAAATACGAAATACGAAATACGAAATAGATGAATGGTGTAGTAAAAACCAGTAGATAAAGTCAAAAGTCATGCATCAGTAGACGACCAATAGCATTCTCAGACTAACTCCTAACTGGCTAGTCTCACTCTATTGTGTTGTTGAAATATTCCTTAAGAAAAATACTTAGTAGCCTTAATTATATGAATATTTGTTCAAACTGTACGTTAACTCTAAATAAAATCACTAATAAATATATATATATATATATATATATATCAAAAAGATTAATAGTATTATTCAAATTGAACAGTTTTTTTTTTTGGGGGAAAATGAATATGATAGGCTAGTATAATGAAACCAAGAAAATTGAAAAGGTTAGGCAAGTTAGTTTGGTATCACATCATGAACTAATGGACTGATTGACGGCAAAAAGGACAGATAAAATAGTCAAATATATATATAATGACCAACTCATGAATTCACAGGTTCATATTTCTCCACCAAACACCAATGCCTTTTTGTTTATACTTTATAGGCCAAACCCACAAATTATGTGCTACTTCATAGTATGTCCCAACGAGATTTTCATTTCACTACATTACATCAAACTCCACTTTGCAATCTTGTCTCAAAGATTTTATTCCCTTCAAAATATTAAGAAAAATCTCTATTCAATCTTTGAACAAATCCAAAATTCATACTTATATACTTTTTCTACCTGCAAATTAAAATTATTCCAGATTTTAGGGAGTAACAAAGACTCATTAGAGTAGGTATACTCACCCCCCCCCCGAGATTAACACCAATTAAGAAAAGAAACTTCTTTTAATTTCTTTTCCACTTTTAAAATTTTTAGAATGGTTACACGGATATTCTGAAAAGTGGCCTTCTGTCACAAAAAAAAAAAAAAAAAAAAAGAGGATAGCATATATTTTGGCTCCACTATTGATTAAAGACTTTCTTATAAGTGAAGTTAGGTAGCCATTTAATCGTTTAAAGGGAGTTAGTAGTAAAAAATATAAAGAAAAAAAAAGTTGCCTTTAAACAGCACTAGCTAGAATTTAAGTAAGTAAAAGAAAAGGCCAAAATAGAGTAGAGCTAAAGTTTGCGCACTGTTAACTTTTAACTCCACTAATTAATTTGTAAAAGGTAATACTCAATGCTCATGGTATCCAACACATTAGCTTGAACTTTCACTTCTTGATGATAAAGGTAGAAGAAATAAAGGTGAATAATTATATTCTTAATGTCAATGTTTGGAAAACCAGATATTTAAAGAAAAAAAATTAATTCAAAAGCAGATACATGATATAAAATTTATGAGTTTTGAATTTTATAACAATTTTAAATATTAATAACTAGATTTTTGATAATATTTATACGTATCTTGTGAATTTCTTAATGTTAAATACAAAATTTAGAAAAAATTTAGTAGATTTGACCAAACTCATAAATCACCATAAAAGAGCAGGTTAATATCAAGCGCGACCTTTGTATTCTTCGTCCAAATTTGTCTTCACATCTAAAAGTTGCTATGACAAGACATGCACAAATTTTTTTATGTTATAAATATATTATATTATGAATGTTCATTTAGTACTCCGTTGTTAATAAGTTTCTTGAAGAAGTTTATCCATATAGAACTCCACCGTAAATATGTTTATCTATTTAGTACTCTACTGGAAATAAGCTTCCTGAAGAAGCTTATCACTTCGGTACCCGGTTATGGATAAATATTACCCCCGGTAGAAGATTATTCATACCGGGTATAATAAGCTTATCCTTTCAGTACCCAGTTATGGATAAACATTACCCCTGGTAGAAGATTATCCATACCGGGTATAATAAGCTTATCCTTTCAGTACCCAGTTATGGATAAATATTACCCCCGATAGAACACTATCCATATCGGGTATAATAAGTTTATCCTTTTAGTACTCCGTTATGGATAAATATTGCTCTCAGTAGAAGATTATCCATATCTGGTATAGTAGCAGCTTACACAGCAGCTTCCTTTCTTCTATAAATAGAAGTGATTTCAGTTCATTATGTACATCAGTTTGAATTCGAATAATATAACAGTTTCTCTCTATACTTGTCTTTACTTTACAGTCTTTATTTTATAGCACGTTATCAGCACGAGACTCTTACATCTCGAGCAAATACTTTGAAAGTATTAGAGGTAAGAACTTTCTTTTCCTAATAATGTCAAATCTTTCTAAACTTGAATTTGTAGCCCTGGATATATCGGGCAAAAGCTACATGTCTTGGGTGTTTGATGATGAAATTCATCTTGATGCGATGGGTCACGCAGACACCATCAAGGATAAAAATCAGGCATCAAACCAAGACCGTGCCAAAGTAATGATATTCCTACGCCATCACCTTGATGAGGGCCTGAAAATGGAATATCTCACTATTAAAGATCCGGTCATACTGTGGAATAATTTGAAAGATAGATATGACCACCTGAAGATGGTCGTTCTTCCACAGGCACGTTATGATTGGACTCATCTAAGGCTACAAGATTTTAAATCTATTAGTGAGTATAATTCTGCTATGTTCAGAATTATTTCCCAATTGAAATTATGTGGTGATAATATTACTAATCATGATATGTTGGAGAAAACTTTCACCACTTTTCATGCCTCGAATATGCTCCTGCAGTAGCAATATCGAGAGATGAGATTTAAAAAGTATTCTGAACTTATCTCACATCTTCTTATAGCAGAGCAACATAATGGGTTATTAATGAAAAATCATGAAAGCCGGCCTATTGGTTCTTGTCCATTCCCTGAAGTGAATGAGACGAACTTCCACCAAGCTAAACGTGGAAGAGGTCGTGGCCCCAGTCGTGGTTATGGCCGTGGTCGGGGAAGAAACCCCAATCATGGTAATAATAATGCACCAAAGAAGCCTCCTCACCACCAACAGTGGAAAAGGAAGGAACAAAAGCATGAAGCGGTGCAAGCGCCAAATGCAGAAAATGCATGCTATAGATGTGGAGGAAAAGGGCACTGGTCACGTACCTGTCGTACGCCAAAGCACCTGGTTGGGCTTTATCAAGCCTCCCTGAAGAAGACAGAGAAAAATGTTGAAGCAAATTTTATTTCTGAAGATAATTTAGACTTCATGCATTTGGATGTAGCTGATTACTTTGCACTCCTAGAAGGAGAAACAAGTCATGTAATCGGTAGTGAATCTGTAGAAATGTAAATATTTCAATTTTTGTTGTTTGTAATAGATAGTATGGTTATGTAATTGTTGTACATAAATAATGGTTATGCTTTGATAATGATGTTTATTATAATATATTTTATTTATGTTATTTTGAAGAATATGGATAACCCTCAAATTATGTTTGGATCAAAGACAAATCATGAAGATATTTGTGTTATTGATAGTGGAATAACTCATGCCATATTCAACGATCAGAAATACTTTTCTTATTTGCATAAGGAAAAAGCAAATGTTTCAACAATTTCTGGTAATATAAGTTTGATTGAAGGCTCCGGAAGAGCCATAATATTTCTGTCTAAGGGAACAAAACTTATTATAGACAATGCATTGTTCTCCTCCAAGTCCCGAAGAAACTTGTTGAGTTTTATAGATATCCGCCGAAATGGGTATCATGTTGAGACAATAGATGAAATGAACAGGGAATATCTTTGTATTACAAAGAATATTTCTGGCCAGAAATGCATTGTAGAAAAGTTACCAACTTTATCTTCTGGCTTATACTATTCAAAAATCAGTACAATTGAAGCACACTCTATCGTAAACCAGAAGTTTACGGATTCAAATATTTTTGTGCTTTGGCATGGCCGTTTGAGCCATCCCGGATCAATAATGATGAGACGAATTACTGAAAATTCGAGTGGGCATCCATTAAAGAACTTGAAGATTCTTACAAATGACGAATTTTCTTGTGATGCTTGTTATCAAGGAAAAATGATCACTAGACCATCACCAATGAAGGTTGGTATTGAATCCCTTGCCTTTTTAGAGCGTATACATGGGGATATATGTGGACCTATTCACCCACCAAGTGAGTTGTTTAGATATTTTATGGTCCTAATAGATGTATCTTCAAGATGGTCTCATGTGTGCCTACTATCATCTCGCAACCTGGCGTTTGCAAAGCTATTAGCCCAAATAATTCGATTATGGACACAATTCCCAGATTATCCTATAAAGGCTATTAGCCTTGATAATGCTGGAGAATTCTCATCTTAAGCTTTTGATGATTATTGTCTATCCATTGGGATAAAAGTTTAACATCCTGTAGCTTATGTTCATACTTAAAATGGCCTTGCAGAGTCATTTATTAAACGCCTGCAATTGATAGCAAGACCACTACTTATGAAAACAAAATTTCCCACTACTGCTTGGGGCCATGCTATCTTGCATGCAACATCACTTATCCGTCTCAGACCGACACATTATAATAAATATTCTCCGTCACAATTAGTTTTTGGTCATGAACCAAATATTGCTCATCTACGAATTTTCGGATGTGCTGTATATGTGCCAGTAGCACTACCACAACGTAATAAGATAGGACCACACAGAAGGATAGGAATATATGTTGGGTTTGAATCACCCTCTATTATTCGCTATCTCGAACCATTGACATGAGATTTATTTACTGCTCGATTTGCAGATTGTCGGTTTGATGAAACAAATTTTCCACAATTAGGGGAAGAGAAAAAGGAAATCAAAAGAGAAATTGTGTGGAAAATTTGATCATTATCTCACTTTGATTCCCGTACCCCTATATGTAATCAGGAGGTCCAGAAAATCATCCATTTAGAATATAGCAAATCAAATGCCAGACGCATTTACTGATTTGAAAAGGATAACTAAGTCACATATCCCAGCAGAGAATGTGCCTATCCGAATTGATGTCCCAGTAGGACCATCTACTAGCATGAGAGATAGTGAACCTAAAGCACGCCTGAAGCGTGGTAGGCCTTTGGGTTCTAAGGATCGAAATCCTCGAAAAAGAAAATCGACAAATGATCAAAACGATACTATAAAGGGATCTCCTGAAGAGACCCAAAATCTGATTAGTTCTGAGATTCCTGAAGAAATCAATGAACATGAAGCTCATGTGAGTGAAGAACTTTTAATAAGTTCGATCGGTGATGGGATTAATTTAAATCGATCTGAAATAGTGGTGGATAATATTTTTGCATATAATGTTGCACTTAATATTATGCAAGATAGTGAGGATCTTGAACCTCGATCTGTCGAAGAATGTCGACAAAGATCTGATTGGCCAAAATGACAAGAGGCAATACAATCGGAACTGAAGTCACTTGCTAAAAGAGAGGTCTTTGGACCAGTAATCCAAACACCTGCTGGTATAAAACCAGTTGGTCATAAATGGGTTTTTGTGCAAAAAAAGAATGATAAAAATGATGTTGAAAGATATAAAGCTCGCCTTGTTGCACAAGGATTCTCACAACGACCTGGAGTCGATTTTGATGAAACATATTCACCTGTTATGGATGCCATAACATTTCAATATCTCATCAGTTTAGCACTACATGAAAAGCTTAAAATACATCTAATGGATGTAGTTACAGCTTATCTGTACGGTTCACTTGATAATGAAATTTATATGAAAATCCCTGAAGGATTTAAAATGCCTGAAGCAAAATCTCAGGAAATGTATTCAATCAGATTACAAAGATCTTTGTACGGTTTAAAGCAATATGGGTGCATGTGGTATAATCGGCTTAGTGAATATTTGCTGAAAGAAGGTTACATAAATGATGTTATTTGTCCATGTATTTTTATAAAGAAAATGGCATCAGAATTTGTTATACTTGTTGTTTATGTTGATGACATAAATCTTGTTGGAACTCCAGAAGAGCTCCAAAAGGCAATTGAATATCTTAAGAAAGAATTTGAGATGAAAGATCTTGGAAAGACAAAACTTTGTCTTGGTCTGCAAATTGAACATTTAGCAAACGGGATCTTTATCCATCAATCTGCCTATACAGAAAGGGTCTTAAAACGCTTTTACATGGACAAAGCGCACCCATTGAGTACACCAATGGTTGTTCGATCACTTGAAGTGAATAAGGATTTGTTCCGACCTCCAGAAGAGGACGAGGAACTCCTTGGTCCCGAAGTACCCTATCTCAGTGCAATTGGTGCACTAATGTATCTTGCTAATGCTACAAGGCCTGACATAACATTTTCTGTTAATTTACTAGCAAGATATAGTTCTTCTCCTACACGGAGACATTGGAACGAGATTAAGCATATATTGCATTATTTAAAGGGAACTCTTGATATGGGTTTGTTTTATGCTAACAAAGATAGTGCAGACCTTGTTGGTTATGCAGATGCAGGTTATTTATCTGATCCCCATAAAGCTCGATCTCAAACCGGCTACGTATTTACATATGGAGGTATTATCATATCATGGCGCTCCACAAAACAATCTATTGTTGCTACTTCTTCAAATCACGCTGAGATAATAGCTATTCATGAAGCAAGTAGGGAATGCGTATGGTTGAGATCAATAATTCATTTTATTCGAGAAAAATGTGGTTTGGAATGTGAGAAAAGACCCACAATTTTATACGAAGACAATGTTGCATGCATAGCCCAATTGAAGGGAGGATTTATAAAAGGAGATAAAACGAAGCACATTTCACCAAAATTATTCTACACACACGATCTTCAGAAAAGTGGTGACATTAATGTGCAACAAATCCGTTCAAGTGATAATCCATCAGATTTATTCACTAAATCTTTGCCAACTTCCAACTTTTGAGAAGATGGTATACAAGATTGGAATGCAGAGACTCAAATATTTGAAACAAGGTTTTCATGAGGGGGAGTAAAATACGCGATGCACTCTTTTTCCCTTACTAAGGTTTTTTCTCATGGGGTTTTCCTTATAAGGTTTTTTGAGGCACCTGGCAATTCGTCTTACTAAATATGTGTACTCTTTTTTTTCACTGGGATTTTTTCCCACGTGATTTTTCCTAGTAAGGTTTTAATGAGGCACATTATCTTTTAATGAACATCCAAGGAGGAGTGTTATAAATATATTATATTATGGATGTTCATTTAGTACTCCGTTGTAAATAAGCTTCTTCAAGAAGCTTATCCATATGGGACTCCACCGTAAATATGTTTATCTATTTAGTACTCTATTGGAAATAAGCTACCTGAAGAAGCTTATCACTTCGGTACCTGGTTATGGATAAATATTACCCCCGGTAGAAGATTATCCATACCGGGTATAATAAGCTTATCCTTTCAGTACCCAGTTATGGATAAACATTATCCCCGGTAGAAGATTATCCATACCGGGTATAATAAGTTTATCCTTTCAGTACTCAGTTATGGATAAACATTATCCTCTGTAGAAGATTATCCATACCGGGTATAATAAGCTTATCCTTTTAGTACCCAGTTATGGATAAACATTACCCCCGGTAGAAGATTATCCATATCGGGTATAATAAGCTTATCCTTTCAGTATTCCATTATGGATAAACATTGCTCTCAGTAGAAGATTATCCATATCTGGTATAGTAGCAGCTTACACAACAACTTTCTTTCTTCTAAAAGTAGAAGTGATTTCAGTTCATTATGTACATCAGTTTGAATTCGAATAATATAACAGTTTCTCTCTATACTTGTCTTTACTTTACGCTCTTTATTTTATAACATTTTACAAGTTCAATGCATCTCTCTCTTCTTTTTTTTGGCCGCTTTTTTTTTTTTTTTTGGTAACTCGAACTAGATCGATATTGCGCTATAAAACTTTCTTCCTCCGCATCTTAAAATTTTTCGTATTTTGTGTTTCTTTTCATGTGGTCATTATATGGGTAAATTCTAATTTAAATTCAGTAAATTCAAAATAATTGAATAAATGTGATTTTACTATATGTATAATTATGTTAATTTATTATATTTGTAAATATGTATGTAGTTCGATCAAAAAAGAATAGTTTAATTAAATCCAAATTTTCATCCTAAATCCGCTTCTAGAGAGTAATTCAAACGGTTGTTTTCATACTGGGAGAAGCTTAGACAAGGATATATAATGACTATTGGCACTTTTTAAAACCCACTAGTAACATGTAAAGGCAATTTAGACAGTGGCAGACACGTTATGAGAACTAATTTGGACTTTGTTTGACGTTTTTAGACCTATAATAAAGGTCAAAAAAGAGCTTATCCCAAAAGGAAATAGGTTTGGACTTTCACCATATGAAACTTATCAACGGCCATCTATTTTTGATATTGGATTTGATTTCACAAGAAAATGTGTACCATATATAAACAAGTCCCGTTAAACGCGGATTAACAAGTTAAATTTTATGGGTTCAATTGTTATATTTTTAGTATTGAACTCATTATAGTCTCCCTATAATGGACCTTATGCAGCACGTATTTACATTAACCAGGGCTTTAATACGGATATCGGACATCTAGCCAGAATAAGACACACAGTATATTAGTAAAAAGAATAGTATTTAAAGTTTGTGTACGTGTAATTTTTTTCCTCAAGGTTAGGTACAATTCCACATTTTGATGTCCTCCAAAGTCCAAATTCACCAAGTCGGCAAGACCTATAATGATTAATGTACGTTAAAGATTGTACTAGAGAGCAAGCTAGTATCATTATACTATTTTTCTCAGGCAAAACAAAATAAAAGCTATTATTATTAACATTGTATTTTAATCAGATTTTATCCCATCATATCTTGTATTTTTTTTAATATTTAAAGGTCAAACATGAATTATTACGTAAATATCTAGATATAAAACGTATGATATGATGATGTTTATGAAACTGCTCTTCAGATTTACTTCCGGTTTAGCTTTTAGAAAACTTAAGCTGTTGTCTGATTTGATTTAGTTTTTGAGAAAACGTTTAGGGAAATATTGCATTAGTTTCTGAGAAAAATATAAAAGAAATTTATTTTATTTTTAAAAAATTTCTCTTTCGATATTTGGTACTCGCATTAAGACCAATCCGAATTTCCGAGGAGAAATTCAACAATAGCCAGATTTACAACTGGTCGTTCAAAAATAGCCCAGTTTCAAAAGTAATCGAAATTTAACCACTTTTTATGTAAAGATAAATCTGAGCGAAAACACTATTCAAAACCCGGAAAATACGTCAGTATATTATACTGGAGTTCCAGGATAAGTATGCTGGAACTCCAGCATAATATGATAGAGTTCCAGCATAAATACACTAGAACTCCAGCATAATATACTGGAGTTCCAGCAAGTATAATTGTCCAGTATAATATACTGGAGTTTGGAGCACCGGTGCTCCAGTCTCCAGTATATTATACTGGATTCAGCAAAGTATACCCGGTCCAGCATAATATGCTGGAGTTCATACACAGGTGCACCGAACTCCAGTATATTATGTTGGACCGGTCCTTGTTGCAGCAAAATAGTGATTATTTTTCATTGACTTCGTAAATGTTGGCTATTTTTGAATGACCAGTCCGAAAACTGGCTATATTGTGCTAGTTTTACGAATTTCCGCCGTATAAGGCCCATTAAAGAGGAAAGAGCTCCTTAATATGAATTTTTTATTCTCGAATCCGAAAACACTGGTTAAAAATAGAGCCGTGGAGCGATTCTATCCATCTCACAATATATTGCCCTAATTACATTTAAAGAGTAAAACCCCCACAATTCTTAATAATTGAAGAAGTCTGCGATTCCTCACTATGTTCAAAATCTTTTTTCTAAATTCTCTCGTAATTAGGGAGATTCTAATTCAGTGGTCATAATTAGCAGGCTTTTTGCACTTTTAAGGAAAAAAATATAGCTTAAAATACAAGGATAGATGGCAACGCGTGCTTTGTCATGGATTGCACATATCTTTATGGGGACATGCAGCTTATAAAATAAATATTAGCTTATTAAAGTTTGAACATTATTAGCAATAGGCACTACTTCTTGGACAGGAATATTGAGTTTAAAATCATTTTACAAAAACATTATAATATAATACAATAAAAGAATATTAGTATACGTTGCTGGGTCCAAATTGTTGGTTAATTCGCATAAAGGTTGTAATATAGGTGAGACAAACAGAAATAATTTCTTGCATAAAGTAGAAAAAACATTACTAATATACAAACATGTAATTATGGCGTGGTCGATGTTTAAATGGTTAAAGTAACTCAATTATGAAACAATTCAATAGATAAATAAATAAATACAAATGTGAAGATGGGTCCAGCTTTTGAGAGACTGCTATGGGTTCAGAGTGGATATTAGGTGGGCATAGATTCAAGCCGTGGTTATATGTGGAATTTCAGATAATGGTAATGTGGAAAATGTATCAAATTCAAACAAGATTATATGAGCTAACTAATCATTTCAATATTGTATGATTGTATCCAAATTCACTCCCTCTTTTATTTTCAAATTTGACAGCACAAAATGAGTAGAACCCACTTCTTGCAAACAGTGACTTAGCTAAATGGTGTCTATAATTAATTCTTAATTCCTACTAATTAATATCACCTATATGGATTCGGAAAAAAAATCATCTATATGGATAGTTTATTTACATTTTGTTTTATTGGTAGTTTAGTTCACATTCAAGTTCATTCAACAGATTGTAAATTTTTTATAACTTTCATCCATAAGACGCAGAAACCTCGTCCTTTTATTTTAATCAGATGAGTACACATTCATCTTAACATTCATATCCATTTTCTCATATTCTTTTTAGTTATAAAATTCTTTTAGTAATTGATACTGTAGAGATAAAATTCAGGACTGAGAAGGAATGACTTTCCATTTTTAATCTTTGTTCAATGTATATCCCGCAACTCCAGTTCATGCAACTGGCAAAACTGCAAAGGAGGAAACATAAAAACAACGACGTTTGGTCTAAATAAGTTAAATTGTTGAGGATGGAAATCCGTTGCTTAAATTATACATATTGGCTCATCTTTAGGGAAAAAAAGAATACACCATTTTCCTGCAACCGCATTTCACATTGGCATTTCACTGATTTTCTTTTAGGCCCTTTACCAGATTAGGAGATGAGAGAATTTAAGGTCCCGACTACTTAGATGCAACGTTTTTATTTTTCTTGTTGCCTCTCGTCTTTGCACTACTCTTTTCAGGTCCTTCCTCTTCCGCCTTCTGCTCCGCCTCCAGAATGGCCAACTGCAGTTTGTCCCCATTGGAAGTCATGTCAAACACTGAATACTAATGATATGTCAGCATACAACAGAATAAACTGTATTGTTTTCAAGCGTACCTCATCGAGGATAGGTTTGAGCTCCTTGTATCGAGATTCAGCAAGATCAAAACCATCCTTACGCAACTCCTACAATGACAAGAGAACAATGCTAGACTAAGTATATCTAGGTAAGTATATACATAGTCAAAATATCTTTTGAAAAAAGTACCATAGGTACATATATAAACAGAAGCATGAGTTATCAGGAAAATCTGTCAGTTCGATATTCTCAAGACCAGCCAATATCAAATTGCCTTTTCATTCCATCAGTCCCTCTCATGTATAATCCCCTCACTGTTGACCTCCCTGGCACGTTATTCTTGTTCAGTGATCAACCTCTCTGTCCCGCACCACACTATTACCATCATGGTCTCTAGGCAAAGGGTTTGTTCGACTAGTGCCATCCCGCTCAATCATATACAGCAATAAAGCAATGCCAATCTGATCCTTGCTTCTCAATTTCAGAGATGGTACATAAGTAACTTGACTCTTTTGAATTTCCTCCCAATTATATATATTTCAAATGAAGCTCCATGCATTTTAACACGAAGGTGCACACCTCATATATAGTAATATTTCATGTGCATGAATTTGGATAAGTTCTCCTTTTACCATTCAACTCCTTTAGTCCGTTAGAGTAGTTCCATTACAAGGAAAAAGGATCAGCAGCAGTTACTGTTCCTAGTTCTTAAAGCTTGTGCAACCATCATCTAACTTTGCCAACTTGAGAACTTGTTCAAAATGAGTGTTAACCAGAATTTATGACAAGAGAACGCAATGCAAAAGGCAGACAGGGGTCAAAGAAATATATTCACAAAGAAGGGGTTAAATAAAGTCAAGTTGAACAAGACTGACTTCAGAAAAAAAAATCTGGGAAACTAGGTCACAGGTCAGAAATTTTTTCCTCCATTAGGTGGAAGGTACTTGCATAGCTGTATTTGCTGAAGACTAACTGTGCGAACTCCTTAAAAGCAAGAAAGGAGATATTCTGAGAATGCAATTAAGGATGAGAATCGCAATCAAGGAGGCAAAACATTGTTTTGGATGTGAGACTGCTGCTTGTGACTAAAGAAATGCATTGTAGAAACAGGACAAAATGTGAATGTATGCTGCATCTCCACCAAAGCTATTCAAATTCAGACATGGGCACGTCATCTGCACTGTTACTTGGCATCAACCATAATGGAAACACCATAACTAGTTAGAAAACCAAAACATAACTTGAAATGGTCCCTTTTCCTGATATTCATTTCTAGTCAAGATTTTCATGCCAAAGGGATGAACAATAGGAGGTGAAGGAACAAAATTAATCTTTCCGGTTTGCATTTTTCCTACCATTTTCCTACTAGAAGTAGTTGAGATGCGCCAATTTTGTGACCAATTTCATGCCTAAAGGATGAACAATGGTAGGTGAAGGAACCAACTTAATTTTTCCCGTCTGCATTTTTCCCACCAGAACTAGTTGAGATGCGCCAATTTTGTGCCCAATTTTTCACACCTATTACAACCAAAAGAATGACGCCTTGCAATTCTCATGTCTAAACCCTTATAAAGTGTCAAGTTTAACCCTCATTATAGTGGTATAACTATAAAATGGTATGCATAGAAAAATGGATAAACCCATAACAAGAGACTAAGGAGAATAACGGTCTATAACAAGTTTTATCCAATGCGTATTTTTCCCAAATAATCAAGACAAGCAAACTGACCTTTCCCGTATGTTGTGTGTGTTCATACGCTGCCATTTGCCAGTACATATTTGTTCTTTTGTAGAAATCCCTCAGAGACTCCCCTGGCTTCACAAATAAAAAGAGCAAGTAAATTTGAAGAGTAGAAGAAAATGTCCAAGCTAAATTTAGTGTATAAATCAAAAACTAGTGATTCAAATTAAGCTAATGTAAAAATGACTAAATTTGTTGCTCAGTAAGAAACAGATTTAGAAGAACTGGGTACCATCGGTGTTCTTTGAGCATCAGAGAGGCCAAGACTGGCTCTGATTTGCTCAATTCTGGCTCGTTTCTCCTTCCTTCTCAGTGTTTTCCCTTCACCTCTGATTATGGCAACGGCATCTCCAGTTTCAAGTGATGTTGATGCACCATTCCTAGCCTTTAAATAGATGAGCATTACAACACAGTTCGTCTTCCAAACAATATTTGACAGAATGACAATAGGATATTTGATGAAGATTTAAATTTGCTTAATGCATTCAGTTAAAGAAGCAGACCTCAGCATCATCTTCTTCATCAGTGTCCTCATCGCTATCGTCACCACTCTCACATTCTTCATTTTCACTGTCATCTTCATCTTCATCCTCATCATCTTCATTATCTGACGCTTCAACCCACTCAGACTCAGATGCCTAGGTAGAAAATCCAAAGATAAGTCCAAGGTACGTAGAAAAAGCAAACACAAGTTCACAATGTGATAGCGCTTTCACTATCTTTTACATGTTTAAGTGAAGATGTTACTTCCAATTAAATTAATGTAGAAAACATCACATCAAAGGGTCGGCAATATAATTAGCTGCACAAGGGCTATAGGCATCAACCAAATAGTTCACTGGAATATTTTCTTCACAAAAATAGTTGTCCCTTTTTCTTTTTACACACAAGTCCATTTAATGGGGTAAGGTGCAAAATAATGCCCGCAAGCTCCAGTAGAACTTGGTTGATTAACCATTTCTTATCACATTTTAGTCAAAGGGGAATCACCTCAAAAAGAAGTAAAATTTCAGAAGGCAAAGCAAGTCAAAATATATAAGGATGCTGCATCATGATATGTGAAGATGATTATCCGCTTGAACTTGTTATGAAGAAAGAATAAGTATCATATAAGAGATAATCCATCCTTTTTGGGGGTGATAATAGAAAAATTAATCAACTATGAAGATTTTGCTTCCTAAGGAACCAAATAATTATGGATCAACTAGGTAGAGGTAGAGGGGAGAGGGGAGAGGGAGGCAAGATCGACTCACTATAGATAAGCTAAACAGAAAGAGACAGTAAACAACAAAAGAAAAATATTAACTAACCGGAATAAGGCATTTCCATTCATCGAGTTTACTGAGATTAAGAATATATAAGTCATCAAGAGTAAGTTCTTGATCTCTAATTTCCATCATGCCCCCGTAGATATATAAGGTATCTTTTGCCACAGCCATGCATGAATTAATACGTCCACAAGGCTTCACTACCTGAAAGATGAACGATCATCATGTGGCAACAAACAAATGAATATACATGATTGAGATATTATGTTATTCAGCAAAACTGACATCTAATGAAGCTGAATGTTGCACGGCTGAAGATTTAGAGCTAGAAACGACTGGCTTTTCCTCAGATCTAGCAGCTACATTGCCATCATCAATAGTCACATTCCTTTTCATGTTTGAAGACATTTTATTGATATTGCCTTCTGTGGTGGCCTCTTCTTCATAATCCAGGTCCTCATCTTCAACATTCGCGTCAACTTCCATTGCATTTGTCTTACTATCAAGATCCATGCTGTCAGCTTGCTCATCCAAAATTTGCTTTTTCTGCAGCAGAACCAACAAAACACTGTCTTTATCAATCAAATTCAATTTTTAGGAGATACATTAACATACATGCTTCAGAATACACAAAAAGAGAGAAACACATTTATTCTAGAGGGGCAAGAGATGAGAACGCCTCTAAAGGCAAAGAAAAATTCACATGTGCATTAGTTGCAGTAAGATTAACGCTAAACATGTCTTGCTCGCATGCAACCAACTAAAGCGTCTCTCCAGAAAATATTAGCCACCTGGCAGCTTAGTGAAACTCAGATTTATTCTCACTAGGAATGTAAAATAAGCCGAGCTACGCTACTAGGTTAGCTCGGCTACATTCAATACATTTAGAGGGCAACTGAAGACCTGCTTGAGCTCAACTGGCTTCAGATTCAGGAGCCTGAGCCCAGCTGGAACCTCATTCCGCCGGACTCAGGTTTGTTCGGTATGCTCGAAAACACCAAGCACAACGGTATGCTCTACAACGTCAAGCAAAATTCGTATCAGCGCATCAGTTTTTATCAGGATGAAAGAAACAGAGGCCAACAATGTCAATGAACTAAAATGAAGAGTCTATTTTCTAGGGTGTAGATTTTAAGAAGAAGAATAACGGAAGACAAAACGAAAACCAAAAACATACAGCACACCGAAACCCCAATGAGGCAGAACAGATATAATAAAAAATTCCTCATAAAAATCACAAATTGCTCCTTGTGTTTCCTAACCAAAATAACTGTTCTTTTAGTTAGAAAATGAATAATCACCATTATATACTCAGTCATTCTACCACAATGGCTATGCCTCAGTCCCAAACAAGTTGGGTTCGGTTATATGAATCCCTAATAAGTTGGGTTCGGCAATATATATCCTCATTGGCCATGTTTCCTCATTTAACTTCACTCTAAGAAATTAAAATAATTTGACCTTCTAAAATTTTCTTATTTATCTTCAAATAAACGATACTTTGACCAGCACTTGCAAATGTGAAACTTACCATCTGCTGTTTGACAAATTGAAACAGATGCTGCTGCATCGATTTGTAAAAGGAAGATATTTCAATGACAGACCGAGATGAAAAAGAACGAATACCTGGGAGGCAGAGGCAGCCAGAGTCTCACCTCAAGGAAAGAGGCATGAGTATACAACTTTGGCTAGTGAGAGAGAAGAAAAGGGTGAAAGTAGAGGTGGCTCTTCATATTTCATGCCAGGGTTACATGGTACTTCAGTTTGAATTAGGGAAAGAAATTTGGACAGGCTCGGTAAGGCTAGCAAGCCTAACAAGTCAGACATCAACAGGCTCCGGCTCCGGCAGATTTGCTAGTTGCTTCACTCAGACCTGAAAGTGTAGAGCCGGGCATGAGTGGCTCGCATGATAGCCCAGCTCAGTTACACCTCTAGTGCAAACCAAAGGTCAGCTCTTAGCAGGTGGAGCATGTTCGACATGGGAAGATATTACTCAACAGATTTTCTGGTTGAACAATAGCAGCAAAGAAGCTCATAGAACTAGAGTAACTTGGTCTGCCCCAAAACCCAAACTTACCCAAGTATAATATGGCCACTTCTTTCCTTAGTTCAAATCTAGGTTGGACCCAAAATAAGATGAGAAATTATGCAATATGATTTATTCCAAAATTACTCATGCAATATGATGTGATTCAGTGCTGTTAAAGACTCATTCAAGGTGCATTTAAACCCTTAAACACTTAAGCTAGCTGCAGCAGGAGCTGGATGTTTCCACAGCTTCAGTACAGGCACTAAGATGCTAAGGCATGCCCCTTCATTATCCACAGATTTTATCTTGACGAGGACGTCAACGAAATTGTGATTAAGTATCTAGTTACGAAAATATTCACATACAACAGCCCAAGACCAAACCTACGCCCCATACAAGAACAGGGCTGATTAAGCGTCATCTGCCATGCATATGCCTCAGTGTTGTCAAAGGCGCGCTTAAGCCCTGAAGCGAGGCTCAAAACATGTTGAGCGCTTCGCCTCGCTTTGTGGGCGCTTTTGTGTCGCATCAAGGCTCTAAGGCATACTTTCCCTTGCCAACGAGTGTAGTCCTGAAATGCGATCATTAAACAATTGATATTTCACTTTATCGTAAATTTTTTTCAATTTCTTTGTCCATATATTTGTTATTCATGCTTATAATTATTAGTCTTAGACTACATATACATATTTTTACTTTTTCTCCAGTTGCGCCTTTTTTCATTAAAGCCCACGCTTTAGTTGCGCTTTGCGCTTAAAGCCCCGATGGACCTTAGAGCTTTTTTGTGCTCTTCGCCTTTGATAACACTGATATGCCTTTGGACTTGGGGCTTCATTTTGGCTCAGTATTATTCGTTTAGAACATCTCTAGTTCTCCACAGTACAACTGTACAAGCACTACTTTGTTTTCTACATTGCTCTCCAAGATAGAGGAGCTTTACAACCCTGTTTGTGATGTAAGGATGCACAAGTTTCTAAGATAGGTTCTGTCTAAGAGTTGCTTGCGTTATAGTTTCTATCAGCACTTCCGCCTGTCCTCCCTAATTTCATTGGTGTTGACGAAATAATTGGACCCAAAGAACAAAAGGTAGTGAATTTCTGGCAGGAGAGCAGTAACTTTATAATAAATTGTAAATGGACTAAAAAGTTGCAAACCTCATGTATAACAAAGCTTCAAGAGGGTGTGCATGAGGAGTATGGTGACCCTGAACAGTAGTTTAAGCAGGTAGAGAGATGATTCAAAAAGCTAATAGTGCTAGTACCTTATGTTTTGTAGATTTCTCCTTCCGCAGCTCCAACGGATACCTGTAAGCAGAATAAATATTAACCTCCAAAAGGAAATAACACCGCACTTTACTGGCCAAGGAGGAAAGATGATACAGAAAGAATGTGAAAGACAAAGGCATGTACGACATGCTGACTTGAAGGACATTCTGTTAATAAGATATTTCTGCCACTTAAGGTGGCTAAAACCAAAGTAAACAGAGCATTCATCTCAAGAAAAAAACAGAGGAGAATGGAATATGCATTTACCAGCGATGAGTGTCTAATTGGAAGCCATAAAGTTCATTCAGAAACAGGCTCATCATAACATCACCTGGACAGAACATCGAGTCAGATGTTTGTTCGCAATTCCTTGACATCTATATTGAATTTTTTTCCTTTAAAAGAGCAAATGAATGTGAAAAGAAGCACAAAAAGCTACAAGATATGCTTATACAAAGGAAATCGACCTTCCATTTCCATATCCACGACACCTCCAAATAGTATAGCCCGCTTTTTATGGATGCACATAGAGAAACCAGCACGAGGACCAGGAGGCATGCCGCTTTTTTTGACCTTACATGCAGCAAGACAAATTTAAGAAAAAGACAAGTTCTGAAGATGGAAAAATATTTGCACAATACAATAAGAACACTCTTTCAACTTGTACAATAAGAAAACTCTTTCAACTTGTCAGTATGTAACTAAGAAAACAGTAACAAACATAAACTAAACTCAGAATTTTAGAGATAAATCTTTCAGATGATGCTTCTACACCTGTGCTCTAGTTCGTAAAAGAAGCAAGATATTATCCCACTCCCATCCATATTTAGATGGAGATATAAATGCAACAGCCATTTCACAGTGTTCCCGTGCAGCAACAATGCTCATCTTTTTCCTTTTTTTAATTTTGTTTTTCTTTGGGGTGGGGTGGGGGTTTTGGGGGGGGGGAGGCTATTCTGCAGGAGAATTCTGGTAAAATGTTTCGTACTTTAAAGAAATTTATTTAGTTTTGTTAAGTAGTTAGTCATGTATAGTGTCCCACACGGGAAGTAGATACCTATTATTATGTAATCACTGTATATAAATAGGGTTGTACAACACTAAGCAATAGATTTTTTTCCCGTGCATTCTCACAAGTTTCCTGCTCCAAAGATAATTAAAGAAATATTTGGTATCTTTCTCAGAAAATAAACTGATTTCATTTCTCGTGACAATGGCAAAAAACTTTGAAGTCTGGACCAGTCATTTGGCTGGGGAGTACATTTCTGAACAGCACATGCCTATCTAAGCTCGATACTGTTATAGTCTTCTTTTGAGAAAGGCCGTAATGTTTTTTGATTGTTGAGAAAGGCGATAACGTTATAATCTTATATGTGATTTAATTCCATGGTCTGCCAGTATTTGGAACTAAGGTGCTTTTCTAATATTTTATTTAATATACTAGTCTAGAGGGGTAAGGACATCTTTACCATACTTATGATTATTATTGTCAAACATAATTGCCCAGTCAAATGGTTCAAACCCATCTGCTACATAGAGAGCTACACTAACTAATTTGAAGGGGAAGAAGGGGGAGAGAGCTGAAAGTATATTACTTCTATCTTTCTACCATAAAAGTATCTGAATACCAGGGAGAGGAGGAGAAGAGAACAGTAAGATATAAACCTTGTTCCATTCCCAGGTCTTAGGATCAAGGGACCACATGTCTGAGTGAACGATTCCCTTCTCTGAGCCACTTTTATCAGATGAAACTTCTTTGGAATAACCACCATATAGGTAAATCTGGAATTTGTAAAAGATGGACTTAGGAACCAATTAATGAGATTTCCCCAACAGAAGCATATAATATGAGACACGAACTTAAATACTGAAAAGTTCCCATAGAATGCCAAAAGGAAACAGATGAGACAATGCAAAATATAAGTCATGCAACTAAAAGAGCATCATTGCAAAACCGAATGGACTTGTAACCAATTAATGAATTCAACAAAACAGAGAAGCCAACGATTATTCTTAAGTAGAGCTTCAAAGATACCTGAGATTTACCAGATGTATTAAATTACCTATATCAGGCCAAGAGTGTAAATAGCTCCACCTCAAGGGTATAGGAAAAGAAAGAAAGGAACTAACTTGCTGAACAGAGAGGAAGGCAAACTGAAAGAATGGAAAATTCAGACTTAATTTTCCACCTAAAGCACTCTCCTTGTCTAATAGAAGGAACCAAAAAGGAATAGAAGAGATAAAAAATCTCTTAACAAATATATCTTGGTCACATAAACAAAATGTTTGCAATAACACCCTTCTTCTCATTCATCTTCTAGCTTTTGTGCCACAAGAAAAAGCAAATAATTCTGCCAACCTTCCTTCTATCCTTACTTCTTCTTCAAACAACATAAAGAAGGGCCAAGGCATTACATTTTCAACATATTTACTCACTCCTGAAGATCTTATCTGATTCAATTTCAATGAGTTATGGCAAGTAGACCAAAAATATCTTTGGGCTGCATAGAAGTACAGGTTAACCACTCAAAGAAGTACATACAGTAAACTAGTCACCAAAAAAAAACTACTACAACAGCAAGAAATTTGAGTACTTAAAAAGAATACCAAGTGGGAAGTTTTATGGTGGAACCTACAATCTTGAATAACAGTAAGCAATACTTGGTCAGTGCCAATATCTAAGTTTTGCACCAGGGGGGGAGTGGCAGAAAGCAGGAATTCAACAGACAGCAGAATAGGACAGATAATAATCTCCACTAGTTAGTAATCGGAGTGGCAGCATATTATACATTCATTCCAAGCACCTCAAATAAAGAAGATAGGTAGAGCAATTTGTGGTGGAGCGAGGATTACTCAAGATGTTACTGATCATTCACCTCATCTTGATAAACAAAAAACTGGAAGCCACTTCGAGCACTGGGCCACATGCATCCAGGTGTAGGTTTTATCTCTTGCCACTGCAGCGCCAATATCAAAGCGATTAGCAGTTAGAACTTGTTGAACAAATAAACTAGAAAAAAATGCAGAAATGTTTATCATGTACTGCACCTTATACTGATCAAGATCAAAAACATGCAGATCATTGTAATACCTGCAACAAGTAGAGGTTTTGTAAATTTTAGAAATCGAGCCAAAAGATCACTTTATGTCCAACTAGGTTAATTCCGTTGAGATGCATTTATTATAATACTTAGCAGGACATATGCAAATGAGCTACTAGTGAAAAGAAACAAATAAATAAGTGATAAAGGAATCACTGGAGCTTGGAAAAAATAAATAAATGAATCACTGGAGAATATTCTGTGATGTTTGGGGATACAATACATGAATCCACAGGATACATGTGAAACCTTGTCTGAAATTTTCAACAAGTCATTCTGCCCTACAAGCAAAGTTAGCAGGTTAAGCGGTCACTAATTGGGCTTTGCCTCTCCATTCTCCGCAAGGCTTGGAGGTCTTGGTGCCACCCTACCTCAAGTGAGTGGAGGTATGGTGGCTGCAGAAAAATTTGGCAGTACAAATCAGGGGAGCATGTTGACGTGAATACATAGCCCTAACTGCAGGTAGAAAGAACTTTTTTGCAAACAATATACGAGTAAACTTCACAACCTCAGTTAGCTGATTGAAGTATGAGGAGAGCCACAGGTCACATACAAAGCAACTAGGAGCACTGATAATAATCACTAATTCCTAAGCACAACAAATCAAAAAAAAATATTGGTTAACAGGTCCCTGAAAGCCTCTCATATTAATTTCAGTATTTTGCAACTATTCAACAAATAGCAAAAATACCCACCTCACTTCTCTAAGAGTGTCATAGAAGCCTCCAAAAACTATAATCTTGTGCTTGTACAAAATCTGCAATAAGCCAAGTTTGAATCATAAGGACCTTTGCAAGGCCAAATAAATTCCAAAAGGAAACCGAAGTCAAGTATTGAATCCAATTGATCATTGTTCTAGATAAAAATAATCGTTTTTGATACACATCCTCGTATTTTCTTTTCACACTGTAAGCAAGAGTGAGCTGCTCATCAAGAATTAAGTTATTTCAAAGAAAGATTAAGAATTAAGTTATTTCAAAGAATGATTAAGAATTAAGTTATTTCAAAGAAAGCGAATGTACCATGCGATGACCTGAACGTGGACTAGGACAACCTTTATAATTCAGTTGCTCCCATTGGTTTGTTTTCAAGTCCAACACCCAAAAGTCCTGCATCACAAATGATAAAAGGATAGACATACATCGTAAATTTTGGACTCAAAGACAAAAGCATGACATTCCTAGGATAAATAATGGATTCTACCTTGTAATGATGGAAACGCTCTTGATTAGGAGACGTAAATTCACCACCTAATAACATAACAGCAATTATCACAATAATCACCAGGGAAGAGGAAAAGGACATTAACTCAAATGCATATATTAAGATGCACAAATTGTGTGCACTAAAAAGCATGATCATTAAACTTTGGATCTTTTACCAAAAATATAAAGATAATTCTTCCAAGCAACTGTTTGGTGTGCACTACGAGGAGGCGGACTGTTAGGGCTTGAAATCAACTTCCACTCTTGCTTTTCCACATCATACCGGTAGAGATCGCCATATACAAATGTCTGTATTTAGCCAATTCCATAAATTTTAAATCCTCAGTTCAAAAATATAACACATAAAAAAGGGAACTTAATGCTAACCGCTAACAAATTACTCCCTTTTCCCTAAACTAGTAACCTTTTTGGCTTCAAGAGAGTCAAACAAAGTGATATTTGACAAAAACGTTTATTTCTTTCATCGTTTAACATTGACAACCTACAATCCTATAGTACTTTTCATTCAATTTTGCAAATGGACAAGCTTTTTTTCCCTATAAGGAATTATTATATCCAATCCAACTCCAAAAATCAGTCAAACTGACCCTTGAGAGGCGGAATGGGCCGAAAAAACTAATACAGAGATAGTCTATTTAGTGGCGCCACATTTTTATGAATAGGTGGCGCATAATCAGGATTATTATTGACCACTACAAAGCTATCTGGAAGTGTTTCTTAAACTTGCAGCATTAACTAGACAAACACATATAAAGAGAAAAACTGGAATAAGTATTCCAAAGCAAATTCTTAAGGGAAATATATCAGATAATAATTACCAACGTCTTACCTTGCTGCCATTGTAGAATTCACCACCGTAGAGAACTAATTCAGTCTCCTTCAATGGATTAATGCTCAACTGCAACAACCAATTAAACAAGAAACAGAGTTATATAAAAAGTTCACTAGTACATTAATATCAATGATGTTGTCGAACTCCGTTAAACGCATAAATAATCAAAAGTGACGATATTTTATTTTACCGAACAGTTGGATCGAGGAGAAGGTGCAGGAACGTTCTCTTCAACGTGAATTTCCTTCTTCTTAGCTTCCTCTTTTTGTATGCTCAGCTGTGTATTTTCCAATACTCTTAAATTAGTATAAAACAACGTTTATTTGTGGGGAGTGGGAGTAAGAAGGGGATACTGTACCAGTATAGCATCGATGTCGTCTTCAGGGGAGAGTTTTTTGGATTCTCTGCGGGCCTTTTTCTCTTCTGCTTTAGCTGTTTTCCTCTCTGTTTTCTCCTTGCCTTTCCCTGGTTTCTTCGTTTTCTTTCCCATTTTCTCTCACTTCCGGCGGCTCAGTGTTCGCACTGCTGTCGAAATTGAGCATTTTATATCGTCTTTCTGGCCGTGATTTTGAAAAACTAATTAAAGTAAAATGAGTTTAGTAAAAAAAATTAACACAATCAAGTCATATAAAAAAAGTTAATTACATGTAATTTTAATAAATAATAATAATTAATAACCTAAATAAAAAAATAAAGAATCTGTTATAATAAATTAAATCAGTATAAGAAATTTATGTTGTTGCCGTTTGATGACGTCTAAATCAACTACTAAAAAGTAAATGGACATGGTCGCATGCAATATAATTTATCCAACTATGAGTCGGGGTCGAATCCCACAAAGAACAATATGTAGGCAATTAGGCGTGTAAGAGAATTATCACTTATTATGCTAAGCCAAACACTTAGAAATGTTTTGAGAAAATATTTATGTCTAAATGCGAAAATAAAACTAAGCTAGAAAGCAAATAAAATGATCAATGGCGACAAGTATGGATACAAGGAAAATTACACTCAAGTAACGATCCAATGTATTTCACGATTTTACAAATATGAGCGAGTTTATGTTAATTAGCCTTGGGTAATAATTCTATATTAACTTCTTCCAAAGACTAACAAGATTTCCTAATTGAATTATCCCTAAAACAATTAAGAGATTAAGTATACCCGATTATGGCTACAAGTAGTTCATTCCTATTCTTAGGTAAAATCTATAAAGTGGGGGTTAAAGCCTCAAGTTCTTATTAATTAATCTTTCCCAACCCCAAATAATCTTTCCCAAAATTAATTCGAAGTAAATAGGCGAGTCCTAGGGTTAGCTAATCCCTTTGGAAACATTAAAGAACAAGAATAATTAAAGAAACAATAACTCACTTCAATATAACTAAAAATCGTTCAATACATAAGCATAACAAGATATTTAATCCACTTTAAATATGAATATCCTCATAAACAAGATTCAAGTGTTGGAAAAAATACTATACACTTAGATATACAATACAAAGCAAGGAAATGAAGAAATGAACATAAATTGGTAAGAAATTATCAACCACAAGCTTCAAATCTTCAAGACTCAAGTGTGTGTGCAAAAACCCTAGCTTCCAAACTTGTATTCTCTATTCCAAAGACTGAAAAATAAGTCAATTATTTGCTTTCAATAAGCTAGGTCGTGTATTAAATGGCTTGGGGGTCAAAAACGTAAAGTTTCATTTATGTCCATAATTTTCCCAGAAAATAAGCTGTGCGATCGCATACATATACCCGCGTTCGTAGAGAATAGCTTCACCAAAGCTACGTGATCGCCTACATAGACCCGCATTCGCGTAGCATAGTTGACTAGCCGCTGACCAGGCTTTCTTCCTCGTGTTCGCATATCTCCAACTGCGTTCGCATAGCTTCAGTCTATTAAACTTACGCGATCGCATGGCTTCTCTGCAGAGTATTTACTGGCAGCAGTTAAATTTTCTCATTTTAACATGTTTTGGCTTGGTTTCTTCGTTTCTTCTTTAAATCACTTGATACCTTAAATATGTCAATAAACCTCAATAAATGTCTTAGTTTCTCAACAAAATCATACAAAAGCCTAAGTATCAAGAAGAGATAAGTTGGTAAAATACCAACTTATCAAACCCCCAAACTTAAACTATTGCTTGTCCTCAAGCAATTCAACAACTAAGAATATCCTTTAATAAAATCAACAATTAAACTCAATGGCATACCAAACATCATTTCAAGTCAAAAAGTTTCAAATTAAACACCATCTAGTGATTTTGGTTGGTACCAACAATTAATCCAAAGCATATGAATCACCAACTTCTCACAAATTTCATCTCAATTCAAGAGCTCAAACACCACGTTAATCAAAGTAGCAACCAAATCATGACACTAAAGCTTCAAAATTTGCCTTATTATCACAAACCATTTTCTTTTGTTCACTCCTCCCAATTGGAGATTGGATTAAGCTCACAACTCAAAATTTTCATGTGCCCTCACACTTAAGAGGGAATCTCGACTTATAAATTGCAATTTAAACACACATGGGATATCAAATGAAAAGAATTAACTCTCTATCTCACAGAAATATGTTCAAATGCACATAAATAGTGATACATGCTTGCCCTTCATGTATTTCTCCACTAATGTAGACACACTTGGTTCAAAATCAAATAGGACTTAAAGGATTGTAATATAGGTTTTTAGTTAAGGCAGAGCACAATTTGGATAAGAGTGACTCAAAACCTCCCTAAGCTACAATTTGCAACAGTTAAAGCACACTTCCTTCAAAAATATTTTTCATCCTTTCTTCACTTTTCATTCCACACCATAATCTTCCCTTTATTCACAACTGTAAGCACGTGATTTTTGTCCTATATGAGAATTACTCCCAAGAAATTCAAAATAAAATGATTTTCCTTGGTGTGCAATTTTGAGAATTTTGTGACATTTTTGAATAATTATTTGTATTTGTCTGTGCATGTTTATTTGTTAAATTAATAAAAAATACAAAAATATGTCACATTTTGCATGTAGGATTTAATTATACAATTGTTAGTAAATAAGTTTGTTTTACAAAAATTAAAAATTACAAAAATAGGCATCTTTTGCATTTTTAGCATTTAATGTCCAATTGTACAATTTTATGCTTAATTATTACCTAATTGTGTGTTAATTATTATTGGGAGTTAATTTGCGCTTTTATAAGTTAATTTAATTCTTAATAATAATTTAAGTATTTTTATAATTTAGTTTTAGAAAAATAAAGGAAGAAAAGAGGGCAAAAATACAAAGAAAAATCGGATTGGGCCACTTCTTCAATTTCAAGCCACATGCCCAAAAAATGGCCCAACCTTCCCTATGACCCGGTCCATTCCAAACTGGGTCGACCCAGTCCAGTACCAACAACCTAACTCCCCCTCTTCATTTTTATTTTTCATTTTTACAAAACAAAAAAAATAAAAAAAAACCCTAGACTAAACTCATCCGCCCCCCCTCTCTTTCTCTCTTCTCCTTCTTCTCCAAAAGAGCTCAAAGCCTCTCCCATGGCTGCTCCTCTCTCATTCCCTTCATCCCCACGCCACACACACAACCACGTCGACAACACACACACAACCACGGCGACGTAACACACACACCCGCGGCTTCACCAACATGAACGACTCCTCCTTCCTCCTCCTCGCGTCCAGCCGCTGCTACAGCTGCTGCTGCGTTTTCTGCTTCATCTTCCTCGTCAACGACCAGCTGCGTCTTCTTCGTCGCGCGGACTGCCATGGCTGCCTCACCTCGCCTCCCAGCTCCTCCGTGCCGTTGCTGCTGCCCGTCTGCTACGCTGCTGCCTGCCGTTGCTACCTTCGTACTGCTGCCTGCCGTTGCTGCCTTTGTACTGCTGCAGTGCTGCTCATGGCAGCTTCGTGCTGCTGCCATTTGCATCTTCTCCTTCGTATTGCTGCTACTGTTTTGTGTTGCTGCTCCTTCATCTTCGTTTTTTTTTTGCCATGGCTGCCATCGTAGCTTGTCGCTTCGTCATCTTCAAGTTCGTTTATGTCAAAGTTTCGTTGGTTTCGTTTAAAGTTCGTTCGAGTTCGTCGGTGGTCATTTACGGTTAGTTGTTCTAAGTTTATTTTCGTCCGTAATTTGTTTGATATTTTCAGATTTGGAATTAGTATAAGTTTGCTTTAAAAATTGTTAGTTTAATTATATTGTTATTAGATTTAAGTTGAAGTTCAATTAATTATTAAATTATTTTTCAGTTTGTTTTATTAATTTTAAGAGGATTTAGTTTTAATATAGAAAAGTGTTAGCTTAAATCATTTGAATCCGTTGTTTGTTGTTAATATAGATTTAATTCGTATTCATTCATTTTTTTTTTGAAGTTCGTTTTTAATTCAGTGATTTAATGTGAAGTTATGTTTTGATTTTTAATTTTTGGATCATGTATCTTTGTTATAATTTTGTTGGATTAATTTAAAAAGATTAATTGATTATTTGAAGATTAGTGATTTGAATATGTTTATTTGTTTTTGTTTAAGTTTAATTCGAAGTTGAATAAAGCTTGTTTGTTATTGTTGTTGAATCTTTTCATTTATGCTCATACTTTGTTTGATTGATTTTGAATCCGAAATTAGTATAGTTTGATCTTCTTGTTTGTTGATTATCATTTTTTGATCATTTCTTCAGTTTGCTTCATGATTTTGTTTAGTTTTAATATAGGAATTGTTGGTTGTAAAGTTGTTAGATTTTAAGTTCAAATGATTATTGAATTTAGAAATCTGAATATATTTGTTTGTTGTTGTTGTTGTTGTTGAATCTGAAAGTAGGTTTGTTTGTTGTTAACGATGCTGTTCAATCAAGATAATTTTAGTTGTTTCTTTGTTGTTCATCATTTAGTTTGAATTTGTTGTTGAACATTGTTAGAAATTGATCATATTGGTTATATTTTGGTTAAGATTGATTAGGTGAATTGGTTATAGCTGATAGGGTAGTTTGGTAATTTGCAGTACGTTCAGGGGTAAAATGGTAATTGCAATAAGTTTTGAGGGGTAGTTTGGGAATTGAACATTTTGAATAATTCTTTATGTTAAGCATGGGGGACAAAGGGTAATGGGGTGTAGGTGATATAATTGTTTAATATAATGGGGGACAAGACATAATGTAGTGGAGGGGAATATGATAATTGTTTATGATAAGCATGGGGGACAAGATGTAATGAGGTGTGGTTGATATATTTATTTAATTTAGTGGGATTAAAATGGGAATGGGTGGGAAGATAATGGGTTTGGTAGGAGAAAATGGTTGTTTTATTAATTAATTAAAGGGTTTGGGATGTGATATATATAGGAGGCTTGATCAGATTTTTTTTAATTAAAAAAAAGAAAGGATAGAGAAAGAGAGAGAAAAAAAAGCTGAATATTTAAGAGAGAAAGAAAAAATTCGAAAAATATTAAAACTTTCAATAAAGAAAAAGAAAAAAATACAAATAAAAAGAGCTGGAAATTAGAAGAGAGAGTAGTACACACCTGATAAATATTCTGATATACGAGTTTAGAAATTAAGGGTTAAACATTAATTAGCCTTTCAAATCTGAAAATTCCCTTGGTTTCTGTCCGTTGTTTGTTGACAGTGTTTCTGTATTTTATTTTGATTTTCAAATCTGTCACTGGGATTTCTGTTGACTGGATTGCTGGTTATTATTGTTGTTGCTGTGTTACATACTACGTGGCTGACTTTCTTCTTCTTATATTGGCAATATCAGGCACACAACTGTAATTTTGGCATTTTGTAAGCTGAAATGAAAAATGGAATGTTAAATTTCTAATTTAGTTTTAATTTTTTTTTAATTGTATTTAGGTTATTTCATGTATTATTATTCTGTAAATCGTCGTCGTTTGCATAATTAGGCATATTGTAGCGATGTATTAAATAATGCTTTGCTTTAACCTGATTATTAGGTAGTATATATTTAAGCATGTTCATTACTGAATAAACTGTCAAATAATAAAAATAGAAGAAAATAATGTAAAAATGGCTTTATTAAATCAGTTTGGCAAAATTGATTAAGTTCCTTATTCATAAGGGTTTTAGTATCGCCAACGTTAAGTTAATCGAAATCATGTAGCTAAATTCAGTTAAAACAGGAATTAATTTTGCGAATCAAGTATTAGGACATAATTTGAATTAAAACAAAGATAATTAAGGTTAAATTATTTAATTTTTAGAAATACGGTTTAGTAATCAAGATTATTTCTAATTTTTAGTATTTGTAAATAATTAATTTCAACAGCTCAAGTCATCTAACAATATGATTTTTAATCCGACTATGGGATAATTAGTTTTTTTTAAAAAAAAAAAAAATATTTGACAATTCCATGTTGTATTTATAATTATAATTTTAGTAATATTACTTTCCATTGACCATTTGTTTTAAACTAGTATCTAATATGTTATTTTAAGTATGTAGAGATTGATTTTATATTTATAGAAAAACTTAGTAATAATAAAATGTAGTCATTAAAAAATAATCATAAAATAAGGGAGGATTTCGCTAAAAATAAATAAATATAAACAATACAAAATTTGCAGGGTCCTCCAATCTTATTTATTTTTTTATTTTTTTAAAAAATATTTAGATTCCGGGATGGGCCATTTAGTAAATTTCACAAGTCCTACCTAATAGTTTAATAACGCGTAGTATTTTGGCGCATATTTAATAAAGTTATTTTCTTAAATACGGGTGTGCATTTATGTAACCCAAATCCCGATCTTGACGAAGTCAAAATGCGTCAACAAATCACGTGTACACTGGTTGTGACGTGGTTCGAGATGCTTTTTCACGACGTTGCAATTCTTGTATAAAATAATAATAAGAATAATGATAAAAGCGGTTTAATGCTAAATTTGCATATAAGTTCTTAATTGTTTTAAATAAGCCAAATATAACAGTTGAGCGACCGTGCTAGAACCACGGAATTCGGGAATGCCTAACACCTTCTCCCGGGTTAACAGAATTCCTTATCCGGATTTCTGATTCGCAGACTGTAATATGGAGTTATTATTTTCCTCGATTCGGGATTAAATTGGTGACTTGGGACACCCTAAATCTCCCAAGTGGCGACTATCCCGTTTCGATTGTCCTTTAATTGGAAAAAACTCCTTCACCTTCGCGGGTGCCGGAAAAAGGAGGTGTGACAGCTCTGGCGACTCTGCTGAGGATTTTAAACCCAGAACCACTGGTTCAGGGTTAGAAATTCGAGCTTAGATGAATTGTTATATTTGGCTTTATTTATTATCTGATCTCATTACATGTTTTGGCCTAGATGTGCAAAATGATGCTTTTTACTGCTTTGATATTATTTGAACTGTACATATAAACTGTACCGAAACCTTCTTTTCTTACCTCCGGGGATGTGCTTACTGGTTAAGACTCCCTATTATGTTAGTGTCATATCCTGAATAGAAGAGGCTCGGAAAGTTTCTAAGTCGGCTGGCCTTTTGGTTCCCGGAAAGGAGCTCCTTCCTCAGCTCGAGTTGTCCGCTCGGGTACACTATCTAGAACACCGACCCAGGTTTTGAACATAGAATAACGTGACTTCATGCCGGATCCCTAGTAGGAACTCTTATTTGCATCACGTTGCATTTGACTTAGGAGACTCAACACAGGGGTTGAGTCCATCTAGGACTAGCAACCTGAAATAGAAAAAGACCATCTTGCTGCATCCTGTTTGATTTGCATATTTATTTGCTTCAGATCTGCATGCTGACCGGCTTCTGAAATCATCAATTTGTAAGATAAATTGTGAAAAAAAAAGAAGAAGAGAAAAATAGCAGTGTAGGGAGATAACTACCTTTTAGAAAAATAAAACCAAAAGTCCAAAAAGTATCAAAACCATGCCAAAATTTTGAAAAAATAAAAATAAAAATGTTTTTTTTTAGTTTAATTTATTTGGAAAAAAAAAAGAGTCTTGTTTACAAGTTTAGTTTATGTCTGCGCCGGTTTGATTTTCACAGAACGTGAGATACGTAGGCAACCCTCTTCGGGTCCAACCTCCCATTTTGTAAAAAATCGAAAAAATATATGTCAAAATTTTAATTTTCTGTCACAGAGTCGAGTGATGCCGTTTTTTATCAAAAGTCGAATGCTCCCAAAAGGAACGCCGGAAGGCTGACTTTGTGTAAATGGCCACTTCTGTCATTTTTTTTTACTCGCACAACCTTAAAATCTTCGTCCCTGAAGTGCTGAAAGGTCGTGTTCGGAAGATCTGTTTTTTTTAAGAAAATAATCAAATCATTTTGAGTCAAATAAATTTTCTTTTGTTTAATCATATTAATAAATGTGCAGAATGAGCACGATTCAGAATGAACCTTTTTCAATCATGAATAAAATTCCCCTCCAGTTGCGGCTATGGTGGAGTGATTTAGGCAAAGAAGGCCATGACGAAATCAAGAAACATTTGAAAGGTCTCACGAGTTTGTTGGACATCAGGCCTCGAGGAGATATTATAAGAGCCCTAGTCCCTTACTGGGACCCTGCGCACAATGTCTTCCATTTCTCGGACTTTGAACTCACCCCAACTTTAGAAGAAATAGCAGGGTACATCGGCAGTACTGAGGTTCCGTTGAGGCATAAATACCTGGTTGCTCCAAGAGCTGTAGCAGTGCACCGATTTCTGGACTCGTTAAAGATAGTCAGAACAATCCATAACCTTGATTTGGCAAAAGGTTTTTGCACTCTGAGTTTCATATACCAAAGATATGGCCACATAGGAGGATTCGACAAGCCAGAAAACAAGTTGTGCAGCAAAAGTAACCGTCGAAAGTGGGACGAACGTAGACGGGTTGCTTTCATGATAACCTTCTTAGGGCTTTTAATTTTCCCGAGGAAAGACGGGAATATTGACATAAAGATAGCTGGGGTCGTCAGTACTTTGCTCACTCAAAAAGATAGCACGCTGGCACCGATGATTGTATCTGATATGTTCCGAGCTCTCACGGCCTGCAAAGCCGGAGGAAACTTTTTTGAAGGTTGTAACTTGTTGTTGCAAATGTGGATGACCGAACACCTATGTCACCGAGCCCAGTTCCTAAGCCATGGGTCTTCTGAAAAGACATGCATAGAGGAGTTCTATACCAGAATTAATGAGGCCCGCCTACCTGAAGGAGTCTCGACATGGACTTCATATTTCCGGACCCTCAACGCCAGTCAAATACAGTGGACACTGGGATGGTTACCGATCGACGAAGTCATATACATGCCAGCAGCTAGACCCCATTTTCTCTTGATGGGACTTAAGAGCATTTAACCTTATGCGCCGTATCGGGTTTTGAGGCAACTTGGGAGGTGTCAAACTGATGGTCAGTTTCCTGAAGCGAGGGTCCGCCAGATTTGGAGCCAATGTCAATACTTAGAGGCAAATACTTGTGTGTTGAATCAAGCAAGAGGGGAAGTTTCACCTGGATATCAGGCTTGGTACAAAGGGGAAATGTCATCTGGAAGGCCGGCTAAAAGACCTCACCTTCAAGAGTTTGCCAAGGCTTCACAAGAACATTGGGACCAGTTGGCCAAAGAGCGGGAATATCTTGCCGAAATAGGCAAGCTAAAACAACAGATTAAAGATCTAAAATTTAAGAACAAAGTGCAGGTTGCTGCCGACAAGGGAAAAAAGAACAGATTAACCAGAGAAAGCGAGAACCTCAAAGCTCAGATCCGGAGGATGAAAATGGATGCCAACAACCAACTGAGAAGCCGGGCTGATACGAGGTTGATAGCAGAGTTGAGGAGTCAGGTCAGCAAAAGCCGAGAAGACTTGGAGAGATCTGAGGCTTGTATAGCAAGAATGCAGATCAGGTGGGCAAAAGTTACAGTAGCGCGGAGAGAGCACCTATGTCAAGTGAAAAGGGACTACGAAATGAGTGTTGCGACATTGAGAGAGATAAACTCCATTCTCAATGATCGGATCCTTGAACAAACCCGGGATGCTAGAATAGATAGAGAACGCTGCTATGAGTCAATAGCCCGGATGAAAGAACAAATGGAGAGGTTCCAAGATCAGCTCATCGACAATACTCGAATATTGGGACTAAAGAATCAACGGATAGAACAACTCTGCATAGAGAGGGATAGAATCAGGGGTAGGATCAATGAGATAGGGCGCTATATCACCACGAAGTGCCTAACATGTGAAGAGATGCCCCGTGATATCCTTTTTGCTTCAGTTATGGGTTATGTCCACCGGATCATGGAGGAACTAAAAAGCTTGCAAAGAAGCCTGGCACCAAAGCCCGCGGAAAGGCCGAACGATGCCTCGCGGGCACCAAAATCCAATGCTTTAATGTATCCCTAGTTCAATCTTGCACTTGTTTGTTTTTCAGAGTTTGTTGTCTACCCTTATGTTCTCTTCAAACATTCTTAAAAAGAAAAGTATGGAGTCTGTATTTTTGTTTGTTTTTTATGGCTTGTAATAGCATATTTGAATAATAAAAGTTATAATTGAGTCTTTATTTTATGGCATGAACTACGCTTGGTCTGATTCGTGCGGGGTCACGATACGTAGGCAATCTCTATAGGATTCGACCGTAATTATGAAAAAAAAATATAAATATGTATATCTGTCAGAACAAAATAAGCCGGGATGATGCATGCGGTCAGAACAAAAAAAAATATAAATATGTATATATATATGTATATCTGTCAGAACAAAATAAGCCGGGATGATGCATGCGGTCAGAGCAAAAGCATGTTAGAAATGATTAACTGCCTAAGAGCATTGCATCTCCCAACGTGCAATTACAATATCTGTTAAGACTCTAACACTAACAAGTTTGTTGTTTTTCCAATCAATATCAGTTAGTTTTTAGAGCGTACTGGCACCGTACCATTATCAAACAAGATCGAAAGGTCCTATACCAGAAAGCATGACTGGATCAGACAACAGTGTTGAGTCGGAAAAAACGGCAAATCAGATGCTGAAGGAAGCCATGGAAAAAATGGAAAAGATGAGGCTGGAAATGAATGAAATGCAGATAGCCTTGGCTAGAGCCCAAAAAGGGCAGTAACTACCTGTTACTCCTACTCTCCAACTAGGACACACATCAGAATATCCCTCTCCCGGTCCTTCTACAAGTTTCCCAAGCCCTCACTATTATCAGGGAAGAGAGGCTTATGATCCCCAAGCTCCACCACCCAATCAAAACCCTCCTCCACCAAATGTTCCCGTCTTTGTGGCACCTCCCCCAGCCCCATTGCACAGATCATCCAGTGAGTCACTGTTTCAGGCTCACGACACACAATATTACCCCCCTGAACTCACGTTCAAAGCACCCGAGCCACATACATATAATCCCCAATTTGAGGTCCCGACGGAGATTGAAAAGCCGGCTAAGAGCCCAGAGCAGGACGAGGTGATGCAGAAATTTAAAAGCCTGGAGCAGTCCTTCAGGAAACTACACGGGTTAGGCAACCAGGTCAGCGTGGCTTACAAGGATCTATGCCTTTTCCCTGACGTTCAATTACCAGCAGGGTTCAAGATGCCCAAGTTCGATTTATACGAAGGGCATGGCGATCCTATGGTACATCTACGGGGTTTTTGTAGCAAAATGAGGGGAGCATGGGGCAAAGATGAGCTATTGATAGCTTACTTTGGCCAAAGTTTGAGCGGGTCGACATTAGAGTGGTATACAAGACAAGATCCGAGCAGGTGGTACACCTGGGATGACTTGGCACAGGCTTTCGCAGGACATTTCCAATACAACCTTGAGATAGTCCCAGACCGTCTCACATTGCTAAAGCTTGAGAAGAAACCCGGAGAGAGCTTTCGGGAATTTGGGTTCCGATGGAGAGAACAGGCAGCCAGAGTTGATCCCCCAATGAGAGAGGGAGAAATGGTGGATTACTTTCTACAAACTCTCGAGCCAACTTACTTTGGTCACTTGGTGACGTCAGTTGGCAAATCATTCAATGAAGTGGTGAAAATGGGAGGTATGATATAAGAGGGACTTAAGTCCAATAAGATCCTGAGTTACTCGACAATTAAGGCAACAACTCAGGCCATTTAGAGCGGCACGGGAGGTGCGCTCGGAAAGCAAAGGAGAGAGGAGGTCACGACAATAGAGGCCGACAATTGGTCCAGATCTAGAGGTCCTTTCCCTCATTACCAACCCAGACCCCATCGTCTAAACTACCCACACATTCCAAATTACCCTCCACAACCCTACTACCCACCACAAGAACAACATTTCACCGTCCATCAAGCCCAGACATACACCCAACCTCCGGTCCGCCCACAATGGCGCGCGCCGGCTCCCCACAATACCTACCTACCTCCACATAACACCTACCCACCACCACAAAACACCTATCCACCGCCAAGAGCCTACATGAACCCTCCAGGGATGGGTTTCAGGGGAAATCCGGCCTTCAGAAATGAAAGATTGCAGAGGCAAAGAACTTTTACTGAGTTGGGGGAAACTTATATTGCCTTGTTCCACAAATTGAGGCAGTTGGGTTTATTAAATCATGTGGATCCTAGATTGCCAAATCCCTTACCCCAAAATATGGATCACTCGGTAAGATGTGAATATTGTTCGGGAGCTCACGGACATGATACCGAGAAATGTTGGAGGCTGAAACATGCGATACAAGATCTTATTGATACCAACAAGATCGAGGTACAGGCCCCGGAGGCACCCAACATTAACCAGAACCCATTGCCAAAGCACCCCGAAGCCCACATGATCGAGCTTGTGCATGAAGGAGGGGAGCCGAAGAAACCCTCACAAACAGTGATGATGATCCGTGCCACTCTGAAAGAAAAATCGATCGATGAGGAAGCAGGGGTACAGTTGAAGGGGGAAGATGTCAAGCCAGTGGTGATATTGGGGAAGAATCCATCTGCCGCTACAAGGAAACCACAACCAGCCAAGTTGGTAATAACGGGAGCATCATCTGCACCCGTGGTTGTTGTGAAGGGGGTCTGCAGGGAACCGGTCATCATAAAGCCAGTAGTCCAAACACTAGTGATTGATAGCAAGGTCGTGCCTTGGAAGTACGAGAAGGCAGTGGTGATGTACAAGGGACAATAAGTGGAGGAGAATAGTTGTGAAGTGCAGGGACTGACTCGATCAGGACGGTGTTTTGCTCAGGCAGAGTTGAGAAGACCCAATCCAGCTGCAACAAAGAAACCTGTGTCAGAAGAAGAAGCTGAGGAATTCTTAAAGAAGATAAAAGTGCAGGATTACTCCGCGGTCGAACAGTTGAAGAAAACACCGGCCCAGATCTCGCTGCTATCATTACTTATCCATTCGGATGAACATCGTCGGGCCCTAATGAAGATACTGAATGAAGCTCATGTGCCCAATGAGATTTCTGTAAATCACCTGGAAACTATTGCCAACAAAATTTTCGAGGTGAACAGGGTAACATTTTCAGATGATGATCTTCCAGTGGAGGGCACAGAGCATAATAAAGCTTTCTACCTAACTGTCAAATGTGAAGATTCGGTAGTTACTCGGGCATTGGTGGATAATGGCTCAAGCGCCAATATTTGTCCATTATCCACCCTGAACCAGTTGAAGATCGACCACGGAAGAATCCACAAGAATAACATTTGCGTCCGAGGATTTGACGGAAATGGAACAACCACCGTGGGGGATATTGTACTTGAGTTGACCATCGGTCCAGTCCAGTTTACCATGGAATTCCAGGTATTAGATGTCGCGGTATCTTATAACTTCTGTTGGGACGACCGTGGATCCATGCAGCCAAAGCCGTGCCATCCACCTTGCATCAGATGGTCAAGTTCGAGTGGGATAGACAAGAGGTCGTGTTGCACGGCGAGGACACTGCGTGCACCATAGGAGGCGCCATTGTACCCTTCATAGAGACCAATGATGACAAAGGTCCCTGGGTCTACCAGATTTTTGATGCAGTGTCGGCAAACAAGATCCCTGAGGGTGAAATCATTCAGCACCCTAGGGTAGCTTCCGCAACGGTCATGATGGTTTCAGAAATGCTGGGTAATGGGTTTGTGCCAGGAAAAGGCTTGGGAGCTAAGCTTCAGGGAATTGTTCAACCTGTTTCCTTGCCCAAGAATTTGGAGACCTTTGGGTTGGGGTTCAAACCGACCGCGGCAGATGTAAAGCGAGCGCGGAAAATGAAGAAGAAAGTTTGGTTTCTTCCCAAACATGTGCCACGTTTCTCAAGATCTTTTGTTAGAGCAAGCGCCAAGGGGTCACCGATCCCGAAAATTCTGGGGCCTTTGATTGGGATTGACGGGGATCTGAATCAGAGCTTCGAAAGATTGTTCACTGATGTCAATATGGTAGAAGTCGGAGAGGGTTCCAGCGGAACAGACATACAGTTTATGGGGCCTGAGGTCAAAACCAACAATTGGACGGTTACTCTTCTTCCTACTCGGGGAGAGTCCTGGTAGTAGGCTTTGATTTTTGCTTTCTTGTTTTTCGGATTATTCAGGGTGTAATCCAAATCTCATTTTGTCTTGTAGAAGTGTGAACCCAGTTATCCCGCATTTTTAAGAAAATTCTTTTTCTTGTCTCATTTTAATTTTGTTTTATTCTTTTCTCTTTCTGAACAATTCTCTTTTTACTGGTTCTAATGACATGGCATGCACGACGGATCTTCGACCTAGTCTAATAAATCAATCTGACTCTGATTTAATGATACAAGAGATCGATTGTGATGATGAGTCTGAATATGACGAGGATAAAGCCTTCGAAGAAATAAACCGAGAACTATGCCAATTTGAAGAGAAACCCAAGCCTAATCTGAATGACACCGAAGCTGTAAATCTAGGGGATGCGGATAATGTCCGAGAAACCAAAATCAGCATCCACATTGAGCCTGGCATCAGGGAAGAATTAATCAAAGCACTCATTGAGTTTAAAGATGTTTCTGCATGGTCGTATGATGACATGCCGGGTTTAAGCACCAAGCTAGTGGTTCACAAATTGCCTACTGACCCGGCATGCCTTCCCGTCAAGCAGAAACTGAGGAAGTTCAAGACAAATATGAGTGTGAAGATTAAAGAAGAAGTAACCAAGCAGCTGCAAGCAAAGGTTATCCGGGTCACTCGATATCCTGATTTGTTGGCTAATGTGGTGCCAGTACCAAAGAAAGATGGGAAGATCAGGGTATGCATCGACTACCGCAATCTGAACGGGGCAAGCCCAAAAGATAACTTTCCATTGCCCAATATCCATATCTTGATCGAAAATTGTGCCGGACGAGAAATCGGCTCCTTTGTGGATTGCTACGCTGGGTATCATCAGATTCTGATGGATGAAGAAGATGCAGAGAAAACAGCTTTCATTACGCCATGAGGGACTTATTGCTATCGGGTAATGCCATTCGGTTTGAAGAACGCTGGGGCAACGTACATGAGAGCAATGACTACTGTGTTCCATGATATGATACACAAAGAGATCGAAGTGTACGTAGATGATGTGATCATCAAATCCAAGCGTCAGGAAGACCACGTAGCAGACCTTAGGAAGTTTTTCCAAAGACTTCGAAGGTACGACATTAAGCTCAACCCAGCCAAATGTGCATTTGGTGTTCCATCTGGAAAGCTGTTGGGATTCATTGTTAGTCGGCGAGGAATTGAATTGGACCCGTCAAAGATCAAATCCATCCAGGAATTGCCGCCACCGAGGAACAAAACAGAAGTAATGAGTCTGTTGGGAAGGTTGAACTATATCAGTAGATTCTTCGCTCAGCTCACAACGACTTGTGAACCCATCTTTTGATTACTGAGGAAAGATGCCGCGATAGAATGGACGGCAGAATGTCAGGAGGCATTTGACCAGATCAAAGGGTATTTATCCAATCCACTTGTGTTAGTTCCACCTGAGTCGGGGAGGCCATTAATCCTTTATCTAACGGTCCTAGAGCATTTGTTTGGCTGCGTGTTGGGGTAACACGACATCACAGGAAGAAAAGAGCAAGCCATGTATTATCTCAGCAAGAAGTTTACAGTCTATGAGAATAAGTACACTCAACTTGAGAAGACATGTTGTGCTCTAACTTGGGTAGCACAAAAGTTTAAGCATTATCTGTCGTCACATACTACTTACCTTATTTCACGCCTGGATCCATTAAAGTATATTTTCCAGAAGCCTATGCCCACAGGAAGATTGGCAAAATGGCAGATATTACTCACAGAGTTCGACATTGTCTATGTGACGAGGATGACCATGAAAGACCAAGCATTGGCCGATCACTTGGCTGAGAATCCTATTGATGAAGAATACGAGCCTTTGAGGACGCATTTTCTAGATGAAGAAGTGATACATATAGAGGAGTTAGAACTGAATGAGGAACCAGGGTGGAAGCTTTTCTTCAATGGGGCTGCGAATGCAAAAGGAGTTGGAGTAGGAGCAGTACTTATTTTAGAAACAGGACATCACTATCATGTTACAGCTCAGCTACGTTTCTATTGTACCAACAACATGGCTGAATATGAGGCATGCATTTTGGGCCTACGATTGGCTGCAGACATGGATGTTCAGGACGTCTTGGTCTTGGGAGACTCGGACCTCCTAGTACATCAGATCCAGGGTGAATGGGAAACACGGGATTTAAAGCTTATACCATATCGACAATGTTTGCACGATCTGAGCAAGCGATTTCGATCAGTGGAGTTCAGACACATCCCGAGAGTTCACAATGAGGTTGTCGATGCTTTGGCCACTTTAGCATCGATGTTGCACCATCCAGACAAAATCCATGTTGACCCGCTGTATATTCAGGTTCGTGATCAGCATGCTTACTACAACATAATAGAAGAAAAAATGGATAGCGAGCCATGGTTTTATGATGTCAAGGAATACCTCAGGATGGGGATATACCCGGAGCAGGAAACCGGAGATCAAAAGAGAGCCATTCGACGACTGGCAAATGGATTTTTCCTCAGTGGATGAATGTTGTACAAAAGAACCCCAGATCTGGGATTGTTGAGATGTATTGATGCGGGTCAAGCCACGATAGTGATGACAGAGGTACATGCTGGAGTCTGTGGGCCCCATATGAGCGGCTATGTGTTGGCAAAGAAAATTCTGCGAGCGGGATATTATTGGCTCATTATGGAGCATGATTGTATCAGTTTCGTACGAAAATGTCATCAGTGTCAGATACACGGAGATCTGATTCATTCTCCACCAACGGAATTGCACACAATGTCAGCACCATGGCCATTTGTGGCATGGGGCATGGATGTCATTGGGCCTATCGAGCCGGCAGCTTCTAACGGTCACAGGTTCATTCTGGTAACCATCGATTATTTTACTAAGTGGGTTGAAGCCAAAACTTTCAAGTCAGTAACCAAGAAGGCAGTGGTGGATTTTGTCCATTCTCATATCATCTGTAGATTTGGGATCCCAAAAATAATAATCACGGACAATGGTGCTAATCTTAACATCAACTTGATGAGAGAAGTATGTGAACAGTTTAAGATTACACACCGTAATTCCACACCATATCGGCCCAAGGCGAATGGAGCGGTTGAGGCAGCCAACAAAAACATAAAGAAGATATTGAGGAAAATGGTTGAAGGATCCAGACAATGGCATGAAAAACTACCATTTGCATTGTTGGGATACCGCACTACTGTTCGTACTTCAATAGGTGCGACTCCTTATTTGTTGGTATACGGAACTGAAGCAGTAATACCAGTAGAAGTCGAAATTCCATCCCTTCGAATTGTCGTTGAGGCCGGGATTGACGATGATGAATGGGTCAAAGCTCGACTAGAGCAGTTGAGTTTAATTGATGAAAAAAGATTGGCAGCAGTATGTCATGGCCAGTTATATCAGAAGAGAATGGCAAGAGCATACAATAAGAAGGTGCGCCCCAGGAAATTTGAAGTAGGGCAACAAGTATTGAAACGGATCCTCCCACATCAGATTGAGGCAAAAGGCAAGTTCGCCCCGAATTGGCAAGGGCCGTATATTGTGACCAGAGTATTATCCAACGGCGCTTTACGTCTGACAGATGTCGAAGGAAGATGCGTCGACATGGCTATCAATTCTGATGCAGTCAAAAGATATTATGTGTAATTTCTTTTGTTGTTTATTTATTTGTTTGTACTTAGTGCTTATCGGATAATGAAATGACGGAGGCAATTCTTTCTCCTATCCAAACACTTTTAACCTTTGCTTTACCCCTTTGAGCCTTACTTATCTTTTTATACCCTTCTCTTGGAATCATTAATGAAAAAATAATAATAATTTTTTTTGAAGGTCGCAAGAAAACAAAGGAGTCAAGTGAACGTTCGACCTGATTCCTCAAAGAGGATACGTAGGCGCCTCACGGCTCGTTCATAATGTAACAAAAAATCAAAAATTCCCCAAGCAAGAAAACTGGGGCAGAAGTTATGTTTTTAAATTTTGAAAAAAAAAGAGTTTGATTCCAAGAGTTGTAATGTTTTACTCATCAAAGCTATTTTGAATTTTATATCCTTTTCTTCTAAAACCCATATCTATATCCAAAAAAGACCTCCCGATCAGTATCCGAGGGGTACCAAGACAGGCAAAGGAAAGCCGAGAATAACACGCTGGTCACCGACTAAATAAGGATCATGAGCTGAAAGAATTGATAGCCATAAGAATTCCCAGCAGAGAGTATCTTACCGGCAACGCTCCAATCCCCAGCTGAGAGAAGCAAAATGAGAGAGTCTTATCGGTGAAAACTGTCACAGGCACCATAAGGCGACGTAAGCTGAGAGAGTCTTATCGGTGAAAACCTTCACAGGCACGATGAGGCGACGTAAGCTGAGAGAAGCAAAATGAGAGAGTCTTATCGGTGAAAACCTTCACAGGCACCATAAGGCGACGGGAGCTGTGAGAAATGAGAGAGTCTTATTAATAAAAACCCCTCAAATGGCACTATGAGGCGACAAAGTATATTGGCGGAAAGGATCCGCATTTTGCAAAGAAGTAGTCACCTATTTATCCCCAGCAAGTGAAGACATCAGAAAGATTGATCGACACAAATAGACTGGGTTGATTTATCCGGAATGCACAACATGATCGTTGGAATCGGTTGTACCACCCAGATAAGTTCATTTTTTTTCTTCTCTCTTTCCCCCATCATTTGTACAAAAAGATTTTCTCTTTTCTTTTCTTTGTTTAAAAAGACTTTTTCCAGAAATTTATTTTTGAGAAAGGTCTTTCAGAGCTTACTACCAGTTGCCAAAATGGTACAACGTAAAATGTGAAGAGGGCAGGCCAGAGACAAGGCAATAAGACAAAAGACGTTGGTTGCCAGGCCGAATAATATTGTCCTAAAATGGCAAGGAAAGTACGGGGAAGAACCGAAAAAAACATGTTGAGGAAATTATAAGTCAAGTTCCAAGAGGATCCTCAACAGGACTCCGACCGAATATCGACCAAGTTCCGAGGTGGTCGGACAACACAGAATGGGAAAGGAAGAAAGGAAAATCCATCTACAGCAAAATAACCCCCAGCAAGTTTTGAGATACAGAACGGGGAAGGGATAAATGGAAAAGCCATCCCCAGCAGAATGTTATCCCCAGCGAATAACATCATCCCCAACAAGTTTTGGGAACGCCAAACAGGAATAAGGGGAAGGGAACAATCATCCCCATCAGGAGCGACATGACCACTCGCCATATATATAAAAAAAACTAACTAAATTTTCTTTGATTTGAACAGGAAATAAGGTGTTGATGATGGCCTAAAGACACGCCATAGGAAAGATCGCCAGAACTGGGGCAGAAAATTTTCTGCCACAAGTGAAATTTTTCTCGAAGAATCGAGGAAACAAATTCAAGTTATTCTTTACCATTAGGCGCCCACCTGTATAACAAGGGAATACATTTCATGTCTTTACCATTAGGCGCCCACCTGTATAACAAGGGAATACATTTCATGTCTTTACCATTAGGCGCCCACCTGTATAACAAGGGAATACATTTCATGTCTTTACCATTAGGCGCCCACCTGTATAACAAGGGAATACATTTCATGTCTTTACCATTAGGCGCCCACCTGTATAACAAGGGAATACATTTCATGTCTTTACCATTAGGCGCCCACCTGTATAACAAGGGAATACATTTCATGTCTTTACCATTAGGCGCCCACCTGTATAACAAGGGAATACATTTCATGTCTTTACCATTAGGCGCCCACCTGTATAACAAGGGAATACATTTCATGTCTTTACCATTAGGCGCCCACCTGTATAACAAGGGAATACATTTCATGTCTTTACCATTAGGCGCCCACCAGTATAATGCGGGTATGCATTTCTATTTTTCATTTCGTGTTCTAGGTCGCCCACCAGTATAATGCGGACATACATTTCAGTTTTCATTTCTAGGTCGCCCACCAGTATAATGCGGGTATGCATTTCTGTTTTTCATTTCATGTTCTAGGTCGCCCACCAGTATAATGCGGATATGCATTTATGTTTTCATTTCATGTCCTAGGTCGCCCACCAGTATAATGCGGGTATACATTTCTGTTTTTATTTCATGTTCTAGGTCGCCCACCAGTATAATGCGGGCATACATTTCAGTTTTTCATTTCTAGGTCGCCCACCAGTATAATGCGGGTATACATTTTCATTTCATGTCCTAGGCGCCCACCAGTATAATGCGGGAATACATTTCTGTTTTTCATTTCGTGTGCTAGGTCGCCCACCAGTATAATGCGGGCATACATTTCAGTTTTTCATTTCTAGGTCGCCCACCAGTATAATGCGAGTATACATTTTCATTTCATGTCCTAGGTCGCCCACCAGTATAACGAGGGAATACATTTCATATTGTTGCATCCAGGCGCTCACCTGTATAACGAGAGGAATATTTTTCAGTCTTATACTGCAGATCTTGAAATCAGTAACCCACCGGAAGGTAGAAGGTTACAACAGGAATTCCTAGCAGGAAACAATAAAAAATCCTCAGCACCGGAAAACAGAAGGTTGCAACAAGAGGTCCCAGCACAAACTCAAGTGCATGAGTCAAAAGGAAGAAAAGACGCGTCTTGAAAGAAGTGGCATGTGAACATTGAATTATGCCCAGCATAACAAAGCTTAATGAAGAAAGCCATATCCCCAGCAGACAGAACGGAATAATGAAAACTGGTATTCAGAAAAGCAAAAGGTCAGTGTCATCCCCAAAGTCTCGGAAGAAAAGCACCGGAAGAAACGCAAGCCGACAAGAAAGCAAGGCAACAAGAACAAATTGCAGATAAATGAGATCTTATGATCCGTAGTCCAGCCTAGCTTCTTGTTTTCTTTTAAGCATGGTGTAATAAGGAGGTCATCAAACAAGTAAAAGTAGCATACAACAACAGTAACATTGCAGTCCCATGGTAGTCCCAGCTACCAAAACTTTCCGAACTACATTGACCTGATTCCTGTTTAGCCCAGGATATGTAGGAACCTCTGAAGCAAAGGTTCGGTCAAAAAAATTTTCAAAAAAAAATGCTTCATACAGAGTACTTGGATGGGCAAAAATCGCTCATTTTATTTTTGCACGAAAACCCTTCGTGTCTTCGGGCAAAGAGGGGCAGCTGTAAGCACGTAATTTTTGCCCTATATGAGAATTACTCCCAAAAAATTCAAAATAAAATGATTTTCCTTGGTGTGCAATTTTGAGAATTTTGTGATATTTTTGGATAATTATTTGTATTTGTCTGTGCATGTTTATTTGTTAAATTAATAAAAAATACAAAAATATGTCACATTTTGCATGTAGGATTTAATTATACAATTGTTAGTAATTAAGTTTGTTTTACAAAAATTGAAAATTACAAAAAATAGGCATCTTTTACATTTTTAGCATTTAATGTCTAATTGTATAATTTTATGCTTAATTATTACCTAATTGTGTGTTAATTGTTATTGGGAGTTAATTTGCGCTTTTATAACTTAATTTAGTTCTTAATAATAATTTAAGTATTTTTATAATTTAGTTTTAGAAAAATAAAGGAAGAAAAGAGGACAAAAATACAAAGAAAAATCGGATTGGGCCACTTCTTCAATTTCAAGCCACAGGCCCAAAAAATGGCCCAACCTTCCCTATGACCCGGTTCATTCCAAACCGGGTCGACCCAGTCCAGTACCAACAACCCAACTCCCCCTCTTCATTTTCATTTTTCATTTTTACAAAAAAAAAAAAAAAAAAAAAACTAGACTAAACTCATCCCCCCCTCTCTTTCTCTCTTCTCCTTCTTCTCCAAAAGAGCTCAAAGCCCCTCCCATGGCTGCTCCTCTCTCATTCCCTTCATCCCCACGCCACACACACAACCACGTCGACAACACACACACACACACACACAACCACGGCGACGTAACACACACACACCCGCGGCTTCACCAACATGAACGACTCCTCCTTCCTCCTCCTCGCGTCCAACCGCTGCTGGTGCTGGTCACGCAGCTGCTGCTGTGTTTTTTGCTTCATCTTCCTCGTCAACGACCAGCTGCGTCTTCTTCGTCGCGCGGACTGCCATGGCTGCCTCACCTCGCCTCCCAGCTCCTCCGTGCCGTTGCTGCTGCCCGCTGCTGCGCTGCTGCCTGCTGCTGCTGCCTTCGTACTGCTGCTCATGGCAGCTTCGTGTTGTTGCCCGTTGCATCTTCTCCTTCGTATTGCTGCTACTGTTTTGTGCTGCTGCTCCTTTATCTTCATTTTTTTTCCGCCATGGCTGCCATCGCAGCTTGTCGATTCATCATCTTCAAGTTCGTTTATGTCAAAGTTTCATTGGTTTCGTTTAAAGTTCGTTCGAGTTCGTCGGTGGTCATTTACGGTTAGTTGTTCTAAGTTTATTTTCGTCCGTAATTTGTTTGATATTTTCAGATTTGGAATTAGTATAAGTTTGCTTTAAAAATTGTTAGTTTAATTATATTGTTACTATATTTAAGTTGAAGTTCGATTAATTATTAAATTATTTTTCAGTTTGTTTTATTAATTTTAAGAGGATTTAGTTTTAATATAGAAAAGTGTTAGCTTAAATCATTTGAATCTGTTGTTTGTTGTTAATATAGATTTAATTCGTATTCATTCATATTTTTTTTGAAGTTCGTTTTTAATTCAGTGATTTAATGTGAAGTTATGTTTTGGTTTTTAATTTTTGGATCTTGTATCTTTGTTATAATTTTGTTGGATTTAATTTAAAAAGATTAATTGATTATTTGAAGATTAGTGGTTTGAATATGTTTATTTGTTTTTGTTTAAGTTTAATTCGAAGTTAAATAAAGCTTGTTTGTTATTGTTGTTGAATCTTTTCATTTATGCTCATACTTTGTTTGATTGATCTTGAATCCGAAATTAGTATAGTTTGATCTTCTTGTTTGTTGATTATCATTTTTTGATTATTTCTTCAGTTTGCCTCATGATTTTGTTTAGTTTTAATATATGAATTGTTGGTTGTAAAGTTGTTAGATTTTAAGTTCAAATGATTATTAAATTTAGAAATCTGAATATATTTGTTTGTTGTTGTTGTTGTTGAATCTGAAAGTAGGTTTGTTTGTTGTTAAAGATGTTGTTCAATCAAGATAATTTTAGTTGTTTCTTTGTTGTTCATCATTTAGTTTGAATTTGTTGTTGAACATTGTTAGAAATTGATCATATTGGCTATATTTTGGTTAAGATTGATTAGATGAATTGGTTATAACTGATGGGGTAAAGTGGTAATTGCAATAAGGTCGGAGGGGTAGTTTGGTAATTGCAATAAGTTCGGAGGGGTAGTTTGGGAATTGAACATTTTGAATAATTCTTTATGTTAAGCATGGGGGACAAAATGTAATAGGGTATAGGTGATATAATTGTTTAATATAATGGGGGACAAGACATAATGTAGTGGAGGGGAATATGGTAATTGTTTATGATAAGCATGGGGGACAAGATGTAATGGGGTGGGGTTGATATATTTGTTTAATTTAGTGGGATTAAAATGGGGATGAGTGAGAAGATAATGGGTTTGGTAGGAGAAAATGATTGTTTTATTAATTAATTAAAGGGTTTGGGATGTGATATATATAGGAGGCTTGATCAGATTTTTTTTAAAAAAAAAGAAGGGATAGAGAAAGAGAGAGAAAAAAAGCTGAATATTTAAGAGAGAAAGAAAAAATCCGAAAAATATTAAAATTTTCAAGAAAGAAAAAGAAAAAAAAATACAAATAAAAAGAGCTGGAAATTAGAAGAGAGAGTAGTACACACCTGATAAATATTCTGATATACGGGTTTAGAAATTAAGGGTTAAACATCAATTAGCCTTTCAAATCTGAAAATTCCCTTGGTTTCTGTCCGTTGTTTGTTGACAGTGTTTCTGGATTTTATTTTGATTTTCAAATCTGTCACTGGGATTTCTGTTGACTAGATTGCTGGTTATTATTGTTGTTGCTGTGTTACGTACTACGTGGCTGACTTTCTTCTTCTTATATTGGCAATATCAGGTACACAACTGTAATTTTGGCATTTTGTAAGCTAAAATGAAGAATGGAATGTTAAATTTCTAATTTAGTTTTAAATTTTTTTTAATTGTATTTAGGTTATTTCATGTATTATTATTCTGTAAATCGCCGTCGTTTGCATAATTAGGCATATTGTAGCGATGTATTAAATAATGCTTTGCTTTAACCTGATTATTAGGTAGTATATATTTAAGCATGTTCATTACTGAATAAACTGTCAAATAATAAAAATAGAAGAAAATAATGTAAAAATGGCTTTATTAAATCAGTTTGGCAAAATTGATTAAGTTCCTTATTCATAAGGGTTTTAGTATCGCCAACGTTAAGTTAATCGAAATCATGTAGCTAAATTCAGTTAAAACAGGAATTAATTTTGCGAATCAAGTATTAGGACATAATTTGAATTAAAACAAGGATAATTAAGGTTAAATTATTTAATTTTTAGAAATACGGTTTAGTAATCAAGATTATTTCTAATTTTCAGTATTTTTAAATAATTAATTTCAATAGCTCAAGTCATCTAACAATATGATTTTTAATCCGACTATGGGATAATTAGTTTTTTTTTTAAAAAAAATTATTTGACAATTCCATGTTGTATTTATAATTATAATTTTAGTAATATTACTTCCCATTAATATTTGTTTTAAACTAGTATCTAATATGTTATTTTAAGTATGTAGAGATTGATTTTATATTTATAGAAAAACTTAGTAATAATAAAATGTAGTCATTAAAAAATAATCATAAAATAAGGGAGGATTTCGCTAAAAATAAATAAATATAAACAATACAAAATTTGCAGGGTCCTCCAATCTTATTTATTTTTTTATTTTTTTAAAAAATATTTAGATTCCGGGATGGGCCATTTAGTAAATTTCACAGTCCTACCTAATAGTTTAATAACGCGTAGTATTTTGGCGCATATTTAATAAAGTTATTTTCTTAAATACGGGTGTGCATTTATGTAACCCAAATCCCGATCTTGACGAAGTCAAAATGCGTCAACAAATCACGTGTACACTGGTTGTGACGTGGTTCGAGATGCTTTTTCACGACGTTGCAATTCTTGTATAAAATAATAATAAGAATAATGATAAAAGCGGTTTAATGCTAAATTTGCATATAAGTTCTTAATTGTTTTAAATAAGCCAAATATAACAGTTGAGCGACCGTGCTAGAACCACGGAATTCGGGAATGCCTAACACCTTCTCCCGAGTTAACAAAATTCCTTATCCGGATTTCTGATTCGCAGACTGTAATATGGAGTCATTCTTTTCCTCGATTCGGGATTAAATTGGTGACTTGGGACACCCTAAATCTCCCAAGTGGCGACTCTGAAATAAATAAATAAATCTCGTTTCGATTGTCCTTTAATTGGAAAAAACTTCTTCACCCTCGCGGGTGCCGGAAAAAGGAGGTGTGACAACAACTCCTTATTTTTCTTTCCTTTTTTCTTCTTTCTTACTCATCTTTTTTTTTCAAAATCAAGGAAGATTCCAAGTGATAATATATATATATATATATATATTAAGCAACTTCCACATCACAATTTTTTTAACCTTCACCCCCAAAACTTTGACTTTTAGCCTATGTTTACGCTTTCAAAGTACTTAGGGAGGTAGGGTGCCAAAAGCTAGATCAATAAAGAATAAATGGTTAAATCTTGTAACATGGTCGCCAAAGAAAAAGTTTAAAAGCTCAAAAGGGGCTGACTAGGAAAAATATGCAAGGGTAGAAAATATAAGGCACAAACGGTCCAAAGGAAGGTCTAACATCATTTTTAAACCTAGTTAGTCTAGGATTTCGCCTTGAAGCACATTCCGAGCAAATTCTAGACTACACATAATGCAAAAAAACTCATAACAAATCTCACCACATATGGCACATGCAACTCGAGTGACATATAAATCCAAAATCCAATTAAAATCATTGAACCCAAAGAAAATCACATATAGCCTGAAAATGCTATTTAATGAATCAAAAAGCCAAAAATAGAACCTAAAAGTCACAACAAGGATTGTCACTTCAATCATTTTTCATTTTAAAAGTCAAGACTTCATATGCCAAAGTGTAAATCATGTTGGTATCAAACAAGCCACATGTTGGTTTATGGACAAAAAATATCACACTCAATAACCAATTTATTCACTACTAGCTACTAAACTAGAAAAAAATATTTACCTAAAAAAAATTGAAAAAAATAGACAAGAGTAATCCTTTAAGAAAGTTCTCACACCATCCATCATAGGGAAAAGTCACCCGGTTCGACACAAATTATTTTTTTGGAAAAGAATCGCGGCATAAAGAAAATCCAAGAATTTTAATTAATACTACTACAAGTAAGTAAAGTAGCAAAACAAGAAAAAAACTAATACTAACAAGCTAGAATTAAACTTCAAATTATCACTAATAAACTATAAATGTTAACCAATATACACAAGTTCACAAAAAAAATAGTCATGCTCCAACTACATCATCACATGTAAATGAGCCACCCCCAACCGAAAGTGTTGCACTATCCTCAATACAACTAAACAAAACAAGATAAAATGAAGGAGGTGCTCCCCGAAACTGCATCACTCGGAGCTGGAGGTGGAAGGAAAGTTGAGCTCCAAGTCCTCCTCCTCATCCTCTGATTCAGGCGAACCACAGAATGAACTCAGCTTTTGCATCATTCTGGATAGGAATTTGCTTTTATTTTTCTCGTGCTTCTTGAACTTCAATTGTTGTCTCTCAATCTTTCCTTGTCTTCGGCTCATGTCTTCCAACTTGTTTTTTACTTTCTTTATCCGGAACTACATCATCCAGAGATGTTTCTTACCAGATTTAGTAGAAGTTCCCTCCCCAGATGGACTAGATGGAAGGCCAACTACAATTTGGCGAATGTGCGTATTGACGCCATAGATTTGACTGGAGATGTGGCGCATAGTGGGAGGTCCATAAAGAAGTGGAGCAATGGGGTTATGTAGCCCTAATGCAGCTATGGAATAACCATCTTGCCCAGTGGCAGCCTCAGTAAACTGCCCAAATGAAGGAGATGATACATCAATCCTTCTCTTCTTCTTCTTGCCAGTTGGCCCTTTTTTGAGCAATGGATAAATTGACATGTCTGGATCCTTCTCAAAATCATTCGGTCCCTTTCGCACCCCACCATCATAACATAACTGGGTGATCAACAAGGGAAGTATAGACTCTTAGACCTCTCGTTACATGCTTCCTTAATCTCACTCACAATATGTTGGCCCACGTTCACTGGCAAGTCATTCATAATAGCAGCAACCATCAATGCCTTCTTAGGTGTCACCTCAAACTCATGTTTAGACGGCAGGATTTTGGCACAAATAATGGATAGCTAAGTCTAAGTTTTGGCCGTGAATTCAGAAGAATCTACCCCTTTGTGCAATTTTTTCCAAGTCGATATTACCCCATCATGAAGCTTTTCCACCATCCAATGGTTTCCTCTCTCCTTTGCTCTGGCTCTGTATATCTCATTGTCAGCATTTGGGAGAATGTAGTGTGCATTTATTACATCGGGATCAAAGCTGATCTGTTTGCCCCTAACAAAGATAAATATTTCCCCTTGGAAATCTGTCTTCAAGGCATTGGCATAGAACTCATGAACTACTGCGTAGTTCGCTTTAATTGGTTCAGGAGCAAAGCACATCCATCCACTATCAGTCAATCTTCGGAAAAAATCTAACATCTTAGCCTCAAGTTTGTCCCAACGGATGCCCCTTTCTTTCACATGAGTTTGTCATAGTTTCTTTCTCATTCAACAGCTGTGAATCTGGCATGATCAAAATATTCCTCTTCCACAGCTTCGGGAGCAGGCTCTTGTGCAATTTTAACATTCTCCGAGGCCATTTTATGCTCAAAGTACCTACAAAAGGAGACCACATGTCAAATGCTTGTATGTGTACATATAATACACTATATTATGTTGTATTTAGGCTAAGGAAAAAGATCAGAAAGCATCAGGATTTTTTTTGCAAAGCTACTATTTTACTGCCTGAAGATGAAGCTATGCGATCGCGGAAATCCTTACGTGATCGCGAAGTGCATTTATTTTTTTCTTAGCTTCAAAGAATGGCAATCGCGACGCGATCGCGAAGGACAATTTTGGTCTTCAGCAAAAATAGACCTACGGGATCACAGAATGGGTCATCGCGATCTCCAGGGTCTTCTTCCTCGCCCAGTAACATTTCTTTTGGGCATTTCAGCAAACATGTTGAGGGCATTCATTTTTCTTAGCATTTTCACAGCATTAAAGCTATGGATCTTGCCCAGATATTTCACATAACAGAAACCACTCAATTTCCCAACCAATTCTCACCCAACAAACAAACATGTAAATCACACAAGATTTCTAATTTAGAAATTTATCTCAAGCCCTAAAAACTCAAGAATTTCTGCCATTTTTTTTAGCAAATGAGCAGAAGAAACAAAAGAATCTCAGAGATAAGAGATAAATTCATATACTATGAGAGTGATGGGTGAAAATTTTGCTATGGAATTGAAGAATGGAGAGTTAGGGATGATTTCAGCGATTAGAGGAGTAGGGAGAGCCGTTTTGCAGAAATGGCTTTGTTCTGGAATTCCAGTGTTTTAATTAGTTAAGCACTTACCTGAGTTATGCGATCGCCGACGTCGATACGTGTTCGCGAAGAACAAAAGTTCTCAACAACCGCAACCGCGTCTGTTTTTGTACGATCGCAAAGAGGTATGACTGTATGACACACTTTGTTCTACGCGAACGCGAACTTTCTTGTGCAATCGCGAAACTCTGCAGTTTTTCTTCAGCTACTGGTTTGGATTGCATGGACCATGCAACATGCTCAAAAAAACTCCAAAAAATATGAAACTTGGCAGATTAGTCAAAAGCAATATGCTAAGCTATTCTAAAAAAAAGAAAAATTCAAAAACGACTAAAAATTTAGAAAAACAATGGGTTGCCTCTCACCAAACGCCACATTTATCGTCGTGGTACGACGCGAATCAACTTTACCACTTTTCTCGCCACTTTGACGATATGAATTAGACACCTAACTTGGAATCAAGCTTGTGACCACGAACAATGAGGGATGATAAGTAGATGATCAAGTCAATCAGTAATTCTTCATTTTGCACTTTTTGGTTTTCATGTGAGGAATGTCATTTTGCCTCATTGTACCTTCAAACTGTAAAATATATGGCCTTTGTCCTTCCTCCTCGCAGTGCCTTATTGACTAGTGTAGTTTAATTCCCATATCACCACACCATTCCAACGTTGAGAAATGTTTGGAATGTGACATCAAACCTCCAAATTGTAATTCTTTCCCGATTTTGACATCCTCTTAGTCCCAGGATTAGTGCCATTTTCAACAATATTTTCACTTACATCGGTTGACTCTAATTCCATATTTTTCTTGGCATCACTAACAAGCATGGAGTCGGTTGGCGGATGTTCAATTTTTGATTTCTCAAAATAAAGCTCACTTTTCTCCTCAAAGTTGGACTCCTCTTGACCTCTTTCCACACTCTTAAGTTGGTGGGCTTAGGAGCATCAACCAACATTCTTATTTGATCTTCCAATATGCGGATATTTTCATCATTTTAAGTCAAAACTTGTTTCAAGTCCTCAAGTGCAAAGTTGTGCTTCTCCTCATTTTCAAGAATGGCCTCCAACATAAGCATCATTCTCTCATTTTGAGCATTTAAGAGTTCTTTTTGATTTGGATCAAGTGCCAAAGAAGGATTTTCGGCTTCAACCTCCAAGGAAGGTTCTTGGCTATCATTCACTTTTGAGGCTTTTTGGACCTCTAAAGCTTCAAACATTTCTCCCATTTGTGAATGCAACCTTTCAAGCGCTAAATCAAATTTGGAGACTATTTTCCAAAAGCTACTCCAAGGCATTCTGCTCTTTGTTTCCTCCTTCATGCAGACATTCTAACACGAGCTTGAGCTCTCCATTTTGACCATGCTCAATTTCTTCCACTTCCATATCACTATAATTTTCATCACAAAAAATAGAATCATCATAGCGGGAGATGGGGGAATGGAAGGACACATAAGCACAATTATCCTAATGACCATTTTGAACACCACACTTATCACATATACTCCACTTATTGGTTTGAGACTGTGCGCACAATCCGCTCCCGGGAGAATTTAAATAATTTTGTCACGAGAGTGGTCCTCCACAATACGGACAAGGGTCATCAAAGTATGAAGAACTACCATCCGACCAATTTTCATTACATGATGCCATTTTTCAAAACTAAGAAAATAAACAAGAAATTAATTATACAAATATTTACAAGTTTGGACCAAAGCACTTACGCTTACTTCTCAAACAACCTAAATACACCAAATTATTTTCCGGTAACTGCGCCAATTTTGATGACGTCCAAATCCACTACTAACAAGTAAATGGACATGGCCGCATGCAATATAATTTGCCCAACTATGAATCGGGGTCGAATCCTACAGAGAATAATATGTAGGCGATTAGACGTGTAAGAGAATTATCACTTATTATACTAAGCCAAACACTTAAGGGGTCGTTTGGTAGGTTGCATAAGAATAATGTTGAATAAGGTGTATTAGTAATGCTGGTATTAGTTATGCTGGTATTAGTTATGCTGACATATTTCTTATCCATTGTTTGGTTTGATGTATTAAAGTATTGCACAATTTCTAAAAGAATTGTTTGTTTACAAAAATACCATCAAAACTAGTCCACACTCTAACTTTTTAAAAGAAACATATGTTGAGAAATGTTTTTATATGAAAAAGTTTTTAAAAAAATTATTTTATTTGTCTACCTATATTGTAAAATAAAATTAAATATTTATTTATAAAAAAGGAAATATGCTAAGTATTTATTTATTTACTAGGGATATAATTTTATTTCTCACTATTTGGATTATTTTGAACTTGCATTAATATACTAACTAGTATATTTTAACCAAACATGAATTTTGAAGGACAATTTTGTCTTTAATTAAGCTAATGCATGCATTAAAACCCATTGCATTGCTAATACCACTGTTTTCTATGTATTAATTATGCATAGGATAATACCAAATATAATGTATAACTAATGCATGCATAACTAATGCATATGTTCAAAATGTTTACCAAACAATGTATTATTAATACACAAAACCAATACATGCATTAGCTTATCTAATGCATCCTGCCCCAGTTTGCACTAGGAAGTGTAAGCACGTGATTTTTGCTTCACGGACAATCGCTCCAAAAGAAAATAAAAATAGTGGCAAAAGGCTTCGCTGTACAATTTTTCGGTCTTTCCGTGACATGTTTTGTTAGTCGTTTGTGAGTCTGTCCATTTTGCATCTAGTCATTATCAAACAAAAATACAAAATATATGTGGCGTTAAAAGAAAATTCAAAAATATAAATATATGAGCATCGTCCGTTTTAGGTTGTGATTTAACTTACTTGGTATGATAATTATGTTGAAATGCCATATTGTTATTTGTTTTAATTTCATTTGTTTTATTAGTTATTTTTATTTTTTATTTTTCTTTAAATGGGAAAACAAAAGAAAGTTGAAATCAATTTGGGCCAAAAAAAAAATAAGACAAAAACAAGCCCAGACCAACGATCTGACCCGGTCCAGACCAGGCCTGCCCAGGCACCTCCTGAAACGACGTCGTTTCAGGCAAATCAATCTGAGCCGTCCGTCCCAGCCGATCCAACGGTTCAGGACCTCTTTCAGCGACCCATGTTCAAACCCGACCCAAATAACCAGCCTGACCCAACCCCTCACTTAAACCAAACGACCCCGTTTAACTGCCAAACGATCCCGTCTCATTTCTCAGCATCAGATCCAAGCCGTTGAGATCATCTGATCTAACGGCTCAGATCCAATCCCATAGACCATATATAAACCTTCCCTTATACCCACGCCCCCTATACCAACACCCCACCCCTTCGTCCCCAAGTCGAACCCGGACCTCCCATTAGAAACCCTAGCCGCCCTCGTCTCCCTCGCCATTAAAGCCGGCGGCACGAACGCCGGTGACCACCTCCTGAACACCCTAAGACCCCCTCACTCTCCTGAACAGGGATCTGTTACCCTCTTGCCTCGAATCACCTTCCCTCGTCTCGAATCTTCGTTTGAAGATTTGAGTCGAACCCGGACCTATGCCAAACCACCCCATCTTCATACCAGACATTCCCCTGACCTTCCTCGTGACCAAACCAAGCTTGGTTTGGTCCGAATCTACCCACAACTCCTAAAAATCCAGATCTGGAAATCCAGAACTTGAAACACATGCACCTGGGGAACCCGGCCAGTTTTGACATGGGTTTGAGGTCTAATAGACCTTAATCAAGGTGTTCTCATGTGAGAACACCCTGATTAAAGTTTGTTCGGCCTCAGAAGTTTGAAGTTGAATCAGATTTGGGTCTGTTTGATTTAAACATTTTGGTAAGTTTTCCTTTCTTTTGTTTTATTTCTAAATAAGTTGTCAGCATATCTCTTTGTGTTTGGTTGTTATTTTGTTATTTTTTGGATTTCTTTCATCTCTGTAAAGACCTTTTATTTGGTCAATTGTTTTCTGTGTAGGATTTGAATGTATTCTGTGATGTACATGTTCGATTAGATTAGTCGTCAAATGAATAAACTTATATAGGTTCCCAGTAATTGAACACAAAATTGTCTGATGCCCTTTAGGTCCCTGAACATATTGTTTATGTGAGCGACTGATTATTACCTGCTATAATTAGTATAGTCGACTCGATAAATGTCGTTGATTAGTTTCTATAACTAATGAATCAAACGAGCTAATAATGTCGCATGACTAACTGATACTTTGCCACTAATTGAAGGCCCCAGCATTGTTTGAAATAGTTGGTTTGCATTGAAAAATGACTGAAAGGTTCAGTCTAGGCAGTCCTGAATTTGAACTTTCATCAGTTCAAAAATGCCCTGATGCTGCAAAGGGTCAAGACAGTGATAACCAGGGTTTAACAGGGGTAGTCTGGGGTTTGAAAAGGACAAAAAATGATTAGTTTAAATGAGCTGACAAGTAGGGTACTAATTTAGGATTAAACTAATACCAATGGGGAGCAAGACATAAGAGTATGGGGCTTAAAATGAATAAATAAAACGAGCCCATAACTCTTGATTAAACAAAGACCAGGCGTGGGGAACAAAGGGGCTGACACCAAAGATGCTTAGGCATGGGCTTAAAGGGTATGGGCATTCTGCCAATTGGCAGGGCAGGCAACTCAGCTGTACTGGTTCATTTGGCCTATAAATAGGCCATTTGATAACTTAAACAGGGGTAGAGATTTTAGTCTGGAGAAAAGAGAAAAACAAAGTGAAAATTTTCAGAATACTTTGACTAAAACATTGCCCAAAACTGCACAAGGAACTAAGTTGGTTGAGCTGTTCTGGCCAAGTCAGTTATTCTAACTAGGGTCATCACTGTTCCGTTAAGAGAAGGCTGTGTGTTTTCTGCTGTGATTGTTACTATACTGAGTTTTTCTGTGAGCTGTGGATTGAGTTTTAGCCTTCTTGATTGTTGGAGCTGTACTGAGTACTTGCTGAGTTTTGTGATTATTGGGTCTTCTGTTGCTGTTACATTTGGTATCTTGGGTTTTCGGTTGGTTCATTGCTCTTTTTCTGGGATTTGTCTGTCTGATGCTCAAGCACCTGTGGGCTACATAGTTGTTGTTGGTTGTGTTGCTGCGTTGTTGCTATCTGTTGTTGCTGTTGATTACTTGCTGCTGATACTCTCTCTCTTCCTCTTCTTATTGTGCAAATATCCAGGTACACGACTAATACTGTCAATGTAACTTGAAGTTGAGTATGAATGCAAAAGAGAAGAATTGAAGATTGTTTACTTTAAGCATAGGCTGTTGTATTGAATATCATGTAATGCATGATAGTTTACATTTTGTTTGGATACTGAAGGCAACTTGCACGCATAGTAAATATCAATGTATGGGGATTGAATGTTAGTTGTATATGTAGGCTGTTAGATGAATATTCCTAATGCAGTAGGTTGTATCCCAGACTTAGGTTTAAATTGTGTAACATACTCTTTAATGTAGGCCAGACATGTAAACTATCCACTACTAGTATAGTTCTTTCCCTTTTTGCTAGTTTGTCACATATAAATTGATAAAGAACAAAGAATCAGTTCCAGGCCTCCACCCCAGGAAGGCCGAGCCCAAATCGAAAGTCAGCTAGGCCTGTATCGGAAAAACAGGGCCCAAGTCGGGCCATCTCGCATGAGCTGGGTTTGGGCCCATAATTTGCGACTAGTTGGCCATAAATGCAGTCACATTTTATTATTCTGTAGTAGCACTTTAAATACGGTTTTATAATCAACTAAGGCTATTTACTGCTTTCAATTGATAGAGACAAACACGACGAGAAACATAGTTGCTATAGGATATCCCTTAAAAATAACAACGAGATGAGCCTCGATAAAAATAAACAAAACGCAGATACGGGGCCCTTGTTAAATGCATATTAGCGAAGCATTTAGTTTCCAGGACGGGTTGTTTAGCAAATCTCACAACCTCCCTAAAAATAACAATACGTTAGACTCTTAGGACGCGCCTTAATAAATCTTACCTTCGTAAACTCGGGTGCACATTGATGTGACCCAAATCCAAATCTCAACGGAATCGAAAATGTGTTTCTAATCACGGGTACATTGATTGTGACGTGGTTCGAGATGCGTGTCCATGACGTTGCAAATCCATTTTAAAATAAGGATGAGATGAGCCTCGCCGAATAAAAATACAAATTGCGGGGCCCTCAGTAAATATTTGTTTAAAATTACTTAGACTTCAGGAGGGCCGTTTAGCGAATTTCGCGGCCTTCCCAAAATAATAACACGATAGTCTCTTGAGGCGCGTCTTAATAATTTATTTTTCTTAATTAGGGTGCACATTTATGTGACCCAAATCCAAATCTCAACCGAGTCGAGATATGTCAATAACCACGGGTGCATTGATGTAACGGGGTTCGAGGCATGTTTTCACGACGTTGCAAGTCCTATAAAATAACAGTGAATGATAAAAGCGGTTAAAAATTAAATTTTGCACGTAAGTTCACACTTGTATAAAATCAGATAATCAAGCCAAATATAACAGTTGAGCGACCGTGCTAGAACCACGGAACTCGGGAACGCCTAACACCTTCTCCCGGGTTAACAGAATTCCTTATCCGGATTTCTGGTACGCAGACTGTAATATAGAGTCATTCTTTTCCTCGATGCGGGATTAAAATTGGTGACTTGGGACACCCTAAATCTCCCAAGTGGCGACTCTGAAATAATTAAACGAATCCCGTTTCGATTGTCCTTTAATTGGAAAAAACTCCCCTGCGCCCTCGGGCGCGGCAAAAGGAGGTGTGACAGCTCTGGCGACTCTGCTGGGGACCTGTAACCCAGAACCACTGGTTCAGGGTTAAGAATTCGAGCTTGAAATAATTGTTATTATTTGGCTTTATTTATTATCTGGTTTTCTTTTTACGTGTTTGATCCTAATGTACTAAATGCTGCTTTTACTGCTTTGATATTATTTGGACTGTATATATAAACTGTGCCGAAACCCTTCTCTTCTCTCTTGAGGAGCGCACGCTGGTCGTGGCTTCTTTCTGTTAGTGTCATATGCCAAAATAGAACGAGGATTCGGAGGAGTTGCAAAATCGGATGGCCTTTTGGTTACCGGTACACAACTCCCATCCTCGGCTCGAGTTGTCCGCTCGGGTAAGCCAGGTCTAGAACAAACACCTAGGCTTTACAGCTTAGCATAACATAGCTTCATGCCGGATCCCTAGTAGGAACGCTTATTTGCATCATGTGCATTTGACTTAGGGGACTCAGCACAGGGGCTGGGTCCGTCTAGGACAGGCAACCTGAGAATAAAGGCCATCCTGCTACATCCTGTTTGTTTTATGCATTTACTTGTTTCAAGGCTTGCATGCTGACCGGTTTCTGAATATCGGGAATGTTTGGAAAGGGAAGAGGAATAACGGTTAAGGGGTTACTTATTTATTCTTGAAAAGTCACAAAAATGGTCAAAGCTCTGCCAAAATTTTGAAAAAAGAAAAAAATTGTGCGTCTTATTAATTTGTTTTAAAAGAAAAAAAAGAGTCTTTGATTCATTTTTAAGAGAAAAATAGGGTGTCCCCAAAATTCGATTTATGCCCGAACTACGTCAGTTTGATTCTCGCATGGTGCGGGATACGTAGGCAACCCCCATCGGGCTCAACTTGTTCTTTCAAAATAGAGGTACAAACCAAATAACGAAAGTTTTAAGGTAACATCGTACTTTTCAGAAACAACCAAAATTTCGTTTTTCTAGAAAATAGTGTGTCGATTTGTGTATTTGAGTCTAATGAGTCTGGATCTTCGCTTAATCACCCCAATAAACATGCAGAATGAGCATGAGTCCAAGTTTGCCGATGACAGTTAGAAGCAAAATCCCCCTGGAAGTGCGATTATGGTGGGAGGATTTGGAAAGGCCAGAGCAAGACAAGGTCAAACTGCACCTGGGGGGTTTGGTTGATTTGTTGAAAGTCAGGCCTCGGTGCGACATCATAAAGGCTTTGGTTACATTCTGGGATCCGGCCCACAACGTGTTCCGTTTCTCAGATTTTGAACTCACCCCAACCTTAGAGGAAATGGCGGGTTACATGGACGTCACTGAAGGTTTGAGACACAAATACCTGATCGCTCCAAGGGCTGTGAATTCACACAAATTCATGGATCTGTTGAAGATAAGCAAAGGAGTCCCATACGCTGAACTGGATAGAGGTTTTTCTACCCCACAATTCATATACCAGAGGTACGAGAGCATAGGAGGATTCAATGATCCAGAAAGCGGTGTTTGCAGCAGGGGAAATCTAGTAAAATGGAATGAGCATAGGCGGTTCGCTTTTATGGTGGCATTTTTGGGCCTTGTGGTGTTTCCCCGAAAAGATAGAAATATCGACCTAAAGGTGGCTGGAATCGTCAAAATCCTGATTACCAACGATAAAAGCATCCTTGCTCCCATGATAATGTCAGAAATATACCGAGCCCTCACGGCTTGTAAGGCTGGAGCAGACTTCTTCGAAGGGTGCAACTTGTTGTTACAGATGTGGATGATCGAGCACTTGTGTCACCACCCTCAGTATATGCGCTACATGTCTACAAATGGGGGCTGCATCGAGGGTTATAGCCTAAGGGTTTCAGGTTTCCGATCACCGGGAGGGTTTGAAGAATGGATATCCTATCTCCGGATCATCACCGCAAACCAAATAAACTGGACTTTGGGTTGGCTTTCTGTGGAAGAAATCATATACATGCCCGCCACTGGTCCTCACTTCCTCTTGATGGGACTCAGGGGTATTCAACCTTATGCCCCTTACAGGGTAATGAGGCAGTTGGGAAGATGCCAAGTACTACACCCGGACGAAGATCTCAGCACTTATGCAGTCGAGGTCAGCAGTGACGGCCAATTTCCTGAAAAGACAGTTCGTTGCATATGGAGTGAATGCCAGTACTTAACGGCGAATACCCGAGTAAATGATTTGTCTAGGGGTGAAGTCTCGCCGGCCTATATCACTTGGCAGAACAAGAAGAACATCGTAAAACGGCCAACCAAACGGCCTCACCTCCGAAATTTTGTTGAGTCATCGCAAGAACAATGGGACTGGCTCGCAAAAGAGGAAGGTTACCTGGTTGAAATTAGGAAGCTGAAGCGACAAATGGAAAGGATGGTATTCGAAAACAACATACAAGTCGCCCAAGAGCAGGCTGGAAAAGACAAGTTAGCCCAAGAAAACCAAACCCTGAGGGCCCGGCTTCGCCAAGCCAGTAAGAATAACATCGACCGACAGAGGCGTTGCTCCGACGAAAGATTGATGGCCAGTTTGAGAAATCAGGTCATCCAGAGCCAGGTAGAATTAGACCTATCAGAGGCTTGCATAGCAAGGATGAGGGCCAAATGGGCAGAAGGTACAATGGCCCGGAGAAAGCGCCTACAGCAAGTCATGAGGAATTGTGAACTGAGCGTCAAAGCAGCAAAGGAAACAAATTCCGCTTTGCAAGAGCGGATCTTCAAGCAAACACAAGATGCCCAGGCCGACCGGAGACGCTATTACAATGCAATGACAAGGATGGAAAGGCAAATGGATATATTCCAGGATCAGCTCGCCGCCAATGCACAAACGCTAGGGTTAAAGAACCGACAGATAAGGCAATTGTTCGCAGAAAGGGACAACATTCGGGCAAGAATTGACGAAGTCGGGCATTACATCTACCTAAAATGTTTGGCATGCGAGCAAACACCTCGGGAAAACCTCATTGCTTCCATCATGGGCTGCGTCCATCGGATTATGAACGAGTTGAAGGGCTTGCAAAGAGACCTTACACCTAGGGCCGCGAAAGGGCCGAAAGATGCCTCGTGGGTCCCTAAGTTGGAAAATTAGTTGTTGATCGAGTCCTGGTTGTTTTGTTTGTTGTTTCCCCAATGTTGTTTTCTTTTCCTCAAACCAAGTTTAAAACCCTGGAGTCTGTACTATTGCTATTTTGTTTGAAGTAATGTGTAATAGCAAATTTTGATAATGAAATTAAGTGACTCCGGAAGAATTTCTATGTGTCTTTGCTTTGAGGCAGAACTACGCCTGGTCTGATTCACGCGGGGACGTGATACGTAGGCAATCCCCATAAGATTCGACCGCTTTTAATAAATAAAGAAAAAATGTAAATAAAATAAAACGCGGGGTTTCGCAAAATACTTTAAAAAGAAACGAATGAACAAACCGGGATGACGCATGTGGTTTGAAGCAAAGCATGTAGAAACGGTTAACTGCCTAGGGGCATTGCATCCTGTATGTGTTATGATCAAATCTGTTAAGCTCTAACACTAACAAAGTTTGTTGTTGTCTGATACCAGACAGTTAGTTGTTAAAGAATTCTGGCAACACATTCATACCAAACAAGATCCAAAGGACCGGTAGCAACAAGCATGACTACTTCTGAGAATAGTAATGAGGAAGAAAGGCCGATGAGCCAGTTGCTAAAAGAGGCAATGGAAAAGATTGAAAGGATGGGACTAGAGATGCATGCAATGCAGCTAGCCCTGGCCAAAACGCAAAAGAGCCCTGAGACACTGGGACACGTGCCGGAGTACCCTCACTCTGGCCCTTCCACAAGCCGCCCAAATCCCCTCTATCATCAAGAAAGAAGCCCTCATGATTCCCAAGCTCCACCACCCCATCAACCTCTCCCAACACCCAATATTCCCATTTTTGTGGGACCTGCATCAGCCCCTTTGCAGCGAACGACCAGTGAGCCATTGTTTCAGGCTCATGATACACAATACTATCCCCCTGAGCCTACATTCCATGCACCCGAACCACAGGCTTACAATCCCCATTTGGAAGTACCGGCAGAGGTTGAGAAGCCGGTTAAGGCCCCTGAACAGGATGAAGTATTGAGAAAGTTCAAAAGCCTGGAGCAATCCTTCAGGAACTTACACGGGCTGGGCAACCAAGTCAGTGTGGCATACAAAGATCTATGCCCTTTCCCAGATGTCCAACTCCCGGCAGGGTTCAAGATGCCCAAGTTTGATTTATATGAAGGGCACGGTGATCCCATGGCACATTTGCGGGGATTCTGTAGCAAAATGAGAGGGGAAGGAGGCAAGGATGAGCTTTTGATAGCTTATTTCGGCCAAAGTCTGAGCGGATCTGCACTGGAATGGTATACCAGGCAGGATTTCAGCAGGTGGTACACGTGGGATGATCTGGCACAGGCTTTTGCAGGTCATTTCCAGTACAATCTAGAGATAGTCCCTGACCGTCTCACGTTATTGAGAACTGGGAAGAAACCCGGGGAAAGTTTTCGCGAGTTCGGATTCCGCTGGAGAGAACAAGCAGCTAGAGTCGATCCTCCCATGAGAGAGGGAGAAATGGTAGACTACTTTTTGCAGACATTGGATCCAACCTACTTTGGTCACTTGGTGACAACGGTGGGAAAATCTTTCAACGAGGTGGTCAAAATAGGGGTCATGATAGAAGAAGGTTTGAGGTCGGACAAGATCTTAAACTATTCGGCACTTAAGGCCACAACCCAGGCTATTTAAAGTGGCACGGGAGGTGCGCTAAGAAGAAAGAAAGAAGAGGTTGCCACGATCGAGGCAGGCAGTTGGTCCAGGGTTGGCAGGCCGCACTACAACCAACCCAGGCCTCACAGGTCAAACTACCATACAACCCACCACAAAATTTCTATCCACCTCGAGAACCACATTGTTCCGTACACCAAGCCCAGGTATACACTCAGCCTCTGGTTTGCCCACAATGGCGCGCACCGGCTCCCTAGAACATATATGCACCACCACAAAACACTTACCCTCCACCAAGGGCATATAGAAATCCTTCAGGGGCAGGTTTCCGGGGAAATCCAGATGCCAGAAATGACAGGTTGCGGAAGCAAAGAACCTTCACCGAACTGGGAGAAACCTACACCGCTGTGTTCCACAAGCTGCGGCAATTAGGTTTGGTTAGTCCTGTCCATACTCGGGAACCAAATCCCCCGCCTCAGAATTTGGATCATTCAATCAGTTGTGAATACTGTTCAGGGATGCTCGGGCACGACACCGAGAAGTGCTGGAAGTTAAGGCATGTCATACAGGATCTTATTGACACCAATAAGATCGAGGTCCAGACGCCGGAGGCTCCTAACATCAACCAAAACCCACTGCCAGCGCACCACGAAACTCACATGATTGAGTTGGTGTGTGAGGGAGGAGAATTAAGAAAACCCTCACAAATAGTGATGATGATCCAAGCTGCCCCAAAAGAAGTCTTAACCAGTGGAGGAACAAATGTACAGTCGCAGGGAGAAGGCGTCAAGCCGGTAGTAATATGGGGGAAGAGCCCGTCCGTCATAGCAAGCAAACCCGAGCCAAGCAAGTTGGTAATACCAGGGATCCTGCCCACACCGGCAGTCATGTTGAAAGGGGTATGTGGAGAACGGGTGACCATAAAGCCGGTGGTCCAACTGCCAATGCTTGACAGCAGGGTTGTGCCCTGGAAATATGAAAAAGCAGTGGTGTCGTACCAAGGAAAACAGGTGGAAGAAGTCAGTTGTGAAGCGCAAGGGCTGACTCGATCAGGTCGATGTTTTGCTCCGGTGGAGTTAAGAAAAACCAACCCAGTGGCAACCAAGAAGCCAGTGTCAGAAGAAGAGGCTGAAGACTTCCTGAGGAAGATGAAAGTGCAAGACTATTCTGTGGTTGAGCAGTTGAGAAAAACACCTGCCCAGATCTCACTATTGTCATTACTCCTCCATTCCGAGGAACATCGTCGGGCCCTGTTAAAGATATTGAACGAGGCCCATGTACCCAGTGAGATTTCTGTAAACCACCTGGAAACCATTGCCAGCAAGATTTTCGAGGTGAACAGGGTAACATTCTCAGATGATGACCTGCCGATGGAAGGTACGGAGCATAACAAAGCTCTATACCTAGCTGTCAAATGTGAAGACTCGGTGGTAACTCGAGTATTGGTGGATAACGGCTCAAGCGCCAATATTTGTCCATTATCCACCCTGGACCAGTTAAAAATTGACCGTGGAAGAATCCAAGAGAATAGCATCTGTGTCCGGGGGTTTGACGGAAACGGAACAGCCACTGTGGGGGATGTCATACTTGAACTGACCATTGGCCCGGTCCTATTTACCATGGAATTCCAGGTGTTGGACACCACGGTATCTTACAACTTGCTGTTAGGACGACCTTGGATTCATGCAGCTAAAGCGGTGCCTTCCACCCTACATCAGACAGTGAAGTTCGAGTGGGAAAGACAAGAGGTCGTGTTGCACGGCGAGGATACAACATGCACCATGGGCGGAACCATCGTGCCTTTCATAGAGACCACTGATGACAAGGGTCCCTGGGTCTACCAGATTCTCGATACAGGGTCGACCAACAAAATTTCTGAAGGAGAAATCATCCCGCACCCTAGGGTGGCTGCCGCAACAGTCATGATGGTATCAGAAATGCTGGGTAATGGATTTGTGCCGGGAAAAGGCCTGGGAGTTGAACTTCAAGGGATAGTCCAACCTGTTTCCCTTCCTAAGAATCTGGAAACCTTCGGGTTGGGGTTCAAACCAACCACAGCAGACAGGAAGGAGGCGCGAAGAATGAAGAAGAGGGTCTGGTTTCTGCCTAAACCAGTGCCACGCCTCTCAAGGTCTTTTGTTAAAGCAAGTGCCAAGGGGTCAGTGATCCCAAAGATTCGAGGACCTTTGATCGGTATAAATGAAAACCTGAATTAGAGTTTTGAGAGGTTGTTCGCGGATGTCAGTATGGTGGAAGCTGGAGAAGGTTCCAGCAGAGCAGAGATAAAATTTGTGGGGCCTGAGGCCAAGACCAACAATTGGACGGTTACTCCTCTTCCTGTCCGAGGGGAGTCTTGGTAGTAGGCTTTGATTAATGTTTTGTTTGTTTATTTGTTTGATCGGATTATTCAAGGGTGTAATCCAAATTTTACTTTCGTTTTGTAAAAGTGTGAACCCTTTTTATCCTGCAAATTTAATAAAGTTCTTTTCTTTTGTCCCATTTTAATTTCTTGTTTTGTTCTTTTTCTTTCTGAACAGTTCTCTTTTTACTGGTCCTAATGACATGGCATGCACAGCGGATCTTCGATCTAGTCTAATAAATCAATCTGAAACCGACTCGATGATGCAAAAGGTCGTTTGTGACGATGAATCTGAATGTGACGAAGGTGAAGCCTTCGAAGAAATAAACAGAGAACTGTGCCAATTTGAAGAGAAACCCAAGCCTAACTTAAATGACACCGAGGCTGTAAATCTAGGAGACGCTGATAACGTCTAAGAGACCAAAATTAGCATCCACATTGAGCCGAATGTCAAAGCAGAATTGATCGAAACTCTCAGGGAATTCAAAGATGTTTTTGCATGGTCATATGATGATATGCCCGGATTGAGCACCAATTTAGTGGTTCACAAACTACCCACTGACCCGGCATACCCTCCGGTCAAGCAAAAACTAAGGAAATTTAAAACAGAAATGAGTGTAAAAATCAAAGAAGAAGTGATCAAGCAGTTGCAATCGAAGGTCATTCGGGTCACTCGATATCCCGAGTGGCTGGCCAATGTGGTACTAGTCCCAAAGAAGGATGGAAAAATCAGGGTGTGCGTCGACTACCGCAACCTCAACAAAGCAAGTCCCAAGGACAATTTCCCGTTACCCAACATTCATATCCTGATCGATAATTGCGCTGGGCGCGAGATCGGATCCTTTGTGGATTGCTATGCGGGTTATCATCAAATCCTAATGGACGAAGAGGATGCTGAGAAGACAGCGTTTATTACGCCATGGGGAACCTACTGCTATCGGGTAATGCCGTTCGGGTTAAAGAACGTCGGGGCAACGTACATGCGAGCAATGACTGCTGTGTTTCATGACATGATACACAAAGAGATTGAGGTGTACGTCGACGACGTGATCATCAAATCTTGGCGTCAGGAGGACTATGTAGCAGACCTAAGGAGATTTTTCCAAAGACTCCGGAGGTATGATATCAAGCTTAACCCGGCCAAATGCGCATTCGGGGTCCCATCAGGAAAGTTGCTGGGATTCAACGTCAGTCGACGGGGGATTGAGTTAGACCCATCCAAAATTGAATCCATCCGAGATTTGCCACCGCCAAGGAACAAAACAGAGGTAATGAGTTTGCTGGGTAGACTCAATTACATCAGCAGGTTCATCGCTCAACTCACAGCGACTTGTGAGCCCATATTTCGGCTGTTGAGAAAGGACGCTGCAGTAGGTTGGACAGCAGAGTGTCAGGAGGCCTTCGACCAAATCAAAGGGTATCTGTCTAATCCACCCGTATTGGTCCCGCCTAAGCCCGGGAAACCCCTAATCCTTTACCTGACGGTCTTGGAAAATTCATTTGGTTGTGTACTGGGGCAACATGACGACACAGGAAGGAAGGAGCAGGCCATCTACTATCTTAGCAAGAAATTCACAGTGCATGAGGTCAAGTACACTCAACTCGAGAAAACATGCTGCGCCCTAACTTGGTTAGCTCAGAAGTTGAAGCACTACCTGTCTTCATATACTACTTATCTCATATCCCGCTTGGACCCATTGAAGTATATCTTTCAGAAACCTATGCCCACGGGGAGGTTGGCAAAATGGCAAATTCTGCTCACAGAGTTTGATATCATCTATGTGACGAGGACGGCCATGAAAGCCCAGGCGCTGGCAGACCATTTGGCAGAGAATCCCGTTGATGAAAAATACGAGCCCTTAAGAACGTATTTTCCTGACGAAGAGGTGATGCATACGAATGAGTTGGAATTACCCGAGGAACCGGGTTGGAAGCTTTTCTTCGATGGAGCTACAAACGCAAAAGGGGTTGGAATAGGAGCAGTACTCATTTCTGAAACAGGACGGCATTATCCTGTTACGGCTCAACTACGCTTCTATTGCACCAACAATATGGCCGAATATGAGGCTTGCATTCTGGGTCTGCGCTTGGCTGCTGACATGGGTGTCCAAGACGTCTTGGTCTTGGGAGACTCGGACCTCTTGGTACATCAAATTCAGGGTGAATGGGAAACACGAGATCTAAAGCTCATACCATACCGACAATGCTTGCATGATCTGAGCAAGAAATTTCGATCGGTAAAGTTCAAACACATCCCGAGAGTTCACAATGAGGTTGCGGATGCCTTAGCCACCTTAGCATCAATGTTGCACCACCCTGACAAAATGTATGTTGATCCTCTACACATCCAGGTCCGTGATCAGCACGCCTACTGCAATGCCGTAGAAGAAGAAGCAGATGGCGAACCCTGGTTTCATGATATCAAGGAATACCTCAGGATGGGGATATATCCAGAACATGCCTCTGGGGACCAAAAAAGAGCCCTTCGGCGTTTGTCGAATGGTTTCTTCCTCAGTGGAGGAGTATTGTACAAAAGAACCCCGGATTTGGGATTGTTGAGATGCATAGATGCCGGGCAGGCAACAACGGTTATGGCGGAAGTACATGCCGGAGTTTGTGGGCCACACATGAGCGGATATATATTGGCAAGAAAGATCCTTCGAACAGGGTGTTATTGGCTAACCATGGAACACGACTGTATCACTTTCGTAAGGAAATGCCATCAGTGCCAGATGCATGGAGATTTGATTCATTCTCCGCCAACAGAGTTACATACGATGTCAGCACCCTGGCCGTTTGTAGCATGGGGCATGGATGTCATTGGGCCCATCGAGCCAGCAGCGTCCAACGGTCATAGGTTCATTCTAGTGACCATTGATTACTTCACCAAATGGGTTGAGGCTAAAACCTTCAAATCAGTAACTAAGAAGGCAGTGGTGGACTTTGTTCACTCCCATATCATCTGTAGATTTGGGATCCCAAAAGTGATCATCACGGATAACGGTGCGAATCTTAATAGCAGCTTGATGAGAGAGGTATGCCAACAATTCAAGATTACACACCGCAATTCCACCCCATATCGTCCTAAGGCAAATGGAGCAGTCAAAGCAGCCAATAAGAATATCAAGAAGATACTGCGAAAAATGGTGGAAGGGTCCAGACAGTGGCACGAGAAATTACCCTTTGCTTTGTTGGGTTACCGCACTACCGTCCGGACTTCCATAGGCACAACTCCTTATTTGTTGGTGTATGGAACTGAGGCCGTGATACCAGCGAGGTCGAAATTCCGTCCCTCCGAATTGTCGCTGAAGCCGGAATTGATGATGATGAATGGATCAAAGCTCGCTTGGAACAGTTGAGCCTGATAGATGAGAAAAGATTGGCAGCAGTGTGCCATGGTCAGCTGTACCAGAAGAGAATGGCAAGAGCGTATAATAAAAAGGTGCGCCCCAGGAAGTTTGAAGTAGGGCAGCAGGTATTGAAGAAGATCCTCCCACATCAGGTCGAGGCAAAAGGCAAATTCGCCCCAAATTGGCAAGGGCCTTATATCGTGACCAGAGTCTTGGCCAATGGTGCTTTGTGTTTGACAGATGTCGAAGGTAGATGTGTCGACATGGCTATCAATTCAGATGCAGTCAAGAGATATTATGCGTAATTTCTTTAAATTATGGCAATTTTGGTTTATTTGTTTGTATTTGGCATTTGTTGAATAATGAGATGACGGAGGCAATTCTTTCTTCTATCCAAACACTTTTAACCCTCGCTTTCCCCTTTGAGCCTTAAGCAAATTCTTTCAATACCCCTCTTTTGGAATCACTAATGGGAAAGATACGAAAAAAAAGAAAGAAAAGAAAAGAAAGGAAAAGAAAAGAAAAAGAAAAGAAAAAGGAAAAGAAAATGAAAAGAAAGAAAAGAAAACTCAAGGAATATAAAACCGTGGGAACTACGTTTGACCTGATTCCTCAAAGAGGATACGTAGGCGCCTCACGGATCGGTCATAGTATGCATCATAGTAAATATAGGATGCATAATGTACATAGTGTGCATAATAGGCACAATGTGCGTAAACGCACATAGCTCAGCATAAGCATAAAAAATAAATTCCCCAAGCAAGAAAACTGGGGCAGAGGTTAGGTTTTAAGTTCCAACAAAGGTTTGATTCCAAAAGTTGTACCACCCTTCAAATTGTTTTCATTTTTATAGCCCTTCTTCAATACCACACCAAAACCAACATCAACATCCAAAAGACCTCCCGATCAATGTTCGAGAGATGCCAAGTCCGGCGAATAAGACCGAGAATAATACGCTGATACCCAGCAAAGAAGAGGATCGCGAGGCTGAGAATGAGTTGATAGTCAAAAGAATCTCCAGAAGAGAGGGTCGTATCTACAACGCCCCGATTCCTCGAAAGAAATAAAATGAGAGAGTCTTATCGGTGAAAACCTTCACAGGCACCGAGAGGCGATGTAAGACGAGGGATATGAAATGAGAGAGTCTTATTGGTGAAAACCTTCACAGGCACAATAAGGTGCCGGGAGATGAGAGAAAAGAGAGAGTCTCATTAGTGAAAACCCCTCGAAGGGCACTATGAGACGACAAGATAGAGCAGCAAAACCTACCACATTCGCAACAAGATGAACATCCATTTATCATCCCCAGCAAGTCAGACCATCGGGCAAATCGATTGATACAAATAGACTGGGTCGGGAATCTATGGTGCACGTCATGATCACGGGGACCAGTCATGTCCTCCAGATAAGTTCTTTTGATTATCTCCTCCCACAAAAATATTGGTTCAGAAAGTTTTTCTCTTTGCCATATCTCTATTTCTTTTCCTAAAATATGTCTTGAAAGGATTTTTCAAAGCTTACTACCAGAAACCGAAGGGGAATTCATCCCAATGCAGGATGATACAAACAGTCTTAAGGGCCGGTCCCAGGCAATGCAGTGATTGTGCCCGGAAATTTTTGGAAGAAGTAAGCTCCAAAAGGGAGTGGTTTCGGGAGTTGGAAGCAGACTCCCACATCATGTGTTTTAAAAGAAAGCATAAAAGGGGATAAATTGAAAACCAGTCCCCAGCAGGCTAGAGACCCCCAACAGGCGACTTTGCCCGCCAACCAATTATGGGGACAAAGAGCAAGAAAAGGGGAAGAGAGAAAAATTGCTCTCCAGAAAGGCACCCTCTACCGCCACGATTAAAACTGACCAAATCCTTTTGTCTGTTGCAGGGGAACAGAGGATTGATGAGGGTAGCAAGATGCAACGCCATGGAAGTCACCAAAAAACCAGGGCAGAAAATTTTCTGCCGATTGTCGAAAATTTTCTCGGAAGAACGGGGAAACAATTTCAATACATTTAAGTTCTAGGTCGCCCACCAGTATAATGCGGGAATACATTTAAGTTCTAGGTCGCCCACCAGTATAATGCGGGAATACTTTTAAGTTCTAGGTCGCCCACCAGTATAATGCGGGAATACATTTAAGTTCTAGGTCGCCCACCAGTATAATGCGGGAATACTTTTAAGTTCTAGGTCGCCCACCAGTATAATGCGGGAATACATTTAAGTTCTAGGTCGCCCACCAGTATAATGCGGGAATACATTTTAAGTTCTAGGTCGCCCACCAGTATAATGCGGGAATACTTTTAAGTTCTAGGTCGCCCACCAGTATAATGCGGGAATACATTTAAGTTCTAGGTCGCCCACCAGTATAATGCGGGAATACTTTTAAGTTCTAGGTCGCCCACCAGTATAATGCGGGAATACATTTAAGTTCTAGGTCGCCCACCAGTATAATGCGGGAATACATTTAAAGTTCTAGGTCGCCCACCAGTATAATGCGGGAATACATTTAAGTTCTAGGTCGCCCACCAGTATAATGTGGGAATACATTTAAGTTCTAGGTCGCCCACCAGTATAATGCGGGAATACATTTTAAGTTCTAGGTCGCCCACCAGTATAATGCGGGAATACATTTAAGTTCTAGGTCGCCCACCAGTATAATGCGGGAATACATTTAAGTTCTAGGTCGCCCACCAGTATAATGCGGGAATACATTTTAAGTTCTAGGTCGCCCACCAGTATAATGCGGGAATACATTTAAGTTCTAGGTCGCCCACCAGTATAATGCGGGAATACATTTAAGTTCTAGGTCGCCCACCAGTATAATGCGGGAATACATTTAAAGTTCTAGGTCGCCCACCAGTATAATGCGGGAATACATTTAAGTTCTAGGTCGCCCACCAGTATAATGCGGGAATACTTTAGCTCTAGAGTTTGGAATCAGTCACCCCACCTGAAGACAGAAGGTTACAACAGAGACCCCCAAACGGGAAACAATGAAATCCCTAGCACCAAGAAGCAGACAACGGCAGAGGCAAGCGCGCAATTCAAAAGGAAAAAGGAACGCGTCTCAAAAGAAGTAGTTTGGGAACGGTGTAGCATGCCCAGTATAACAACTCTGATGAAAAGCCATACCACTGAAGAAACCATTGGAAGATTTAAAGAAGAAAGCCGTATCCCCAGCAAATCAAGCAAAGTGATGAGAACTGACATTCAGAAAAGGTGAAGGACCAGCATCATCTCCAAGTTCACAAAATAAAGGCGTCAGAGGAAAGCGTTAGCCGACAAGAAAGCAAGGCAGCAAGAACAAGTTGAAGATGGATGAGATTTCAGGATCCTCAGTTTAGCTTAGCTTCTTGTTTTCCTTTTAGAGCAATGTAATAGGGAGATCGGTTGAGCAGTAGCATCCTACAGCAGCATACAACAGCGCACAACAACAGCAAACACTGCAGTCACACGGTAGTCCCAGCTACCAAAATTTCCCGAACTACATTGACCTGATTCCTGTTTCAGCCCAGGATATGTAGGAAACCTCTGAAGCAAAGGTTCGGTCAAATCTTTTTCAAAAAATGCTTCACACGGAGTATTCGGACGGGCAAAAATCGCTCGCTTTATCTTTGCGCGAAAACTTTTCGTGTCTTCGTTCAAAGAGGGGCAGCTGTAAGCACGTGATTTTTGCTTCACGGACAATCGCTCCAAAAGAAAATAAAAATAGTGGCAAAAGGCTTCGCTGTACAATTTTTCGGTCTTTCCGTGACATGTTTTGTTAGTCGTTTGTGAGTCTGTCCATTTTGCATCTAGTCATTATCAAACAAAAATACAAAATATATGTGGCGTTAAAAGAAAATTCAAAAATATAAATATATGAGCATCGTCCGTTTTAGGTTGTGATTTAACTTACTTGGTATGATAATTATGTTGAAATGCCATATTGTTATTTGTTTTAATTTCATTTGTTTTATTAGTTATTTTTATTTTTTATTTTTCTTTAAATGGGAAAACAAAAGAAAGTTGAAATCAATTTGGGCCAAAAAAAAAATAAGACAAAAACAAGCCCAGACCAACGATCTGACCCGGTCCAGACCAGGCCTGCCCAGGCACCTCCTGAAACGACGTCGTTTCAGGCAAATCAATCTGAGCCGTCCGTCCCAGCCGATCCAACGGTTCAGGACCTCTTTCAGCGACCCATGTTCAAACCCGACCCAAATAACCAGCCTGACCCAACCCCTCACTTAAACCAAACGACCCCGTTTAACTGCCAAACGATCCCGTCTCATTTCTCAGCATCAGATCCAAGCCGTTGAGATCATCTGATCTAACGGCTCAGATCCAATCCCATAGACCATATATAAACCTTCCCTTATACCCACGCCCCCTATACCAACACCCCACCCCTTCGTCCCCAAGTCGAACCCGGACCTCCCATTAGAAACCCTAGCCGCCCTCGTCTCCCTCGCCATTAAAGCCGGCGGCACGAACGCCGGTGACCACCTCCTGAACACCCTAAGACCCCCTCACTCTCCTGAACAGGGATCTGTTACCCTCTTGCCTCGAATCACCTTCCCTCGTCTCGAATCTTCGTTTGAAGATTTGAGTCGAACCCGGACCTATGCCAAACCACCCCATCTTCATACCAGACATTCCCCTGACCTTCCTCGTGACCAAACCAAGCTTGGTTTGGTCCGAATCTACCCACAACTCCTAAAAATCCAGATCTGGAAATCCAGAACTTGAAACACATGCACCTGGGGAACCCGGCCAGTTTTGACATGGGTTTGAGGTCTAATAGACCTTAATCAAGGTGTTCTCATGTGAGAACACCCTGATTAAAGTTTGTTCGGCCTCAGAAGTTTGAAGTTGAATCAGATTTGGGTCTGTTTGATTTAAACATTTTGGTAAGTTTTCCTTTCTTTTGTTTTATTTCTAAATAAGTTGTCAGCATATCTCTTTGTGTTTGGTTGTTATTTTGTTATTTTTTGGATTTCTTTCATCTCTGTAAAGACCTTTTATTTGGTCAATTGTTTTCTGTGTAGGATTTGAATGTATTCTGTGATGTACATGTTCGATTAGATTAGTCGTCAAATGAATAAACTTATATAGGTTCCCAGTAATTGAACACAAAATTGTCTGATGCCCTTTAGGTCCCTGAACATATTGTTTATGTGAGCGACTGATTATTACCTGCTATAATTAGTATAGTCGACTCGATAAATGTCGTTGATTAGTTTCTATAACTAATGAATCAAACGAGCTAATAATGTCGCATGACTAACTGATACTTTGCCACTAATTGAAGGCCCCAGCATTGTTTGAAATAGTTGGTTTGCATTGAAAAATGACTGAAAGGTTCAGTCTAGGCAGTCCTGAATTTGAACTTTCATCAGTTCAAAAATGCCCTGATGCTGCAAAGGGTCAAGACAGTGATAACCAGGGTTTAACAGGGGTAGTCTGGGGTTTGAAAAGGACAAAAAATGATTAGTTTAAATGAGCTGACAAGTAGGGTACTAATTTAGGATTAAACTAATACCAATGGGGAGCAAGACATAAGAGTATGGGGCTTAAAATGAATAAATAAAACGAGCCCATAACTCTTGATTAAACAAAGACCAGGCGTGGGGAACAAAGGGGCTGACACCAAAGATGCTTAGGCATGGGCTTAAAGGGTATGGGCATTCTGCCAATTGGCAGGGCAGGCAACTCAGCTGTACTGGTTCATTTGGCCTATAAATAGGCCATTTGATAACTTAAACAGGGGTAGAGATTTTAGTCTGGAGAAAAGAGAAAAACAAAGTGAAAATTTTCAGAATACTTTGACTAAAACATTGCCCAAAACTGCACAAGGAACTAAGTTGGTTGAGCTGTTCTGGCCAAGTCAGTTATTCTAACTAGGGTCATCACTGTTCCGTTAAGAGAAGGCTGTGTGTTTTCTGCTGTGATTGTTACTATACTGAGTTTTTCTGTGAGCTGTGGATTGAGTTTTAGCCTTCTTGATTGTTGGAGCTGTACTGAGTACTTGCTGAGTTTTGTGATTATTGGGTCTTCTGTTGCTGTTACATTTGGTATCTTGGGTTTTCGGTTGGTTCATTGCTCTTTTTCTGGGATTTGTCTGTCTGATGCTCAAGCACCTGTGGGCTACATAGTTGTTGTTGGTTGTGTTGCTGCGTTGTTGCTATCTGTTGTTGCTGTTGATTACTTGCTGCTGATACTCTCTCTCTTCCTCTTCTTATTGTGCAAATATCCAGGTACACGACTAATACTGTCAATGTAACTTGAAGTTGAGTATGAATGCAAAAAGAGAAGAATTGAAAATTGTTTACTTTAAGCATAGGCTGTTGTATTGAATATCATGTAATGCATGATAGTTTACATTTTGTTTGGATACTGAAGGCAACTTGCACGCATAGTAAATATCAATGTATGGGGATTGAATGTTAGTTGTATATGTAGGCTGTTAGATGAATATTCCTAATGCAGTAGGTTGTATCCCAGACTTAGGTTTAAATTGTGTAACATACTCTTTAATGTAGGCCAGACATGTAAACTATCCACTACTAGTATAGTTCTTTCCCCTTTTGCTAGTTTGTCACATATAAATTGATAAAGAACAAAGAATCAGTTCCAGGCCTCCACCCCAGGAAGGCCGAGCCCAAATCGAAAGTCAGCTAGGCCTGTATCGGAAAAACAGGGCCCAAGTCGGGCCATCTCGCATGAGCTGGGTTTGGGCCCATAATTTGCGACTAGTTGGCCATAAATGCAGTCACATTTTATTATTCTGTAGTAGCACTTTAAATACGGTTTTATAATCAACTAAGGCTATTTACTGCTTTCAATTGATAGAGACAAACACGACGAGAAACATAGTTGCTATAGGATATCCCTTAAAAATAACAACGAGATGAGCCTCGATAAAAATAAACAAAACGCAGATACGGGGCCCTTGTTAAATGCATATTAGCGAAGCATTTAGTTTCCAGGACGGGTTGTTTAGCAAATCTCACAACCTCCCTAAAAATAACAATACGTTAGACTCTTAGGACGCGCCTTAATAAATCTTACCTTCGTAAACTCGGGTGCACATTGATGTGACCCAAATCCAAATCTCAACGGAATCGAAAATGTGTTTCTAATCACGGGTACATTGATTGTGACGTGGTTCGAGATGCGTGTCCATGACGTTGCAAATCCATTTTAAAATAAGGATGAGATGAGCCTCGCCGAATAAAAATACAAATTGCGGGGCCCTCAGTAAATATTTGTTTAAAATTACTTAGACTTCAGGAGGGCCGTTTAGCGAATTTCGCGGCCTTCCCAAAATAATAACACGATAGTCTCTTGAGGCGCGTCTTAATAATTTATTTTTCTTAATTAGGGTGCACATTTATGTGACCCAAATCCAAATCTCAACCGAGTCGAGATATGTCAATAACCACGGGTGCATTGATGTAACGGGGTTCGAGACATGTTTTCACGACGTTGCAAGTCCTATAAAATAACAGTGAATGATAAAAGCGGTTAAAAATTAAATTTTGCACGTAAGTTCACACTTGTATAAAATCAGATAATCAAGCCAAATATAACAGTTGAGCGACCGTGCTAGAACCACGGAACTCGGGAACGCCTAACACCTTCTCCCGGGTTAATAGAATTCCTTATCCGGATTTCTGGTACGCAGACTGTAATATAGAGTCATTCTTTTCCTCGATGCGGGATTAAAATTGGTGACTTGGGACACCCTAAATCTCCCAAGTGGCGACTCTGAAATAATTAAACGAATCCCGTTTCGATTGTCCTTTAATTGGAAAAAACTCCCCTGCGCCCTCGGGCGCGGCAAAAGGAGGTGTGACAGTTGTATTGAGCTCTAGCACATTGTTCGGTGATTTAATGCCTTGAGTAGTTTTACTTTATGTTTTATGACTTGCACGTGTGGTCGAAATTGAATTTTGGGAAGTTCGGAGTTGATTCCGAAGGCATATACTCTTTTAACTTTAAATGATAAAACATCCTAATAAAAATGTATATTTATCAAACTATCACCACTTTATAGATAAGAACTAAACTTGTTTATTATGCAATAAGACCAAACGTTTCATAAACTTATTATCTCTCTATTTCTTGAATATTTTTTATATAATTGGAAAATAATTTTTTTTAACAATAATCTCCCGCAATTAAAATTTAAATCGCTCACTAATTTTAATAGTACTAATTGTAAATGAAATTTTTGCATGTTTATTCGTAATTTGATATCTAATAGCCTTCTTTTTGTATAATGTTAGCTAAACAAATTGCTTTTATAATCGTAAGAAAAAAGTTTTGAACAAAAGTGTGAATATATTCGTGAATAGTGCAAAAATTGTAATTCATACTCTTTTGTTAAAAGTTAATTTCAAAGTTGTCATCTCGTTACACAATTGTTTGACATATACTTTTATTTTCCAACTCAACAAATAATCACGTGAAAACATATTTTAATTATTGACACGTGAATCTTGTGAAATCCAATATCAGCACGTCATCATAATATTCTTCGTCTCTTCAAGATCTCACGGTATATATATTCTTCGTCTCTTCACCGTATTTTTTCTACCTCCATCATTGCCAGAGGCGGATTTAGGGGCGCAAGGGGTTACTCGAACCCCCTTCGTCGAAAAAATACACTGTATATATAAGGTAAAATTTATTTTTTGCCTCTATATATTAAATTTTGAACCTCCTTAACACAATTCAAAAGTGTAGTTTAATGGTTAAGGGAGTTCAAAATCTACATAAGGTCATGAGTTCAATTCCCACTAGATACAATTTTTTTTTGAACCCCCTTCGTGGAGATCCTGCCTCCGCCACTGGTACTAAACATCATTTCCCCTGCCTTTTCCACCTATACCAATTCCAAGCTAGCATACCAATATGGAAACATCGTCTTCTCCTCTACCACTTTTTTTAGAAAAAGATTAACATTAAAAATGCTACTAAAGCATGTGATCATATATTTTAATAAGATGATGATTGGTCGGTGTTAGATAAGAATTTTTATATGGACACTCGAATTTAAATATGCTAAAGAAACCCCAGTAGCTCATTTTTTGGCTATCTTTATTAACTTTCATACGAATTTATTCAAATAGAATTTGTGAAACAAATTACTGATCAATAAGAAAGACTGATGTTGCAACAACAAAAGAAGTCAAGACCCAATGTTGTAAAGTGGAAGACAAAGTTGACTTAACAAAACCATCTATATTGACTATTGAGTTGGAAAATAGAGGCATTTGTGATGTAATTGGGAAATGATTAGGGTATTTTTGAAGTGAACTTTAAATAGAGGGCACGAATACTAATTTCATAAAGTGTATGGGTAAATTTAGACAAAGAAACAAGTTGGAAAATGAAAGAGTTTGAAGGTATTCCACTCACGGCTTATGTTAGCGCCGTTCAATCAAAACATAATTAAGCCGGCAGACTCGCCCCACAGTTACAACAGAGAGTGAGAGAGCTCATAATTTCCCTCTTTCTTTTTTAAAACCCTTTACTGGCTACGCGCACAAGCAGCCATAACCCAAAGTAGAAGGAAATTCTCTTTTCCTCTGGCAGATCGATAACGTCTGCAGTTTACTCCTGATATTGTCAAGTGCGCGAGGGAACCAACAAGGGAAAACAGCAAAGGAAAATGCCGAGAGAAATTATAACACTGCAAGTTGGACAATGCGGGAACCAGATCGGAATGGAGTTCTGGAAACAGCTGTGCCTCGAACACGGTATCAGTAAAGAAGGCATTCTTGAAGATTTTGCTACTCAGGTTTTGTAACTTCTTCGCTTTTGTCATGTTCAGTTGCGTGTATGCAGTCAGTAAAGTAGTTTAGCGCTTCGTATTAGATTTTTTTGTTTTGGTAATACTTCGGATTAGATTTTGACTTCCGTGTTATGCTTTATTTTTGTACTTATTGAAATGTTTTACCTTGCAAGTTTTTTTTTTTTCCCACTGTTTGGTTGGGTATAAAAAGTCAGTGACGAACATTGTGGTAGGAGGAGCAATATAGGGCATACGATAGTGGTTGGTGAAATTTTTAATTATTAAATGTTGAACAATAGTGTTGGTTGAAGTAAGTGAGGAAAGTAAGCTAAGAGTGTTATGCTGTTAAAGTTCCTTTCTTCTCCTGATTTTACCTGTTAAGGTATATGCTTATCTGAACTGTACTTATTTCATTACCTTTTGGAAGGGAAAAACCTAACTTTAGGTTTCCTGGGTTCATTTTTTTTGGTTTATTTTGAAATTAAAGCCTTCTAGACAATATTGTTTTACAATTGATTTATTGGATTAAATTGGTCTAGTTTTGTGGCGTTGTGTAATTCCTTTACTGCGGAAGGAAATTGAGTGCTTAATGTGGAAAATGAAATGCAAATCATAGGCAAAAAGGGGCTAATATTAAAGTACCGTTTTCATCACAGAGGTAGTTAGATCTATTTTCTTTTTTGTGCTCAGCATAAAATGCAAGTGGTAAGTCAGAAGAGGATTAGTGGTTAGATCATGCAGCAGATAGCAAGGCATTTTGTTTGAGTTATCTCTATGACAGTTAACTTTAGTGACACTGAGATCTAAATGGGAAGCTAAACATCCCTCCGAAGGCCATAGCAAATACACATCACATCGTTTAAGTAACACATCTGTATTACCACATGATCCTTTTTATCCAAATTATTGGTCCTTGTTCAGTTATACACTTATACTACAGCACTACATGGTTTACTTTTGAAATATTACAGGGTTTTGCTTGGAACTTTTTGTGCTGGACTAAGAAATTACTTAGTCCAGAACAAATATGACGTGTTGGTTCTAAGAAATTACTTTGAGGGAGCTTGAAACAGGACCTGTCTGCAACTTATAGATATGATTCTTTCCTTTTCTGATCTGATTTGTGCTACCTAGTGACCATGGATGTTTTTATATGTACATACAACACTGCCATTGAGCCACATGCATGTGAATAACAGAAGGTTCTTATTTCATTTACACACTGCTTGTGTGTGTCTAAGTGCTTGTATTTTCATCTTAAGACCACTCTTTTATACAATGTGAATAACCGGCAGTACTTTATAGTGTTGAATATGTAATGCTGCAGGGAGGTGATAGAAAAGATGTATTTTTCTATCAAGCGGACGACCAACACTACATACCTCGAGCATTATTGATGGATCTAGAGCCCAGAGTGATTAACGGTATACAAAATGGTGAATATAGGAATCTCTACAATCATGAGAATGTATTCATTGCAGATCATGGAGGAGGTGCTGGAAATAATTGGGCAAGCGGATATCATCAGGTCTATTTGTTTTCTTAAATCTTTGTTTCAGTTTGGTAAAGATGAGTACTTTTCTAATCAAACCATGTAGTTATTTATAGAAAAAGATTAATCATGGGTAAGGAACAAACTAATGTCATTGCATACATATAGATATTCTCTGCTATTTTCTTGATTACCCTTTATTAAGATTTCCATCTTCTCAAATATGCTCCATCAATGTTATGTATGCTTTCTCTGTGATGGTCACTGGACTTACACCTTTCAAGAGGTCTGCAAATAATTTTGATTTTCTTTGCTGCCCCTTTCATTTTTATGTCCTTAGAGCTTGGGTTGGTAGTTTCTAACTAATTTGGTAAAATCATTTTTTATCAGGGTAAGCAATATGAGGAGGATCTAATGGACATGATTGATAGGGAAGCAGATGGAAGCGATAGTCTCGAGGGTTTTGTTCTATGCCATTCAATTGCCGGTGGAACTGGCTCAGGTTGACTCCTATTACCAAGTTGGTGCAGATTGTGATATTGTCAGAAAATGAGTGTCTCAGAATTCGGTGTGGATATTCAACTATTATGTTGCTAATCACTGTTTATATGCAGGCATGGGCTCATATATATTGGAAACTCTGAATGATCGCTACAGCAAAAAGCTTGTTCAAACCTACAGCGTTTTTCCTAACCAAAATGAGACAAGTGATGTGGTTGTACAACCTTATAATTCCCTTTTGACACTCAAGCGTCTGACATTGAATGCGGATTGTGTAGTTGTACTTGATAATACCGCACTCAATAGAATTGCTGTGGAACGCCTGCATATTACAACTCCCACTTTTGCTCAAACAAATTCATTAGTCTCTACTGTAATGTCAGCAAGTACAACCACACTACGTTACCCAGGATACATGAATAACGACTTGGTTGGCCTCCTTGCTTCGTTGATACCTACACCAAGATGCCATTTTCTTATGACCGGGTATACTCCACTCACTGTGGAACGTCAAGTAAGATTTCTGCTCTTATCTTGTCAGTTTTTTTTTTTTTTAGTGTTTTAAATATAACTTTATTGGCAATTGCTGATTATTATCTTTTATATAATTTGCTCTTGTAATAGCTCAATTGTTTTTTTTCCTAGAGAGAAGCAAAACTCCAATGTGGACTTAAGTGACCCATATTCATGCTGTCCACTGATCAATTGCACAGACCAGCTTATTTCTTTTTTGCTCCATGGGATGGGAGAAGTGTTGCCTGATTCATGTGCTTCTCATGAAATAAAAAACAGAACTAAAAATATATAATTCTAATTAATGGAGAGCAATTTATCTTGGTGCAACTCATTTTGTGAAGCTTGTCCCAGTTTTCTCTGCTGTACCTTTATAACTGCCCTAGTAACGAGAAAAATAGAATGATCAATTGGCCATCTCAATAAATGGGTGGTTATTTCTTTTTACTCCATCCTCCCACTTTCTATCCACTATCGTCTTTCTTTTTTCCCTTTCTGTTTATTGGTAAAATTGTATCATGTGGCATGTCTATGACCCATTCACTAGTGACAACTGAAGCGCAGTGCTACTAATCATTTTTGCAGGCTAATGTAATTCGGAAGACAACTGTACTTGATGTCATGAGAAGGCTCCTTCAGGTTTGGAAACCTGTCCTTTAGATTGTTCTATTGAAAGTGTTTGCAGATATACTCAAGGACTTTCACTTTGCAGACCAAGAATATCATGGTTTCCTCCTATGCTCGAACAAAGGAAGCCAGTCAGGCTAAATACATATCCATATTAAACATTATTCAGGGAGAAGTTGATCCCACTCAGGTATTCTTGATACTTCTTAACAACTTTTGTGGAGTTATTCCTTTTTTTTTCTATTGCTCCTGCAATAGAAAGTCTGACTGTTTGAAGTGTATTTATCCCAAATTGAGGCATCTGTTTTAAAATATTCAAGTTCTTTCTGAAGTCCATTTGATGGAAATTTCTTTGAATTCAGTGAAAATGGTTCTAGATAGGTTCTGAATTTGAATTTTTGAAAATCAACCACACCGCGTGAGTCATGTTTCTGAAATTTAAATCACAAACCTGTTCTTTTTAGTTTATCATCTAATCCTTTACTTGCACAGTTGCGCTTAAGGAGTTTCGAGATTATTTCTTTTGCAACTTAGACATAGCTTTATCACCTAACCACCCAAGGGGGAATTGTTTTTCCATTTCATGCATTAAACTTATGCATACATATGAATGCACTTCTGACAAAACATATCATTCAGCTGTCTTTGACTCATTTGATGTTTCTGAAATCAGGTCCATGAAAGCCTGCAGAGAATAAGGGAAAGAAAGCTTGTTAATTTTATTGACTGGGGCCCTGCTAGCATTCAGGCATGTGTTTTGGTCATAATGGACATTGAGATTTAATTTTTTTTTATCCTATTGCTGCTGAACTAGTGAACTTTGACTTTGCACTACCTTCCTTGACAGGTTGCTTTATCTAGGAAGTCTCCTTATGTCCAGACGGCTCATAGGGTGAGATTGATTATAAGTCTACTTGTTTAATCTTTTATGCTGAAGGCGTAATCTGATTTGTACTGCTTGGGAACTGCTTAAATGCCTTTCTATGAGATTAAGGAGGCTCAGTAATGTAAAAGTTAAAGCTTGTAGTCCAGTAGTTCGGCTCACCAACAAATAAACTAAATTATGGGACTCATAAATTTAAAGTTTTGATAGCACGAAGTAATGGCTCTTTTCGTTTTTTGAAACTGATACTTGATCGACCGGATGATGTTTCTGAATCTAAAGGGTTTACAAAGTTTATATTTGAACTTTAAAAACGGACCTATAACACAGGTTTTTGAAGTTGCAAACATAACAAATGCTTATAACTTACTCATGTTTGAAAAGCGCATTTTTTTACAATGGGCAATATAAACTCTACGACACTAGCTGACGTGATCACTAAAATGCATCAGTTGAGGCAAGCCAGATTAGTTTGCCTATCTTCGTCTCCACATTTTACTGTAAATCTGCTTTCCTGAAAGTTGTTTGGAGTAAAGCTGTTTCTTTCCCGAAGATATGTAATATTACTGTGTGATTTTCAATGTGTCAGGTTAGTGGTCTCATGCTCGCTAGCCATACTGGCATCCGGCACTTATTCAGCAAGTGTTTGAGCCAGTACGATAAATTGAGAAAGAGACAAGCCTTCCTTGACAACTATAGGAATCATCCAACGTTTGCCGTAAGTTCTTGTTCAACTGTCTTTCAGATATTATCTAACTACGAATAAAAGGTGGCATAGTGTATAGTTTAATTATTGGTCAGTCAGTGCCCATTCCGACCAGAGGATTTAGTTTTAATGTCTAAATCTGCTTGCACACTTGAGAGAGTGAAAAAGAAAACAGAGCAGACATTTGTCATGCTCCATGGTTTCTGCAAAAGTGAAGCTGAATCTGGAGATTTCTCCATTGAAATCTATCTATGTCTATAAGAAACTATGACATTCTTTCTCCTTTCATATTGCTGTCATTATAAAGAGCATCTCTGTTTATAACTGAAGTTCAGAGTCTTAACTAAGATTTAATTGATGAATATGCGAAGCTGATATTCTATAATTAACCAGCTGCATAATAAAATAATATTATTTCTCATTGTAAGAATGTATGGTCTTTAGAAGACAAAAGAGAACACTTGAGTGTGAAATGTCCTTGATGGCGGATACTAACAGACAAGTTATTAGAAAGTGTTCGATTGATGCATTTTTGTTAATTATCATAGGATTACTTTGTCATGAGATACTTCTCTTCTTAAAGAACAAATATAGCTGTATGTGTAATGGAGAAACAAGGAGCTAAATTCAAAAAGTAATATGAGGTTTTTCTGAGATACAACTCTCCAAAATCTTGAGAATATAACAGTGTTCTTTGTTATCTTTTGACTTGTGGGGATGGGATGTACGGTGAACCTCAAAATTGTCCTTATTTGAGGAGTTAAAATCCTCAGCAATAGATAAGCTTGGCGATTTGAAGAAAAGATTGCATGCATCAATCTGTCAATGTTGCAGACGAAGACGGTGTATTGTTGTCTGATCTCCAGTTTGAGTGTTTTGCTCCCAGTTGAGCTCCTTGCTTTTATCTTGTGCAACTAGTAACGATTTGTCAAAGCGGGGTCCAAGAACCCCAGCTTTAAGTAGCATGCACTTTCTTGTAGAAGCTTTTGTCAGTTGCGTTGTAACATAATGTTCAGTTATTTGCTCAAGCCTTTTTCCTCTTTCTTATATTATCATGCATAATGGGCAGGACAATGACCTATCAGAATTTGACGAATCTAGAGATGTGATTGAAAGTCTAGTTGACGAGTACAAGGCTTGTGAGTCCCCAGATTACATCAAATGGGGAATGGAGGTAAGTGCTAGTACTAGTCTGTATTGCTTTTTATTTGATGTGCTGCATCACAAATGAGCTATATCTATTTGTGCAGGATCCCGACCATGTTCTAACAGGCGAAGGAAATGCTAGTGGGACAGTTGATCCCAAGTTATCTTTATGAGCAAGCTTACTATTCTGTATTTTAATTTTGCAGAACAAAAAGGAGAATTTATTCGATGTAATTATCTCTGCAATTTAACCCTGATTAGTTTTCTGTATGTGATTCAATTTGGGGCTCAACTTATTTGTTAGGGTCGTATGGTTTATGGTTACCGGTAGTATCAGTGAAAATAGTCTTGTCTTGTTAACATTAGCAAATTCATGGTATAAGATATACTGAATTTTTTCAAGAGAAATCTCCGGCAATGGGTTGAACCCTTGAGAAAATAAAATAAAATAATGATCTTATGTAATCGAATGATATGCAGGCTTTAAAATTTAATTATCTTATGTAACCCGAGATCATATAGGAGGACCAATCCCATATCAACGCCCCTACCCCCTCGTCCCTCAGGTCCCAGGACTGAAAATATCAAATTATCAGCACCCCCTACTCCACGAACTTCTGATGAGATCTATATTTATGCAAAGATTGCCTAAGTTTAGTTGTCAGTTTTTCATTCCAATTAGTAGTAAACAGAAAGGTTCCCTTTTCTCCCTTATTATTATTCACTCTCACCTGAAAAAAATAAAATAACAATAAAAATAAACATTAAAAAAAATTAGGCTGGTAATCGTTATGAAACTATTATATTGTGGATGTTCATTTAGTCCTCTGTTGAAGTTTATCTACAAGTAGCTGATGCAGGCAGGTTGCAAGCAACTCAATGAAATGATTTGCAATAGCTTATTATTAAACAGGCAGGTTGCAAGCAGCTCATGCAGACAACTTAGAAGCAGCTCAAGAAAAGCTTCACAGCTGCTTCCTGAAAAGCCTCGCAGCTGCTTCTGGAAAAGCCTCACAGTTGTTTCCTTTCTTCTATAAATAGAGGATTTTTCAATTCATTATGTACATCAGTTTGAAGTTGAATAATATATCAACCTCTCCCTATACTTGTCTTCAGTTTATTTACTTTACAGTCTTTATTTTATAACATGTTATCAACACGAGTCTCTAATTTCATCATCACTACATGATTGTGAGGCAACATACTGCCTTGTGCGTGGTCAAACCGAGTTCATTCAGAGCATTATGAGGAAAATTATATTCTTGGGGTGGTGAACAGTACGCTGGTTTTGTTAATTTTCCAACTCTACGAAGAGATGAAATCCCCTTCTTATGTCGTTTTTCAAAGATAAGGCTTATTAATTTTAATTTGTTTTCTTTCATGAGCTTGAAAAATTATGATTATTATCTATGTCCATCACGTGCTAATTCTAAGCCACTACTGATGCAGGACTTGCGGGTATATTGTGATATGAAATACAAATTTGAAGGCTAAGAAAGGCAATGGTATATTGAATCAACTTTCTATGTTACGTGCTCATGTATTAGCATATAATAACTATTTTTTTATACTTGTTTTCATCATGTTGTCAACTCTATAAAAAAAATTACAAAGTGGATAACATTGTTGGATCCACTTAAACTCCAGCTGAATCTGCAATAAATATATAGCCACCAATAGTGGCAATTTTTTCTAAATCTTGTTATGACTTAATTTTATGGTTTACTTAAACTCTAGCAGAGTACGACCGCTAGAAGTGGCAATGATTCGTATATCTCATTGTAACTAAATTTTATTAACCACCAGAAGCGGTATGACTATGATTACCAGAGTGATAATTTAGGCTTTTATGGTTACAATTGAAGATAAGTTAGAGAAAATTCTTTATATTATATGCATACCTCGATTTGCTCATGAAGTAGCAAATATCTTAAAATAGGTTCGAAGTATCACAATTTGATGTGATTATGCACGTTGGATAATTATGTTCCTTTCCCTAAAGAATGAGAACTTTTGATAAATATTAATCCATTCACTTCAGTAAATATGATAATATTAATAAAGCTCGTAAATATGAACGCACTTTTGATGTGAATATATTATAATTCACCTCCAGAAGTTGTAATATAATTGAGGGAATATATACTCAATATTTTGTATTTTAAATTTGCTCCTGAAGAAGTAACACAATTGAAATTTTCTCTTGAAGTAGGAAAATATTACGAAGATGGTATACAAGATTGGAATGCGGAGACTCAAATATTTGAAATAATATTTTCATTAGGGGGAGTAAAATGCGCGTTATACTTTTTTTTCCTTACTAAGGTTTTTCCTATGGGGTTTTTTTGTAAGGTTTTTAATGATAACGAGGCACAATATCTTTTAATGAACATCCAAGGGGGAGTGTTATGAAACTATTATATTGTGTATGTCCATTTATTACTACGCTATAGATAATCTTCCTGAAAAAGATTATCCATTTAGTACTCTGTTGAACTTTATCTACAATTAGTTGATGTAGGCTGGTTGCAAGCAACTCAATGAAATGATTTGCAGCAACTTCTTATTAAACAAACATGTTGCAAATAACTGACTGCTGCTTCCTGAAAAAGTCTTGCAACTACTTTCTGAAAAATCTCGCAGCTGCTTCTTTTCTTCTATAAATAGAGAAGTTTTCAATTCATTATGTATATCAGTTTGAAGTTGAATAATATATGAACCTCTTTCTATACTTGTCTTTAGTTTATTTAGTTTACGATCTTTATTTTATAACAGTAATAAATTATGTAAAAATAGCACGGTATAACCACTTTTCGGACTGGTCATTCAAAAATAGCCAGCGTTTACCAAGTCAATGAAAAATAGCCACTATTTTGCTGCAACAGAGACCGGTCTAGCATAATATACTGGAGTTCGGTGCACCTGTGTATGAACTCCAATATATTATGCTGGACCGATATACTTTGCTGGCTCCAGTATAATATACTGGAGACTGGAGCACCGATGCTCAAAACTCCAGTATATTATGCTGGACCGGTATACTTGCTAGAACTCCAGTATATTATGCTGGAGTTGTAGTGAACTTATGCTGGAACTCCATCATATTATGCTGGAGTTCCAACATACTTATCCTGGAACTCCAGTATAATATGATGGAGTTCAAGTATACTTATGCTGGAACTCGAGCATAATATACTGGCGTATTTTTCGGGTTTTGAAAAGTGTTTTCGCTCAGATTTATCTTTACATGAAAAGTGGCTAAATTTCGATTACTTTTGAAAGTGTGACTATTTTTGAATGACTATTTTTGAATTTGTCGTGTAAATTACTTAGGAGTAATATTTTTCAAGAAAAAGAAATGGAAAAGAAGCAAACCGAAGTACTAGCTGATAAAAATGTAAAAGTCAAGTCTCGTCTCACCAAAAGCAAGAACGGGAGGAGGAACGTATAGCTGCAAGCCTGCAACTCCCTGCGAATTTGGATATATACACAGAGAGAGAAGGGGAATGGAGAATCTTCGCCAAAGGCGAGCAAAAAATCCCTGTTCTCTTCTTCTTTCTTTTGTATTGATCACTGCCCTCTCTTCATCCATATCCGCAACTTCACCTCTTCCTCGCTCAGATCAGGTTTCTTCTCTTTTTCAACTACATTTGTTTACCGACTAACGAAAGTTTTGCTTCTGTACTGATAAAAGAAAGAACTATTTTTCAAAACATATTCTATACGATTATTCTGCCCTAGATCGAAGGGATACATTTTTGTTCTTGATTTAATTTTGCTTTTTTCTTTTTGAATTCCCAGTTAAGTTAGGGTTTTAATGAAAAAGCTATGGAATTAGGTTTCATCTGTCTTTTTCTTACATCTGATATTGCAATTCTTGAACTAAATTAACCTTTTGGTTTCACGGATAGCAGAATTATTAGTAATGTTCGATTTGGATTACTTGCAATCATCAGTGATAATTTATTTTTGTTTTTCAATCTTTTGTGGGCTTGTGTGGATGTAACTGCATGTATTGGAAATTAAATTATGAACAAAAATCACTTTTTGGAGCTGGTATTTTCCTGGCTGACCACTTTTTGTTTATTTGTGCATAGGGTACAGAGCAGCATGCGTCAAGGTAATATTTTGTTTCTCTTTTATTGATTCTTATTCTGAAAAGGAGCCTCTTAAAAATACATTTAAAGATATTTCTCTGAGGCAGTTAAGTCGTATCATAGTAATTTATCAGAAAATAAAAAAAGTTGTATGATGGTTAAATGTTCTTGTTTTTGCCCTTTTTCAGGCCTTATATTCTTTTTCAGCAACTGTATGAGATAATTCTGGATTTCAACTGTATTACTAAAATATATTTGAAAATTATTCCATATTAGATGTGCATTCCCTTGAAGTTGTCACTAATCTGAATTATTGTTTTTGATGCTCTGAAGTCCTGAACACGACAAGCCACATGTTCATGAAGTTCATTGCTCCCGAGAAAGAAGCCGGACTGCTTGGAAAGTTATTGAGGAGGTATCTGCAAAAGTACTCCATATGGACTCAACATAAAGCTGCTGCAGATACAGGACTGAAAAATTGTTCTTTTATTCTTTTTGTGCTGTGCAGTACTTGATGCCCTTTGTGGAAAGAGAGAAGTATGAGCTTCCTAGGCAGTGTAGACTTCATCCAAGTAATGATATTTTCAGAGATCAAGAGGAACATAAAATCCATCTTGACGTGAATGAGTGGAAATGTGGATACTGCAGAAAAAGCTTTCGGGCTGAAAAATTTCTTGATCAGCATTTTGACAACAGGCATTCTAATCTTCTGGACGTTGTAAGCATCATATATTATTCGTGTTTGCGGTTTACTCCAATTTTTCTTGCAGTAGGAGTGAGAAAACCAATGTTCACGCACTCTTCTGTAGTATAGCTATTCACGAAGACTAGTGTTCATATGTGCGTTATTATCTATATTATATAATTTATATTCATCTTCTTCCACTTTGTTTTCTATTTATTTCAATAGATATAATTTTATAATCTGAGAGGCGTAATTACCATTCTTTTCTTATTCCTTTTTCTTGTTCACTATTATAAAAGCAACATTTTGATCATTGATGTCATAATGTATTGTTGGAGGTTAGTAGACAATTCATAGAATTAATCCTGAAAGATACAAAATAAATAGTAGAATACCTGATATTTTTTTCTTAAATAATCCCTGCTTAGTTTGCTTCCTTATTACCTTTATGGTTTTCTAAACCTTTAGTAGCTAAAGCACATAAAATTAGGTAACTCAAAGAAAGGTGGTAGTGAACTACAGCAACTCTTGTCACAAGTATTTGGCAAGGTAATGACTTATCTAAAACTTAACTTAGTGATACTTAATAACCAAATATTATAAATCTTCTGGTTTCTTTTAAGAATCCTTTGTCATCTGAAATGCCCACTTAATTTATGTATTCATTCAGCATTAGAGAGTGTTTATTTTGGCTATTGGAGAGTGCAACTATCGATGCAACATTAGTAGCAGTTAATATGTAGAATTGTAGATTTAGGTAGCACTATCTTGCTCGGTATCAGGTATGTGTGACTGCTAATTTTCTAGGTTGAGGCTAATTGAGTTATATGAATAAAAATTATCAAATTAGCAGTGATAGGGTATCTCTAGCTTACTGGTCTTTATATTGCACGGAAGTTGGGAGATTGTGAGCTGCTGGTTGGGGGCCTCATCTGGTCTCTGTTATAAATAGTGTAGTGCTAAGGGGATGAAGATCTATTTTCAAGAATAAAGTAATTAATTGTAGTCCACAGAGGATTGTTTCTATTAGGAGCTATTTGGGGCTTTAAGGAAACCATCTGCGATGCGACCTTCTCTCAGATACTACTGACAACCCGAACCTGCATTTCCTAAAAACTTGTCCAAACAAGTAGAAATAGAATTTGGGTTTTACTAAGCTTCTTTTTTCCCATCACAGAAATGGATTTCATCATAGTATTCAAAAACCAAGTGTAAGTAGGCTGATTATTCTCTGGTAACTTAATTCCACAAAATTCATAATTTGGTCCAGGTCGGCTGATGAGTGTGTCAGATAGTTAGAATATTCTATTACTTATCATGCATTTCCCGTGCTTTGATTTTTGAATTAAATTAATCTTTTGTAAGGTATGAAGTAATCTTCTTTATAAAAAGAAAAGGTATGAAGTAATCTTAGCATATGATCTCAATGGCTCAGAGTCACAGCAAATGCCTGGCAGATGTATGTGGAGCTTTGCATTGTGACCTTGTGATGGAATTTAAATCCAAGAAGGCCAAGTGTAATCCTGCGGCAGCAGCAAGAAATCGTCATTTATGTGAGGTTACCTTCTGTACTTAAACTTGTATTTCAATTGGGATTAACTTGCCAATTCTACTGATTTCTCTTTGATCATGTCCCACTGTTTTCCCCCTATTTCCATGCAGGGTCTTGCAGACAGCTGTTTTCCTGCTAATAAGAGTCCATCATCTACTCGTCTTCATGGTAAGATTTCTCCTTAGTGTTAGGACCTGAAGTAATTAAATAGTTGCTTCCACTTATGATGGTCTTTCGGTTGATTTGATGGCAGAACTATTCTTGCGCCAATTCTGTGATGCTCACACTTGCTCGGGGGGAAGAAAACCCTTTTCTAGAGGAGGAAAGGTACGGTTTGTTTACTGAATGCCTTAATTACATGCTTGCTCTTAGATCAGAGTAAGAGTTGTACAGGGGATTATGGATTTTTTACCTTTTTTGGATTCATATACCTGTGTCTGTAGGAGTAGAAAAGGCCATAACATTCAGTTAAGGTTATAACTTCATACAGTACTACTGAGATGTAAAACCTGTTTGGCAATTTTGCGAGGCGCTTGCATCGCGTGTAGTGGGGCTTTTTCTCTGCATTTTGTAATCGTATCATCCCTTATGCATGTGACATGTTATATTTGCAGAAGCATATAAATCGGTTCTACTTGGCAGCTTCAGTGTTGACGTTGATGCTGCTCCCTCTATTTTACCTTATTGTCTATTTGTACCAAAGGTACTTCCTCCAACCTTTGCATCTCCCAGTCTCCCTCAAAATTTGCATTGAAACAATTGCTTCTTCATCTGCAGAGAAATGAAAAAGGGAACTCAAGAACTTAGGCGCATAACAAAAGTTGGCAGAAAAGCCAAACCTTCTTAGCTGTGAACAGCGATGATACTTTTTTTGGTGAGGATATTTGTCTATCTTGTTTACTTCATGTTAGAAAGAAATGATTCCTTTCTCATAATGATACACCAGCTTATTAAATGTATTTCGTAGTAAGCTGAAACATTAACATCATGAAGGGATGGAGATGGATTAACATTGCGCATCTTCTTGTCCTGCTGTAGACATCTCTTGGCAACAAATCATTTACTGTTGCTGGATGATCAGAGTTCTGATGTAGAAGACAAGACATATCCTCCGTCAGCATGGTATAGTGCATCTTGGCATTTAAGTCGTCTGCCTGGATAAGCCGATCTCATTGAAGCAGAAGCTAAATTCTTTACCCTCTGTTGTATCACTTCTCACAGATCCATACAACAGTTTTCAACTTTTCATGGGAAGACCAGTTTTCTCTTTATCAATTTTACATTGGGGGAAACGTGAATTCTTCATGTTGTATGTTTCTTTGTGTAATCTAAAGTTTGCTTTTGGGATGTCTTGGACAAACTTGTGTTGTTATGACTGGGAAGTGGTAAGCTCGTGGAAGTGCGTGTTAGCGAATGGAAAGACAAGGTGGTCAATCAGTATTCCTTTTAATTTCTTTTCTTGTTTTTTGGAGCCAAACAGGAAGCTGCATTATTATCTTATACAGACAAGGGGTACATCAACGGAAGTTTTATTTTAGAGCCAGTAACGTTCCTAATTAGCGATGTGACACCAATCAGCACAGCTATTAACCTTGCCAACGGTGCAAGCCTGTGAGATAAATCTGTACAGGAAAATAATCATCTCTTGTTGTGTAGGAGATTGGCTGGAAGATGCATCTCAATTTGATGGAATGAAGAAATAATAGATCAATTCAAACTAATGATAATGATATGGAAAACACTAAAAACCTTTATCATTCACTTGTATTTCCATTGTAAGGAGAGAATGTCATGTGTATTGATAGCAAGAAAAGCGTAATAGACAACTATGGATGACTTGGATTAAGTCATATACAAAATTCATACATATTTTTGGACTCCATGGCGGTATTTATGAATGAAATCTTGACTCATAAAAAAAGGATTTTGATTAAACAGTGAGGGTCATATACCCAAGTTACATTTACTGCTGCTTTTGATCAAGTATGCTTGCTAACAAAACCTTCTGCTCTCTCCCAATAATTAAGTATATTACATACACGCCTGCCTATGCTCTATTAAGGATTCCACCAGTTCACATGTCCTTATAGATTTTCCACGCACAAACCAACCGATGGCATCCAAGTATTGGCAATCTCATGCCTAAACAGCCAGCAATGCTAACAAGGCAGCTCCAAGCAGTCTCATCTGAACCATCAAGGCTGAAATTTATGGAGCTAACACATTGAACGCGAGGGATATTAACTCATTAGATAACAGGAAACCATCAGGGTCACTAAGCCTGATATATGCCAATACCTCATTAACCTTGTCCCCTTCAGATAACAAAGATCTGAATTCTTCTGCGTCGATTTTCCTCCTCTGCTCATCCAAACAGACAACATGCCCACTCTCAATATGAGGCTTATAGACCTCACAAAGGGAAAGAACAGTTGAGCTTCCAAAAGCTTTGCTAAATGACTTCAAATCTATCCCTCTAGCAGTTCTCAGAGACAGCATAACAACATCCGTCGCTATGTCTTGAGCGTCTACTTTACTGTCCTGGCAACAATTCACTAGTCCATTCTCCAAATTTTGCACATAACCCATGTAATCTTTCAGCTTCCTTGGCCTTGAAAACCTTACTCCATTAAGATAACTGGCTGACCCCAGTCCAAAAGCGTAAAAAGATTTGTTTATCCAGTATGTATAATTGTGCTTGCATTGATAACCACTTTTGCAGTAGCTACTTATCTCATAGTGCTCATAACCAGCATTTCTTAGCATTTCAGAGGCCATTTTGTAAAACTCAGCAGATTGATTTTCAGAAGGCAGAGGGAATTCTCCAGCTGTATATCTGCGGACACAACAATATCAGTTCAAATGTTGAACAAGTAAGTGCACTCACTGCTTGCAGTAGAAGTTATGGAAAAAATCTCATTTAATCAGCTTTTCGAATTAGCGGATAAGAAATCGACCAATCTATGTTCCAATCCCAAATCAGTTGAAAAAATTAGCTGAAAAGAGATATTGGAAAAATTTATTGGCGAAGAAAAATCTCAACTTGGCAAGTGAAGGTTGTATTACTTACAAAGATCCAAACTTCGTATCTTGTTCAACTTGTAAATCGTAAACTGAAACATGTGTAGGCTTTGCTTGAATGGTGAGGCTCAAGCTTTCTTCCCACATATGTGGCTTCTGATGAGGAAGTGAAGATATAAGGTCCACACTCCAATTCTCAACACCACATGATCCAACAATGTCAATAGCCTCATGAATTTCCTGTACGCCATGAGCTCTCCCACAACTCTTAAGCAATTCCTCCTGGAATGCCTGAACTCCTAGAGAAACTCTATTAACACCCAACTTCATCAAATCTTTCAACTTTGCAGCATCAAATGTACCAGGGTCCATTTCTATTGAAATTTCAGCATCGGAACACACACCAAATTTAGAGTCCAGTGTGTCCAGGACTACAGATACTAATCTTGGTGGCACAAGTGAAGGTGTCCCTCCACCAAAAAATACAGTTTCGAGAGGTGACTTGTGGTTAGAAGGTGTTAGGGTGGCTTTAATTTCTCTGCAGAGAAAATCAATGTAGTTAAGAATTCGCGGGTCGTCATCAGCCTGAGGTGAAGATGAGCCGAGAGCGACGATAGGGAAGTCGCAGTAGTGACAGCGTCTTCGGCAGAAAGGGAGGTGAACGTAAGCTGACGTTGGGTTATGCTGTTGCAGGAATGTATTTTCTACTGCGGCATTTTGTCGAACAGTTTGTGGGGGTTTTGATATTGCAGTGATAATTGTGTTGGAATAGTTGCGGTGTTTGGCCTTAGAGGGAAAGGCCGTGAATATAGGAGTGAACGTTGATCTCAGCATGTTTGGGAAGGCAAAAATAGAGCCTCCAGCATAATAAGCACTAATCATTTATTAGTAGGAAAAAAAAAGGAATAAAAACAAAAGAAAACACAAGTTGTGTTATAAATAGAATTTTTTACGGTAAATGTCTATATTTAAAGAGATTCTAGGGATTATTACTTGGTGGCTAAGTTACTCTTTCCCTATAAATAGAAAGTTTTATTCCATTGTAATTCATCCAAATCAATAATAATTCTATCCCCCTACTCTTCTTCTTCTTTTATTGTTTCATAACACGTTATCAGCACGAAACTCTAACCAATTGAGTAGAAGCTTTGGGATTGAGCATAATGATTGTCAATTGTTCAATGAACTTCCTCCATGATTAAATTCTGGATTTAAGGTAAGCATTTTACTTTTCTCTTTCAAATTATTGACATTCTACAATTTGATTTTAAATACAAACGAAGACGATAAATTTTGATTGTAACTATAATGAGTTTGAAAGAAATTATAACCACCCAAAGTGGTAAAATTTCTATATCTTGTCATGATCAAAGTCATGTATGATCGTGAGCACAAAAAGTGAAAACTCGTCCCATTGAATTTGCTTCATTCTCATCCCCTTAAGAGAATGTGATAGCAATATGTGATAAGTCTGAAAGAAGACAAAATTATTACCGTGAAGGTATCAATGGATGTGGACGTGGCAATAGACGAAATTATAATCGTCATCATTATGATAATGAGAATAATAAGGATTCTCAAAATAATCCTTCGCTCTGTGATAATATTTGTTATCGATTTGACATGAGATTTTATAAAACACATATAGATGATTATGGTCCATTCATGATGTGAATGTGACAACATCTGATTTATGAATACATATTCATTTTGGAAAAATATGAACATGCTAGTGGTAGTGAATATACCACACTCACCTCTAGGAGGAGGTTTGAGATGATATGAAATAATAATATTATTATTATGGCATGAATGGTCATTGGTCACGTACCTATTGCACGCCAAAATATTTTGGTAATGTGATTATTAAAGAATAGCGTTAATGCAAGAAACATATCTTGCATATAATTTTGACCATAACCATAATGATATATTCACCATATGGATGTTGATGAATATGTGGTAGTACCAAATTAATTAAGAGCTCTAGAAGAGCCAATTATACTATTTTGGAGAAACACAATTGATTACCAATATGTTGTTGTTGTTGTTGTTGTTGTTGTTGTAAGTCTCAAAGAAACTTATTCAGTTTCCAAAATATACGCGAAAGCGGTTGATTATATTGAAACTATAAATAAAGGAAAGATTTAATATCTTCTATTACTATAACTTGTAGGGGGATAATATGTATGTGAAAAGTTACTCGCTTTATTCTCCAGTTTGTACTACACAAACAAAAGAATGCCGCAATAAAGTAGAACTTTATAGATATAAAAACCCATATCATAATAAACTTAAAGTTTATTAATAATTGCACATGTCATGGTGTAAACCTGAACTTTATCAATATTGATAATTTATTCAGTTAGCATAATCAGTTTAGTCATATCAATTTAAGTATGATGTGCAAAAATAATAGAGAATTCACATGGGTAAATATTAAAGAACTAGAAAGTTCTTTACGAATTCTCTTATATTGCTTGTTCTCATTAGTTAGTTGACCAACTAAAATTGGGATTGAATCCCATGAATGCTGAAAATATCAAAGGTGAATATGGGCACATTCACCTGCCATGTATACCACATAAGATGCATCTATGAGATGGTTATATGTGCAATTATTATTAACCCGCAACATAGTATTTTGCGAGGTAACTTGCTCAATAATTTAATTTCGAGCATAATTTCCAGATTTTCTATTCAAGAAGTTCATCTTGATAAGTTGGTTTACAACACAGCTGGTTTAGCAAAATAATTTATTGAGTGCATCCACTTAATAGCTAAACTATTGCTTATGAAAATAAAGTTATCTATATCAGCTTGATATATGTTATATACGAAAGTATATGACATTCTCCCCTTACAAGTGATTCAGGGTCAAGAACCAAATAATTCCATCTTATTATTATTAATGTGCGGTGTACATTTTGATTATCACTATAACGCACCAAGGTGGATTCTCAAAGTTGAGGAAACAAGTTAGTTTTTCTAACATGAGGGGGAGACATGATAAACAATTGAGAAAAAGTTACGTGGAATGAATTATTATTTGTATATATAGATCCTCGAATACGATAATATGAACTTGAAGTTCATAAAAAGATAATTCGTTTGCAATATATTGCAAAGCATGTCATACGCATTTGATGACCTAAAGAAAGTAACTATATTCTCATTGCAAATGCTCATATTAAGTCCTAGAAGGACAAAGTCTATGGTACGCTTAAAGCATATAGACAATCGGTTTCAAATAAAACTTCTTGATAAAGAAGGTGAGCAAATGATCAAACTGATCATAATAAGGAGGCAAGTAATCTAAAAGATCACTTGACATAACACTTCATAAAATCTCATGAGAGATTCATGTACCTGAATATATGAATGAAGAGATATCTATGTTATGTCTTTATGAAAAATTATTGGAACCGATATAAAATGTTCGTCGACGACATCTATCATAGCGCTAAGTATAGATGAGGATCTTAAGGCTGTTGAGACAGACACAAAAATATTGGTCAAATAGACGATACACAATTCAAATAGAATTGGTTTAATATGAATGACATGTAGTTCAAACACTTGAAAGTATAAAGTCAATGATATGTGCAATCAGTTTTCGATATCTTATTTGTCTAGCATGACATGAAAACTTGATATGCATCTAATTAAAGTCTATTATATGACTTATATGACAATCCTTGAAGAATTTAAATTGCTTAAAGCATATACAATTCTTGATCTTGAAGTACCACATCTTTAGTGCAATTTGTACACAAATGTATCTTGCTTTATTTACACGCATGATAATATGATAGCAAGAGTTTTTGCCCCTATGTGATGATATTGAAATGACGATTCCAACAAGATCATATGAAGACAATTCATCTCTATCAAGAATGATGATTTCAAGGTTCAACATATTCATTCACGTTAATATGGTAGATTTGATTATCAAATCTCTACCAACGATCTTTTGAAGATGGTGCACAAGATTGGAATGTGAAGGCTCAAGGATGTGAATTGATGCTCTCATTAGGGGGAGTTAATTGCATTGTACTCTTTTTCCCTTACAAGATTTTGTCCCACTGGGTTTTCCTTGCAAGGTTTTTAATGAGGCAACCAAAAGATGTATTATTAGATATGTGTACTATTTTTCCTTCTCCAGATTTTTGTTCCCATTGGGTTTTATTTAGTTAAGGTTTTAACGAGGCACATTATCCGTTGAATAGACATTCAAGGGGGAGTGTTATAAATAGAATTTTATTTATGGTGAATGTCTATATTTAGAGAGATTCTAGGGATTGTTACTTGGTGGCTAAGTCACTCTTTCCCTATAAATAGAGGGTTATATTCCATTGTAATTCATCCAAATCAATAAGAATTCTCTCTCCCTACTTTTCTCTGCAATATTTTTCTTCTTCTTTTATTGTTTCATAACAAGCTGGTAATTAATAAATGTATAGCCAACGGAATTAGTTTTTTTTGGGTTAAAAGAGTGGATATTTATGTACTATCTCCGTTCCAATTTATGTATTTAAGAAAAAATGAAAGACTTTTGAAATTTGTGGTCCTAAACAACTCCAAAAGGGGTCTAGAATATTTGTGTGGTTATAAAAGCTTTTCATTAAGGGTATAATTGTAAGTTTAAGCTAAATTATTTTCAAATTTAGAAAAGGGTCATTCTTTTTGGAACGGGCCAAATCACATAAACTTGAACGAAGGGAGTAACTACTAAACAAAATAACATTACAGAGTACTGTCTGTCATGACCCAAACCCAGACTCGGTCGTGATGTCGCCTCTCGTGAAGACAAGGCCAACCGACACTTTCCTTTTTTCCAATTATTAATAGTTAAGCATTAAGAAACAGTCGAAACATGACAAAATAATCCAAAGTAGCAGATAATGTCATAAATACACGGAAGAACAACCCAACACAGTCTGATACCGTGGTGTCACTAGTCATGAGTATCTAAAAGTCATAATACAAATCCGCTAAGTTAATAAACTAGTACAACTATCTGAAAAGAGATAGAAGTTATAAAGGAGTAGAGACACGGGGCTGCGGGCGCCAACAACTACCTCGTGAACTCCAAATGTCCACCTGAAGCTGGAGGGATCAGCACTCGGGAGCGGAACGAGCTACGCCTGAATCTACACACAGGGTGTAGGGAGTAAAGTGAATACTCCAACTCAATGAGTAACAAATGTAAATAACGACTGAAAGTAAGAAAACACGCAAGGCACAAGGCATTCTATAATGAAGCAGTAAAACCATTTAAAAACAGTAAATTAGTGAACAATTAAGTAACAATCCTTTTTCAACAAGTAAACAGGTAATTTACAGATAGCTAAGGTAAAGTAAACAAATAGAAGTTCGCCCCTCAGACACAATATCAACAAATCCGCCCCTCGGGCAACATCTCAGAACAGTACCAGTCCCTCGGGCCATCACATAGAACAATACCAGCCCCTCGGACTCAATCTCACATCACAATGGGTACCCGCGCTCACTGGGGGTGTACAGACCCCTGGAGGGGCCCCTTACGGACCAAACGCAATATCAAGCCACATCGTGGCATCATCACTTGGCCCTCGGCCTCATATCAATCAAGCCACCTCGTGACTTACATATCTCAGGCCTTCAACCTCATAATCAGTATCAAATGTTTCCTCACAACATAGGCCCTCAGCCTTACTCAGTCAAAAATCCTCACAAGCCACTCCGGTAGTAGTAAAACATGTTTCTCAGCCCAAAATATCATTTAAAAGATCATGTAAGAGTTAAAACAGAGTAAACATGGCTGAGTACGAAAATATAGTGAAATATAACATGATTGAGTTCAGTAAAAAGTCAAAATAGTGAGGAGATACCAGTAAAAATCCCCGAAGGGTTCAAGTAGTTGGCACTTGGCCCAAATATGGCATTCAGCCCAAATAATGATGATAGCAAATAGTTTTCAATCAAATACGCGGTAAAATCATCAATCGGGACAGATCAAGTCACAATCCCCAATAGTGCATGACCCCACGCTCGTCATCAAGCATGTGCCTCACCTCAATATAGCACTACGATGTGCAATCCGTGGTTTCAAACCCTCAGAACATCATTTACAATCATTACTTACCTCGAACTGGTCAAATCTCTAGCTCGCGACGCCTTTTCCCCTCGAATCGGCCTTCACTCACGTCGAATCTAACCAAAATCAGAATGAGGACATCAAAATATGCTAAGGGAACGAAGCCCAAGCGAAAACAATCAAAATCCTACACAAATCCCAAAATTACCAAAACCCGACCCCCGGGCCGACGTCTCGGAATTCAATAATTTTTACATCAATAGATTCCTTATCTCCCCACGAGTTCATACATATCAAAAGTTCTCAAATCCGACCCCAAATGGTTCTCCAAATCCCCAATCAAAAGTCTAAATTTCCAAGCCCTAATTCTTGAATTTTTGGCTTAATTTCTATGATTTTCTAGGTGGAATTCACATAATAATCAAGTTTTAAGTCCAAGAATCTTACCTCCAAATGATTCCCCTTGAATCCCTCTTCAATCTCCTTCAAAAAGCTCAAAAAATGACCAACTATAGAGGAAATAAGTCCCTAAATTGCGGACAAGACGAGTTTAAAAACCTTCTACCCAGGCATAATTCCTTCATCGCGATCGCGGGAAAACCTTCGCAATCACGAAGCACAAAAACTCAGCTCCCAAAAATTACTCTATGCGAACGCATGAAATCCCCCACGAATGTGATGCCCAGACAACTAACTCTATGCGATCACGGACTTTCTGCCGCGTTCTCAATGAACAAAATCCAGCCAAGACCCCAGGTCCACTTAACTCTATGCGAACGCGACCACCTCTCCACGTTCGTGATGACCCAGTTCCTCACACTATGCGATCACAACTCCTCCTTCGCGAATGCATAGAACAAAATGGACTGCCCCTCAAAAAGCTCTACGCGATCGTAGGAACCCCTATGCGATCGTGAAGAAGGATTCTCTGCAACAGCTAAACCTGAATTCTGCAACATCACCAAGGAATGAAATGGTTCGATTGAGCATCCGAAACTCACCCGAGGCACCTAGGACCTCAACCAAAGGCACCAGCATATCTTAGAACCTTATTCAAACTTGTTCCAATCATCAAAACACCTCAAATAATATCCAATCACCCAAAATACATCGGATCCAAGCCAAACTTTCTAAAATCTTCTGAATTCTGCTTTTGATCAAAACCCAACCAAACCATGTCCAAATGACCTGAAATTTTGCACACACGTCCCAAATGACACAACGGAACTACTTCAACTCTCTAAATTCCATTCCGACCCCTATATCAAAATCTCGCCTACCAACCGAAAATCGCCAAAATACCAACTTCGCCAATTCAAGCCTAAATCTACTCCGGACCTCCAAAACCCATTCCGATCACACTCTTAAGTCCTAAATCACCTCCCAAAGCTAACCGAACCACCAGAACTTACATCCGAGCCCTCTAACTCATAAGTCAATTTCCGATTGACTTTTCCAACTTAAACTTCCTTAAAAGAGACTAAGTGTCTCAAACCTTACCAGAATCATTCCGGATTCGATCCGACCAACCCGATACCATAAAACACGGATAACGAAGCATAAAGAAGCAGAAATAGGGAAAACAGAGCGGTAATTCATGAGATGACTGGCAGGGTCATCATACTGTCATTGTTGGGGTACTGTAGTTCCCCCAACAGTGCAATGTTGTGAGATACAGTTTCAATATCACATGCCAGAAAATCCCTAGCAACTTCAGTTCCTAGGATGTCTACCAAAAATATATCATTTGCAAACACTGGAGGAACTGTTAGTAAGCTTGATCTACCCAAAATGTTGGCTTTGCTGCCTCTTTTGCCATTGCGTCCGCCACCCTACTCTGCTCCCTGTACGTGTGCGTCACCACGATCCTGTCCATCCTTTGCATTAACAACCTGCATTCACAAATCATAGGATCATATGTTAAGTTACCTGTAAGTAACATTTGTATTATTTCTGTCAGATCGGTATTGATGTTTAAAGGGACCCAATCATTTTGTTCAGCAAGCTTCGTTGAAGAATATTAGTTTTGAATCATTAGATTATGTGAAAAGTTTTTTTTTCAAACTCAACAAGAGAGAAATTGACTTCTAATTGATAGTTTCTATAGCGACTTTTAAGTGTAATAAAGAGTATATATAAAGAAAAAATTGGTATGACGTGATTGTATATCCGACCATATTTATTGTTTACTTTTTATGGCTAATATAAATAGATGATATACCGACAACACACGATTGTACACATATTATATATGGATTATATATAAATTACACATCATTCAACTTTTTAATTTAAGTGGTCGGGTGAGCACCTATTTAGGCTGATTAGATAAAGCCAAAAGAAAAATATGAAATAATTTCAACCAAAGACTAAAAATATAATTAAAGTTCACATGTAGACAATTTTTATTAAAACTCATCCTTTTATAGTGAAATAAATTAATTTTTTATAACAACAGAAATAATGACATAAAAATAAGATAAAAGAATATAAATATTGAAAAAAATGTTAGAAAGATCTAAAAACGAGAAATAAAAGATGACAACAAATTTCTTCTTATGTTTCATCTTTGTTGAGTATAAAAAATTTGAAAGTTAATCTCATCAATTTCAAATATTTTTTTTCCAACTCAGATACATAGATTATAAGATAAGGATATCTTAGATTTTTTTAATTTACATTATGGGTCGTTTTTAAAAAGTCACTATTACTAACAAACTGATATGATATTCAAATTTGAATTGGAATGCAATTTGAGTAGTTTGCATTGAGGTTATGCCAAGTATGGTGTCGAAAAATAAACTACTTGACAATTTTAAGACAATATATGCAATGTTTATAATAATAATCAACTAATTTAACATTTAATGATTCAAAGAATATTTTTTTTGTATATATAGGGTATTAAAAATTCAAATTCCGGGGCTAGAGTGTCACGACCCAAACCCGGACCCGGTCGTGATGGCGCCTCTCGTGAAGATAAGGCCAGCCAATTAAATTCAATTCACTTTTTAAACAGTTAATAACATAAAAGTAGTCTGAAACATGATATAGCAATACTAACTAGCGAATAATGCAAATAAAGTGCGGAAGTACAACCCAACACAACCCTAACCAGGGTGTCACAAGTCACTAGCATCTACTAAGGTATAAATACAACTGAAAGTCTGAGTGTACAAATATAGACTAATGAATGAAGAGAGAGAGAAGCAGTGCTATGAACGCCGGCAGCTACCTTGATAAACTCCGATGACTCTGCCTCCGATCAGCCAAAACCCGCTACCGAGTGTATAAATACCTGAATCTGCACACAAAGTGCAGGGAGTAAAGTGGGTACTCCAACTTAGTGAGTAATAATCATAACTAAAGTCTGAATGGTAAGAAATCACGTAAATCATATCAAGGTGCCGTATAGAAGAAGTTCAAAGACCAGTGAGAAAACACTGAAGCTGTAAAAATCTATTAAAACATCCTATCTTGGTTTAAACTTCTTTGAAAATGACTTTTTTTTCAACAGTTACGCAAAAGAATGCAAAACACTTAGTGCAGATAAGCACAAAAATCCACCCCTCGGGCATAAATCCATAGTTTAGCAGGTAAATGACAAGTAAATATGAAAGATAAACACATAAAGGTTCACCACTCGAGCACAATGTCAACAACTCCACCCCTCAGGCAATATCTCAGAATAATAATAGCCCCTCGGGCAATCACATAGAACGGTACCAGCCCCTCGGGCAAATCACATAGAACAATACCGGCCCCTCGGGCTATCACATAGAACAATATCAGCCCCTCGGGCTATATCTCACATCACAATAGGTACCCGCGCTCATTGGAGGTGTACATACTCCAGGAGAGGCCCCTTACGGCCCAAGCGCAATAACAAGCTATCTCGTGACATCAAATCTAGGCTCTCGGCCTCATATCAATCAAGCTACCTCGTGGCGTATATATCTCAAGCTCTCGGCCTCAAATCAGTATTAGTGTTTCCTCATAACTAGGCCCGCGACCTTACTCAGTCAAAAATACTCACAAGCCCCTCGGAAAATAGTAAAACAGTGTTTCTCAGCCCAAACATCATTAAAATATCATTTAAGTCTTAAAATTAAGTAAACATGACTGAGTATGAAAACAGTGGAAAACAACATGACGGAGTTCAAGTATAAAGTCAAAACAATGAGGAAATAGTAATAAAAATTCCCGAATGGTTCAAATAGTTAGCACTAGGCCCAAATATGGAGTTCAACCCAAATAATGATGATAGCAAATAGTTTTCAATCAAATATGCGGTAAAATCATCAATCGGGACGGACCAAGTCACAATACCCAATAGTGCACGACCCCACGCTCGTCATCAAGTGTGTGTCTCACCTCAATATAGTAATACGATGTGCAAATCCGGGGTTTCAAACCCTCAGGACATTATTTACAATCACTACTCACCTCGAACCAGCTAAATCTCTAGCTCGCGATGCCTTTGCCCCTCAAATCGGCCTCCACTCGCGCAAAATCTATCCAAAATCATAACATGTGTAGACACCTGATTTTTGACCCTCCCCGAGAATTTTCACATTTTTAGCGTGAATATGTGAAATTGGGTCTAATATAGCCATTTTAACTATTTTTACTTTATTTCGTCGCAAAAGAAAAAATTACAAATATATATATATAAATTTTTAGTTTATGTATTTCTCATAAACTTGAAAAAATACAAAAAATTGTACTTTATTTTTGTACTTTATATAATTTCGAAAATTACCAAAAAATATAGTTCTATTAATGTTTTATAGTCATTTTAATTTTGAAAAATACAAAAATATTACTTTATATTTTATCTTTATATTAAAAAAACGAAAATTACAAAAATAGTTTTATTAATATTTTGTAGCTATTTTAATCTTGAAAAAATATTAAAAAAAAAGATATAGTTTTGTTTTAAATATTAGTCTTATTTTTGGTAGTTATTTTGCTTACATAGGATTAGTTGAGCAACGTCGTGTTCTTAATCTCGGGTCCGGGAAAAAGAATAATATTCGGGTTCAAATTACCCGCTTTTAGGCCTAATTTTCGGACCTAGCCCATAATAATCCGAGTCCACCACGCATGGGGAACACGGACGGAACACGACACACGGGGAACCCCACCACGCGTGGGGGACACAAGTCTCGAACCCCACCACGCGTGGGGCTCATTTTCCTTGGCAAGTGCTACAAATGCACGGGCAAACACAAGGCACAAGGGGGGGGGGATAGATTTTGAAAGATAGGAGGAGGACTGTTCATCATCTTCCTTCCAAAAGGAAGGAAGGAAAACCCTACTGTGAGAAAAAGAAACCACCGCCCAAACGACCCTACACCAAACAGACCCTTCCACCACCAAAACCACCGTCGACCCTACTGTCCGGACCACCAGCTCCTTCCATCGTCACTCCTCCTCCTCCTAGCCCCATCACCCCGTCGCCATAACCAACGACCATAACCCTACTCCGTCACCATCTTGCCCAAACCACCACCAAACAGACCCCAAAAACCCACCAGCTCCTTCCGTCGTCAACTGAAACCAGTCACACCCCTTCGACACTACCCGCTACCAGCAAACCACCCAAACGCCACCTCCATCGACACAGCCCAAATGACCCCTCGCTCCCCAGCAGTGAATCGAACCAAGCGTCCTTCACTCCCTCATCGTCTCACACAGCCACGACCACTCCTCCTCCTCCTAGCTCCCTCCGTTTCGTCCAGCTCCCCCTCTCGTCGTCACTTTCTAGTCAACAATCAAACAAGAAGTGAACACCATCGGAAAAACCAGTGGTTTTGCCATCGAACAGTAGTTGTGACTACGCTGCTGCCTCGCGCCACCAGCTCCCTCCATAACTGCTCCTCTCTCACATCCAAACGACCTCTTTGCTTCATATTCACGTACCAGCTGTTGCGTCGAAAAATATACAGCAGCAGCCAACCATCTCAGGTCGTTGACAGACTTGGTCCGAGCTTTCTGCTTCCATCGAGGTCGCCGTTGTTCGTCGAGTTCCGGAACATCGAGTTTGTTGTCCGAGGTTTCGTCGTTGTTCCTCGTTTAGTGAGGTCCGGTTTGAGTTCCATTGAGGTCGATGTTGAGGGCTGGTCCGTGGCTCTATCCGTTTCTGTTTGTTCAGGTTAGTAAACCTCAAGTATTAGA